>NC_137099.1:18783605-19383605 GCF_949357685.1 Gobio gobio
AGCTGATAGAAGAGCAACTTTGACTGAAATAACCACTCGTTACAACTGAGGTATGCAGCAAAGCATTTGTGAAGCCACAACACGCACAACCTTGAGGCGGATGGGCTACAACAGCAGAAGACCCCACCGGGTACCACTCATCTGCACTACAAATAGGAAAAAAGGGCTGCAATTTGCATGAACTCACCAAAATTGGACAGTTGAAGACTGGAAAAATGTTGCCTGGTCTGATGAGTCTCAATTTCTGTTGAGACATTCAGATGGTAGAGTCAGAATTTGGCGTAAACAGAATGAGAACATGGATCCATCATGCCTTGCTACCACTGTGCAGGCTGGTGGTGGTGGTGTAATGGTGTGGAGGATGTTTTCTTGGCACACTTTAGGCTCCTTAGTGCCAATTGGGCATCGTTTAAATGCCACGGCCTACCTGAGCATTGTTTCTGACCATGTCCATCCCTTTATGACCACCATGCACCCATCCTCTGATGGCTACTTCCAGCTGGATAATGCACCATGTCACAAAGCTCGAATCATTTCAAATTAGTTTCTTGAACATGACAATGAGTTCACTGTACTAAAATGGCCCCCACAGTCCCCAGATCTCAACCCAATAGAGCATCTTTTGGATATGGTGGAACGGGAGCTTCGTGCCCTGGATGTGCATCCCACAAATCTCCATCAACTGCAAGATGCTATCCTATCAATATGGGCCAACATTTCTAAAGAATGCTTTCAGCACCTTGTTGAATCAATGCCACGTAGAATTAAGGCAGTTCTGAAGGCGAAAGGGGGTCAAACACAGTATTAGTATGGAGTTCCTAATAATCCTGTAGGTGAGTGTATATATATATTTATTTATTAAATTTTTTTTGGTGGGGGGGGGGTGGCATTAAAGGGGTGATGAATTGAGAAATCAACTTTCCTTTGAGCCTTTGGTATATAAAAGTTCATTGTGCTATAAGAATATCCTGCAAGTTTCAGAGCTGAAAACGTCCTTGTTAGTCAAAGAAAAGCTTTTATAGACACCAGGCCCAGAAAACGAGAGATCTCAGAATATGTCGTACCACTGACGTAATAGAATGCAGAAGCACCACCTCAAGCCCGCCCACCGACTCGTGGAGCTAAACGATGCCGGTTCCAGCTCACGTGCGTAAGACATTGCATTTGTTCGCTTCATTTCACTGTGGAATCGAATGTAAACAAGGTCGAGACTGGATTTGCAGACATATTGAGATTAAAACACAATGCTGTGCCTTCTTTATTGAATCCGACAGGAACGGTGCAACAAACTTATGTGAGTAAAACATGTTTTTTTATATGTGTTAGTATTGCATTGTTACAGATCGTTTGATATCTATTGATTACAAACCTTAGCACGCTGTCACAGGCTGGAGAAGGTGTTATTGGTTCATTCGTGATCAGACTCAGACTTGTAACGCCAGCTCGCAAAGCCCAAAGTCCCGGGTCTACGTGTTTTTCAGACAGGCTATCACCGGCCTGACCGAGCTGTAGCGAAATAACATTCCTTTACTTCCAAATCTTCAGTGCAGCACGCCCATCAAAACCGACCGTTTTTCAGAGAGCCACAAAACCAAGGCAGAAAGTAGCCTATTACTTATTCATTATGATGTTTTTGAATGGAAAAACCACGCGTATGTCATAACACCCTCAGGCAACAGTATAACATTTTTTAAAAAGCCAGTTCATGACCCCTTTAAGTCAAAAATGTGAGTCTTAAATAAAGGGTGAAGCAATTTTTTAAATAAAATAATAATATCAGTGAAAATGTCTAAATCAAAATCACTGACCAACATGCCTTTTTGTATTGTCATGTGACCAAAATAATAAAATAATTATAATTATAATTATAATAATAATTTGTAACATGTATAGGCACGTTTCTAAGCACTCAAAGCGCTTTTACATGGAAGAGGGGAATCTCCTCATCCACCACCAATGTGCAGCATCCACCTGGATGAGGAGACAGAGTGATGAAGCCAATCATATATATATATATATATATATATATATATATATATATATATATATATATATATATATATATATATATATATATATATATATATATATATATGGGGATGATTAGGAGGCCATGATGGACAGGGGCCAATGGGCAAATTTGGGATTTTTAATGACTTCAGAGAGTCAGGACCTCGGTTTAACGCCTCATCCGAAGGACATGCTTGTTACAGTATAGTGTCCCCATCACTATACTGGGGTGTTAGGACCCACACAGACCACAGGGTGAGCACCACCTGTTGGCCTCACTAACACCTCTACCAGCAGCAACCTAGTTTTCCCAGTTGGTCTCCCATCCAGGTACTGACCAGGCTCAGCCCTGCTTAGCTTCAGCGGGAAACCAGTCTTGGGCTACAGGGTGATATGGCTGCTGGCTTAAAAAATTATTATTATTATTTTTTTTAAATACAACAGAGAGGGCCCGAAAAGGACTTAGTTGTGTGTCAAAGTCCTTTTGGTTTCATTTGTTATCATTAGCTAACTATATTAGTTAGTCTGAATGAACAATACTTCTACAGCATTTATTAAAGGGATAATTTGTTTTTAATTCGATAAATACAATTATGATGGGTGGATGCACTTTTTTGAGCTTCAAACTCATGGGCGGGCGTTCACTGCCATAATAAAGCGTGGAAGCGTCAGGATATTTATTAATATATAACTCTGATTGTATTCATCAGAAAGAAGAAAGTCCTATACACCTAGGATGACTTGAGAGTAAATCATGCGGTAATTTTCATTTTTAAAATGAACTACTCCTTTAACATCTGTTAACATTGAGACAAATGAGACCTTATTGTAAAGTGTTACCATTTGTTTTCTTTTTTTTTTCACCATACCCAAGTTGGGTATGCTTATATGTATTCAAGGTACAAGGAAAGAATTTTACTATTTGATGGTTGCCCCTCTTGACATTCTCTGTAGAAAATGGTATACACTTTTTTTTTTTAACCCTTGTGTGGTGTTCATATTTTTGTTATTCAGCCAGTGTTTCGTGGGTCTGGTGGACCCTGCATTTTTTGGTTTTTAACACAATCAAACATTTTATGTTAAAATACTCAACAGATGTTTACTTCATCCCAATTACAAGCAACATAAACAGCATATATGGTTAATATTTTCTCTTTACCTTTGTTAGATCACATTTAAGAATTGCAACCTCGTTTGGGAACGGCAGGGGTAGAAACAAAACTCACTCTTGCACTCTCACACACTTACACACAATCTCTCTCTCACACGCACGCACACACACACAAACACACACACACACACACACACACTTGGATATGTGGTGTATGGTTACTCTCCATAGGCATAATGGTTTTTCTAATGTACAAACTGTATAATCTATCCCCCTACACTAACCCTACCCCTAAACCTACCAATCACAGAAAACTTTTGGCATTTTTTTAATTTCAAAAAACACCATTTAGTATGTTTTAGTATGAGGACACAGATGTCGTCATAAACCATGTTAACGTTGTAATACCCATGTCATTATACACATTTGTGTCCTCATAAACCATATACATGAACATACACACACTTATAGGCCCTGACAGGAGGAGGACAGAGTAAAGGTACACAGGACCTACAATTTCCACACTTTTATTAGCCCCGGGTCCAGTGGACCCGAACATCCTGTGTGTAATATAAATGCGTAGGGGGGTGTACAGTGTGTGGTCATTGAAAATGTGTTCTGATATACTGTATATTCCTCACAGAAAATGAGCCAAGGCCATGAGTCTCAGTTTGAAAAAATAATTAATCGTATCATTTTTCTTTTGATAAAAAATGAAAACGGGTCCAACAGACCCAAACACCATACAATGGTTAAATACATGAAACCATCGTAAATATAAAACATGCACGATGGTACAAAAAGATGGTACACTTTAATTTAGGCTCCAATTCTCACTATTAACTAATTGTTTATTAGCATGCATATTACTAGGATATTGGCTGTTTATTAGTACTTATAAAGCACATATTAATGGCTTATTCTGAATGACCTTATTCTACATCCCTAATCCTACCCATTACCTAAATTTAACAACTTACTAACTATTAATAAGTAGAAATTAGAAGTTTATTGAGGCAGAAGTCAAAGTTAATTGTTAGAATTAGACCTCAACTAAAAGTGTGGTCAAAAATATTTCTTATCTTTTATCATCTTAGGCATTCTTATTTGTCACTGATGCATAAAAAATATATATATATATTTGTATAATTAATAAAATAATATTCATTAATGATGTGTCACGGGTTTGTGCACGCAGGAACCAATGGATTACTCAGAAGATCCAAAACCAAACCAAACACACACAGCATAACGGTGACCGGACAAACACTAAGGGTGCTTTCACTCTAGCAGTTTTGGTGCGCACCCGGGTTCGATTGACGTCAGAGTTCGGTACGTTTGGATGATGTGAACACGGTCTTCCGAACTCGGGTGCGCACCCGCGAACCGTACCAGAGTCCGCTTAAAAAGGGTACGGTTCATGTGGACTCCGGTACGGTTCGCTGCTGATGTGAACGCAATCGTACTAAATCGCGGAAGTGAACCGCTATTAATGACGGATGATTTGATAACAATGTGTGTTTGTGTGTGTGTTTCACTCATTTTCCAGATGAGCATGACTGATATAGGCCTACTGCAAGCAGTGAGCTGTAAACCTCATTTCTGCTCGTCTTCAGCATTCATTAGAGCATTGCAGTCCATTTGCAGCATATAGACGCAAGTGCCATTACATACTGAAGCTTTAGAAACAAAACCAATGATTAAAAAACAAAAATATAAAAGTGAGGTGAGCAACGCTATGCATTTTGCCGCCTTTACGCTCGCTGTCGTTACTAAGCAACCGGGTAAACAGCTGCTGCTTTGATGACGCAAACGCACCCCGGTTCGGATCCAAATAATATAATATGAACACAGTCCAGTGGGGGCAGGGGGAGGGGGGAGCAATCGAACTCGGGTTCGGTCCAGGCAATCGAAACCAAGTGTGAAAGCACCCTAAGTGAACAAGACGAACTTAAATAGCAGACAGAAACAAGATAATGTCACATGCCTGTCCTGTCTTGTGTGCACATGTGGGTTTTGTTAGTGTGGCCATGTGCCTCTGTCATTGTTTGATCCCTCCCCCTTGTTATCTGATTAGTGTTTGATTTCCTCCACCTGTTCCCTCCTGATTTCTTCCCCTTTATATAGTTCCCATGTGCTCACAGTCTTTGTGGTTACGTTGTAATGTCTACGTCCTCCGTTCCCTGTGATTCCCTGGTATGTTCAGTTTTCTGTTATGTTATATTTTTTCCCCCCTCGTGGGTTTTGTTTTGAGTTTATGTTTTATTTTATAATAAATTTCTATTTTTCCTGCACTTGAGTCCTCGCACCAGTTTTCCTTTGTGTTAAACGTGACAGAACGTAACCACCATGCAGAGGACTCAGCAGGAAACGGTCCCACCACGTATGAACATTTTGGAGTGCTTTGCGTGGTGGGCTCGTCTCACTGAGGAGGCCGATAGACTCCGTGTTCCGGTGGATTTGGTGCCGGTGGTCTCTAAGCGGAGGAGGAGAAGGAAGGCTCCCTCCGTGACGGCTCCGGGGGTCCCTGTGCCGGTGGTCCCTGTGCCGGTGGTCCCTGTTCCGGTGGTCCCTGTCCCGGTGGAGCGTGTCCCGGTGGATCGTGTCCCGGTGGATCGTGTGCCGGTGGTCCCTGTTCCGGTGGATCGTGTGCCGGTGGTCCCTGTTCCGGTGGTCCCTGTTCCGGTGGTCCCTGTTCCGGTGGTCCCTGTTCCGGTGATCCCTGTTCCGGTGGTCCCTGTTCCGGTGGACTCGGTGCCAGTGGTCTCTAAGCGGAGGAGGAGAAGGAAGGCTCCCTCCGTGACGGCTCCGGGGGTCTCAGTTCCGGTGGTCCCTGTGCCGGTGGTCCCTGTGCCGGTGGTCCCTGTGCCGGTGGTCCCTGTCCCGGTGGTCCCTGTCCCGGTGGTCCCTGTCCCGGTGGTCCCTGTTCTGGTGGTCCCTGCTCCGGTGGTCCCTGCTCCGGTGGACCCTGCTCCGGTGGACCCTGCTCCGGTGGACCCTGCTCCGGTGGTCCCTGCTCCGGTGGTCCCGAGTCCTGACACAGCCTGGAGGGCTGTGATGGGGTTCTTCATGGCGGCAGTCCTGCGTGCCTGGGAGGAGCACAGGGTTTCCCCTGGCGTGGTCCCAGTTCCGGTGGACCCTGTTCCGGTGGACCCTGCTCCGGTGGACCCTGCTCCGGTGGACCCTGCTCCGGTGGACCCTGCTCCGGTGGACCCTGCTCCGGTGGTCCCTGCTCCGGTGGACCCTGCTCCGGTGGTCCCGAGTCCTGACACAGCCTGGAGGGCTGTGATGGGGTTCTTCATGGCGGCAGTCCTGCGTGCCTGGGAGGAGCACAGGGTTTCCCCTGGCGTGGTCCCAGTTCCGGTGGACCCTGTTCCGGTGGACCCTGTTCCGGTGGTCCCTGCTCCGGTGGTCCCTGCTCTGGCGGTCCCAGTTCCGGTGGTCCCTGCTCCGGCGGACCCAGTTCCGGTGGTCCCTGCTCCGGCGGAACCAGTTCCGGTGGTCCCTGCTCCGGCGGACCCAGCTCCGGCGGTCCCTGCTCCGGCGGACCCAGCTCCGGCGGTCCCTGCTCCGGCGGACCCAGCTCCGGCGGTCCCTGCTCCGGCGGACCCAGCTCCGGCGGTCCCTGCTCCGGCGGACCCAGCTCCGGCGGACCCAGCTCCGGTGGACCCTAGGCCAGAGACCATCCCGGCAGTTCCTGCCGTGTCCGGGCCTCCCGAACTCTGCGGGCCGTCCTGGCCTCCCGAACTCTGCGGGCCGTCCTGGCCTCCCGAACTCTGCGGGCCGCCCCGGCGCCCTGCTCTTCCCGCGCCGCCCCGGCGCCCTGCTCTTCCTGCGCCGCCTGAACTCTGCTGGCCGCCTGAACTCTGCTGGCTACCCTGGCCGTCCCGGCCGCCTGAACTCTGCTGTCCGTCTGAACTCTGCTGGCCGCCTGAACTCTGCTGGCCACCCTGGCCGTCCCGGCCGCCTGAACTCTGCTGGCCGCCTGAACTCTGCTGGCCGTCCCGGCCGCCTGAACTCTGCTGGCCACCCTGGCCGTCCCGGTCGCCTGAACTCTGCAGGCCGTCTGAACTCTGCTGGTGTCCCCGGCCCCCCCGGCCCCCCCGGCCGTCTGAACTTTTTGTGATCCCCGTCTCTCCCTTGTTTTCCCCTTCCTTTTCTGTTTCTCCCTTGTCTGTCCCTCCCGTCCCGTCCTGGTCAGTCCCTCCCGTCCCGCCCTGGTCAGTCCCTCCCGTCCCGCCCTGGTCCGTCCCTCCCGTGCCGCCCTGGTCCGTCCCTCCCGTGCCGCCCTGGTCAGTCCCTCCCGTCCCGCCCTGGTCCGTCCCTCCCGTGCCGCCCTGGTCCGTCCCTCCCGTGCCGCCCTGGTCCGTCCCTCCCGTGCCGCCCTGGTCCGTCCCTCCCGTGCCGCCCTGGTCCGTCCCTCCCGTGCTGCTCTGGTCCGTCCCTCCCGTGCCGCCCTGGTCCGTGCCGCCCTGGTCCGTTCCTCCCGTGCCGCCCTGGTCAGTGCCGCCCTGGTCCGTCCCTCCCTTCCCGCCCTGGTCCGTCCCTCCCTTCCCGCCCTGGTCCGTCCCTCCCTTCCCGCCCTGGTCCGTCCCTCCCGTCCCGCCCTGGTCCGTTCCTCCCGTGCCGCCCTGGTCTGTCCCTCTTCGTCTGTCCCTCCCGTCCTTCCCTGGTCTGTCTTTCTTGCCCCGCCCTCGGCTGATGGAGCGTCTGGTAGCCGCTCCGTAGAGAGGGGGTTATGTCACATGCCTGTCCTGTCTTGTGTGCACATGTGGGTTTTGTTAGTGTGGCCATGTGCCTCTGTCATTGTTTGATCCCTCCCCCTTGTTATCTGATTAGTGTTTGATTTCCTCCACCTGTTCCCTCCTGATTTCTTCCCCTTTATATTCCCATGTGCTCACAGTCTTTGTGGTTACGTTGTAATGTCTACGTCCTCCGTTCCCTGTGATTCCCTGGTATGTTCAGTTTTCTGTTATGTTATATTTTTTCCCCACTCGTGGGTTTTGTTTTGAGTTTATGTTTTATTTTATAATAAATTTCTATTTTTCCTGCACTTGAGTCCTCGCACCAGTTTTCCTTTGTGTTAAACGTGACAGATAATTAACTAAACAGCTGAACAGAACTTAACTAATGAGGGTAACCAAGGAAACAGACAAGTGGCGGGAAACTAGTGCCCCGTCCACACTCAGACACGTTTAGCTGTATACGTACAAATTTTGTATCCTATCAGCGCTTCGTCCAGATGGATCCGTCATTTTGGGAGCATGAAACAGATATTTTTTTTAAACCGGGTGCCAGAGTGAATAAATCTGAAACCGACACCCTTGCGTTTTCGTGTGTACAGCCAATCCATATATTTTGTGAAGCGGTGATGTCATCACACCACGTCCCACACGGTAAAGACTAGAAGGGATACAGCTACGGGCACTGGGCATGCGCACATAAATATTGCGTCATTTAATTACTGTATTTGCATTATTGTAAGGGTATACGTTTATAGGGTATAGGGTATAGGACCGCTGCTGTACCCTTTCTAGCCACAACTCTTCTTCTCCGTTTAGTGTATTTCTGTAGCAGAATTACAGCACCACATACTGGTCTGTTATGTATACTACATAGTGTCAGTGGTTTCGTATGTACGCAGATATTTCTTGAGACGAGGGGGGAAAAAAGATCGGATAGGGAAAGCTCTGGCTTCCTGTGGATGTGGCATCAGACAAAGGAGCATGTGACAGAATCTAAACACAACAGAAAGACCAAACAGAGACATTTTGAGTGTTTGAGAACTTGTGCTATGAATATCCCAGAGTTTACAACATTTGTGCCACATAAAGGAATAACATCTTTGATGAGTGTTATGGAATCGTGTCTTATTTAATGTAACAGTTGAATTTTACTGTGCATCTTGGTAGATCAAAGTACACCGCTGCACTGATTTTAAGTCAGAGCACGACTGGCAGGCTCTTTTAACTTCCGTAGAAACGGATTTCCTGAACTGCATCTACAGCTTGTCTTAGCAGAATTACATGCTCCATCTGTACCAAGCATTACAAGCATCCATAATCATGCCCTCCTTTTATACAGATCATCTGGGCACTCCTTGTTTTCTGCATTAAGCAGGTAAATAATATATTGTCACTGTTGCAGACAACCGCCCCTGTGTTGATGCCTTGTTTAGCACCTTGGGTGAAAAAATGTTGTTGACACTTTTCTTTAAAGTATGAATACAGCAGAGGGCCCTAACGCTGAATTATTTGTATAAATTTACAGCAGTCTTTCACTGTATTAATATACTATAGATGTGCTAGTTGTGTTATGTTTGCATAACAGTTCTTGACATTAAAATTGCATTTTAAAAAATAGCCCTGTTCTTGTAGCAAGACGTGGATTTTAAGTGGATAAAGTCTGATGTGAAGCAGTTTTATGCTCCCTAGTTTTAAGTTCTCCTGGGAAAAATTGGAAATCACAATTACGATATAATGTGCATTCAAGTGGTTTTTGTTAAGGGAAAATGTTTTAAGCGCTGATGCAGCCAAATAAAGGGCAAAAGACTTGGATTTGTTGTGTAATTGATTTGTATTAAAGGGATATTTCACCCAAAAATGAAAGTTCTGTCATCATCACCCTCAAGTTGTTTCAAACCTAGCATTTCTTTCTTCTGCTAAACACAAAAGAAGACATTTTGCAGTTGTTGTTGACCAAACAGTTGTTTGGCTACCTATATTCTTCAAAATATCCTTTTTTGTGTTCAGAAGAAGAAATGTGGTTTGGAATAACTTGGGGGTGAGTAAAAGCTGACAGAATTTTCATTTTTGGCTGAACTATCCCTTTAATCTATTATATAATTTGTGTGCTGCACTGAGAATTATGAGAGATGTGTTCATATGAAGGTGTACATGTCTGAATTGTATTTGTGAATTGTCTGGTTTATTTTCATCTTAAAGGGGCTGTTCATCCAAAAACGACAATTCTATCATCCTTTACTCACCCTCACGTTGTTCCAAACCTGTATGAGTTTCTTTCTTCTGCACAACACAAAAGGAGATGTTAGGCAGAATGACAGCCTCAGTCACCATTTACTTTCATTGCATGGAAAACAGACACAATCAAAGTGAATGGCGACTGAGGCTGTCAATCCTCAACACTATGCCAGACATCTCCTTTTGCGTTCCACACGAAAAGAAAAGTATGTCATGCAGTTTTGGAACGACATGAGAGTGGGTTTGGTAAAAGATGACAGCACTTTAATTTTTGGGTGAACTATCCCTTTAATGTCTTTCTTTTCAAGCCTGTTGCCTCATAAACCGGTTAAATCAGCCGTATTTTCTTGCACGCTTCAACGCTATTCTTCATCAACAAACTAAATTGAAGCAAATCAATATGCACAATTACACCTTAATTCTGACCATTAACAATTAGCTTTCGTCTTGAACCTTCAATTGAACTCCCAGTCTGCAAATTCGAGGATCGATAAAAATTCTCGGTTTTCCCCCTGGTAATTGATATTGCTTGCACCCAATAAACACTCATGCCAATTTGAAGGCAGCATTTCGAGCATATTTCAAATAACCCAACCATTGGCTCCTGGTGAGGTGTTATTACTGGTAAGATTTGCTGAGTATGGATCTTACTGTATCCTTATAATCATCATCAATGCATCACCATCATCACCACTGTTACTGTCACACTGAATCTGTCTGAAGCCTTTTTAAAGATGTTCTCACTAAGCACAGATTGGTTTTGAAGTGTTTAAAAAGACATCACTTGTTACAGTACATTCTGTCGTTCTTAGCTTAGCTGGTTGTCTACGTAAAAAACTGCGGTGCTGAAAAGGCCCGCTTATCATTTGGAAAGGCCTTCCCTTATGGATGAATGGAGCTTTTTCATAGACTGAGGAACCACTAATGCATTTTCTCTCTCATAAACACAAAATTAGATGCACACACACGGAGACACACATAAGGGTGTAATTACAGTATCTTTCAAATATTCAGTTTTTTTATGTTTGTAAAAAACCCTTATGTTGTCAGTCAAGTTGTTGGAAATGCTGGTCAACCTATGATTTTTTTCTTTGTTAGTTTGTGAATTTTTTTTTTTCATGAACATCCATGCAAAGTTTCAACACTCTGATGTGTTGTAGAATGTGCACATTTCTATTATGATTATGATTTGACCCACAACTGCACAGAACCAAAAATGTATGTATTTTTTTATGTCAGTTGCTCAGCTACCCTCTAACGGCGCCTACATTTATGCATTTGGCATTTTCCAAAGAATGTTGATGCTGTACATTTTTATCAGTTCATGCATGTCAATTTCATTGGGAATCGAGCCCATGATCTTGGCGTTGCTAGCGCCATGCTGCTACTGTTTGAGGACAGAATAAGTGCCTTTCACACTTCTGTTTAAAATGTTAAATTGTTTTTAACAATTTTGTGTATACAATAATGTCCATTAAAATCATGGAATGACATCATCATGTATATACTTTAAATTTTAAATGTCTGTGGAGGAGCTCTGACCTCATATGTGGTACCATTTGAAAGCTTAGATTCTCTACTTTCTGTAGATAAGCATCACTTTGTTTAACACAAAGTAACTTATTTACACTAAATTACTCTGGTACCATTTCCGCCTGGATTTGGCCCACCCAAATTGAAAAGCTTTCCATACCCACATACATTGGTCTAAATTCCCTTCAGATCCATTTGTATAAATCTTGCATACAACATGATACAGACAAAATTATTTTTCTGTCTGCAGGGTGCTAGAGCACACAAGGCCTGAGTTACACACTTTCAAACCTGAATTTATAACCAAAAAATATTTTTTTTTCTATTTTCAATAAAATTTCAATAAAACAGAAACCTTAAACATTAAGCCACTACTTTGTAGTAGGCCTACTACTTTCTACGTAATAGTCGCGGATCTTCGCGGCCGTATCATGGCTGCAGTGGCGCAATGATTCGTTGGTATTCTGAGAAACATGGTGGTAGTATACACCTTCGACTTACTATCACAGCCCTTTACAACACACAGAACCATGGCTAATCACACAGGTAAATCCACAACACAATTTGTCGGCTGCAAGCCTGAAACTTTCTCTGCAACTACACGAACTTAGTGCCGGTCACATTGAAAGTTACCTAGCTGGGGACTACTTTCAGGCGCTGCGTTCCATCATTGCGCTGCTGCAGCCATGGTACGGCCGCGAAGATCCGCGACTATTACGCAGGAATGAGAAAGTAGTTCCTAGCCATATAGGTGTAGAAAATCGCAACTTTTCATTTTCAGTTGGTCTTAGCACTCGATGTAACTGTAGAAGAGTCAAGTTTTAAATAAGAAAAATATTGAAAGTGTCTTTGGTCATTTTTTGAATGAGATGTTAATGGACTGATTAGAATCAATGATGTATGCTAAGCTATGCTAAAAGTGCTACCAAGATACAAAGATCGGCTGAATGGATTCAAAAACGGTAAAACTCAACTATTTAACTCTAGGGGACTTGTAAAATGAGCCTATTTTCAAAAAAGTGGAGTGTTACTTTAACTTTTTACGATTACACCAGGGTAAGTGTATAGTGCACGTGACACTAATTTCGTCATCAGAAGTGTATGCGCTCCACCGGATTAAATGTTTGTTTGTTTTATTTCTTTTTATTTATTTATGTATTTATTTATTCTTTGTATGTAATGTGTGATAACTATTAAGGCGCAAGTATACTTAGTTTTTTATGCGCCCAGTCGAACGCATAGCAAGTATGACATAAGTATACTTCTTTTGACTCGTACGCATACACAGGCATTCGACGCATGCGTAGTTTTGAGCAATCATTCGGCACGAGTTACAACCCATGAAAAATGCGAGTTACAAAAAAATGAAAAATGTGCAACCTGCGTGTACAAAGAAAGGCCAAACTTCACTTTTTACACGTATGCGACAGTCAGCATTCAGTGCTAGTGACGTGAATTGGGTCATCAGAAGAGTACGCACATACTGAACGCGCACCGCCGGATTTTTGTACGCGCAGGTCGCACATGTGCATTAAATTTTTTTTGCATGGGTTGTAACTCGTGGCGAGCAGTGTTGGGCAAGTTACTGAAAATTAGTAATTAGTTACAGTTACTAGTTACTTCTTTTAAAAGTAATTGAATTACTTTACCAATTACTGAATATCAAAAGTAATTAGTTACTAGAGAAAGTAACTTTTAAGTTACTTTTATGTCAGCTTTTTAAATGTAAATATGAACAGTACTGACCAGTCAAACACAATAAACATACTTTTTAGACCTATTTATTGTAATCAACTGGGCAAAAGGCCTTCAAATCAAGCAGTAGTACAGTGTTTAGTGTCCAGCAGCAGCAGTGAGCATTCCTTCGGCGCAGCTGGGCGAGTATAGCCTGGGAGAGTTATGGCCTTTTTACACCTGCTCACTTCATTCGTTTTCTCTGACCAGATATCTGTCCGATTTTGAAAAGACCAGAAGTAAATACCTTCCGAGATTCTTTTGAGACGGATTTAAATCCGATCACTCAAATAAACCAATTTAGAAGGTGAAACACTTAAAATGAGTAAAGCAAGCCAACACGCAAACTGCCGCAAGTGAAACTGAAAGTAAGTCTTATATGCTCAAAAACACAATCATCTTCATTAAAACTAATGAGACTAAATGATATTAGCAGTGCTTAGTTCGCTCTTTCTCATATTGCGGTCTTTGATCTTTTAACTGATAAATAAAATGAAGCTCATATCTTTTGCTTTCGTTGACGTGAATATATAGCGCGGAAATTGAAGATCGGATTTATATTCGTTTTGTGGAGAGGTGTAAGGTAAGACATCCTGTATTTGTTTATTTATTTATTTATTTTTTAGATTGTGTAGCCCGTTTCGTTTGCTAGCGCCTACGCCTAACCTCAACTTATAAAAAATGTATTTTTACTGTGGAGGTGGGGATAGTAGTTTAAACTAACATTGTGATGCTTGAAGTGTTTGATATCTATGGATTTTATTACAGGCAAGACAAGTCAAGTGTTGATTTGAGAGGCTAAAGCGTTGGGATAACTCACTGTCGGCCACTGGCCGCTTGGTCGCCACTTTAAAAAACAAAAACTTTAATTTAACAAACAAAAAAATCCTCCAAATTTTTTTCTAAATTAACTTAATAAAGAAACGAAACAAAATATAACTACCTTGACATTAAAAACAAAACTGAACTATTTTAATGGCAGCAACAATGTGTAATAGGGAGGATAAAAAAGAAAGAAGAAAAAAAACACGGGCCAGGCTAGGGTCTAGATCTGAGCTTCTTGTCTGTCAGCGTTCATTTTTCACAAAAGAGAGTAACGCGAGTAACAAACTCATTTAAATTTCAGTAATAGTAATTGCGTTACTTGAATAAAAAAAATATTCAGTTACTTGCGCGTTACCGCTAAAAGTAGTGGAATTACAGTAACGTGTTACTTTGTAGCGTGTTACTCCCAACACTGAAGGCGAGTGATTGCTCAAAACTGCGCATGCGTCGAATGCCTGTGTACGCGTACCAGTTAAAAGAAGTGTCCGTACGCTCGTCCATACTTACCCCGGCGTAAGCGTAAAAAGTTAAGTATAGGCCTACTTTGGCCTTTAATGTTAGGTTAGGTAAAGGATAAAGAGTTTTATTGAAAAATTCACTCTGAAATTTTAATTCGGTCATCATATACTCACCCTTCAGATTGTGTGCTTCTGTATTTTAAATGCCATGAAATAACTTTGTGTGACAAAGGGAAAATCAGGGGAAAACAACACACTTGCAATGCAAGTGTAGTATGTATCAGATTGATATCAACACACCAGCCTAGCAGACAAGCAGCCCAGAAGTTTTAAAGCCAGAAATATGAAGGTTATATTTTTGTTAAATACCAAAAATTCTTCAGACTACAGAAGTAATTCCTGTGGGTGGAAAAGTATGGTCCATACAAGCAGTGTATTTCCTGATGTCCTTGAACAGATATTAAGCTAAAATAAATTGTTTTCATGAGCTGGTCATGATATGTGCTGAAATACTTTTTTGTGTGTGAATTTTGCACATGCAGGGTTTATAGGTAAATGACAGCAGTCTCATGCTAACATATGTAAAGTGTTGCGATTATACTTTCAAAAAGTTGTTATATTTGCATATTTTAAACGTTTCTTTGCAGTGTGGCTCGCTTGCCCGCTAAGCTTTCATAGTAAGTGCATTTACTGTAAATGTGCCTATCATTGGTTTATACACAATGAGGGACTATTGGAAATTATTGTCTGTGGTAAACGACAGCATGCCACAAACGTGCTGAAAATATTCTTTTGAAGTTATGCTGTGGGCCATGGCTATGGGTGAATAATGCCCATCCAAAAGAAAAATAACTATTTTTTTCTTAGATTGCCTTGTGCATTTTTATTGGTATTTTGAACCTGTGGAAAGTAAATAATGTGAAATAATTTAAAGTAAAGGGCACATACAAGAGGTGCTGTCAGGAACCTTCAGCCCTGCATATTACATTGCTGACTCTGAGCCTTTATTTAAGCAGCATGCAGTTTTTATTTAAAGGTGCTGTATGTAATTTTTTACTAAAGCATAAAAATACCACAATATGCTTGCAGATATTTAGGAAACATGCTTAATTCACCTACTTGTTTCTCTTAAATGCAATGCTACAGCCAGTTATTCTACTTTGAAATGTGCGTTCCGTGTCGGAATGTATGTTTTTGTTTTGGTGTCTGTGATCCCATCTGATGCCAATTTACCCAATAGTATTTTGACACCTCAGGTTGCCAGTTGGTGGAAAACACAGCATATTGCAGCAGCCATGGAAGCCAGCAAACTAACTGGGTCAGAGATTGCAGATTCTACCATGGAACCATGGAAACTGTACTTTAAAACCATTTAGCAGAGTTAATTTTTGCAATATCAACTTCAAATTCAGAACTTTGTTTGGTATTTGGAATTTTGGCCAGACACATGGCTTTGAATTTCTAGCAGATTCCAAATTATTTGGTAAAATACATCTAGTTCAGTCATAAAGCTCTAGAGGGTGCAGACTGACATGTAATTTACATGCAATCTGCAAGCAATCACCACATGTCACAAGTTGATTGGCCTCTGCTTGGTCTGGTTCACTGTTTGCTGTAAGCTAGTCCTGCAGCACGCTATCAGAGTTCCTCTGAAACCCATCCACCTCCCCCAGCTCCACCTGCCTAGATCTGCTATGGGATTTATGCAGCAGCATATCTTACATACATGCTCACAGCAGTGTATCTGTGTCAGGATCACTATCGTCAAAAATGATTGACAATTGCAAACAGTTTGGATTGGTGGTATAGTTTTGTGCTGGGCAAGAACTCTCTCCGCCTCCATGCAGCCTAGCATGGATAAGGGCAGGGAGAGCAGTGAAAACCCCTCTTAGGGTAAACAGAACAGAACCAACACTGTAATGTATTGCAGATATCATTAATGTAAATTTAATGTACAACCCCAAATCAGAAAAAGCTGGGACAGTATGGAAAACGCAAAAAAAAGAAGTGAATTCTAAATTTACTTTGTTTTGTATTTCATTGCAGACATTATGAACACAAAATATTTCATGTTTTGTCTGGTCAACTTCATGTCATTTGTAAATATGCATCCTTTCCTGTCATTCAGACCTGCAACACATTTAAAAAAAAGTTGGGACAGTAAAGCATTTACCACTTTGTAATGTTGCCATTCCTTTTCACAACACTTAAAAGACGTTTAGGGACTGAAGACACCAAGTGATGAAGTGTTTCAGGTGTAATTTTGTCCCATTCTTCCTGCAAACAAGTCTTAAGGTGGGCAACAGTACGGGGTCTTCGTTGTCGCATTTTGCGCTTCAAAATGCGCCACACATTCTCTATTGGAGACAGGTCGGGACTGCAGGGAGGCCAGTCAAGTACCCGTACCCTCTTCCTCCGCAGCCAGGACTTTGTAATGTGTGCAGAATATGAATTTTGCATTGTCTTGTTGAAATATGCATGGACGTCCCTGGAAAAGATGTCTTCTTGAAGGCAGCATAATATGCTCCAAAATCTCTATGTACTTCTCAGCATTAATGGTGCCTTCACAGAAGTGCAAGTTACCTTTGCCAAGGGCACTGACACAACCCCATACCATGACAGACCCTGGCTTTTGGACTTGTTGCTGGTAACAGTCTGGATGATCCTTTTCTTCTTTGGTCCGGAGCACACGGCGTCCATTCCTCCCAAAAAATACCTCAAATACTGATTCATCTGACCACAGTACACGTTTCCACTGTGTGATGGTCCATCCCAGATGCCTCCGAGCCCAGAGAAGTCGACGGTGCTTCTGGACACTGTTAACATAGGGCTTCCTTTTGGCACAGCACAGTTTTAACTGGCATTTGTGGATGTAACTACGTATTGTGGTACTTGACAAAGGTTTGCCAAAGTAGTCCTGAGCCCATGTGGTGATATCGCTTATAGATGAATGACGATTCTTGATGCAGTGCCGCCTGAGGGATCGGAGATCACGGTTGTTCAGCTTAGGCTTGCGCCCTTGTCCTTTACGCACTGAAATTCCTCCAGATTCCTTGAATCTTTTAATTATGTTATGCACTGTTGAATGTGAAACATCCAAATCTCTTCCTATCTTTCTTTGAGGAACATTGTTTTTAAACATTTCAATAATTTTCTCACGTATTTGTTGGCAAACTGACGATCCTCGGCCCATCTTTGCTCCTAAAGGATTAGACCTTTCTTGGATGCTGCTTTTGTACCAAATCATAATTACAATCACCTGTTGACATCACCTGTTTCAAATCACATCATTATTTAACCATTTTACCTCATTACTAGCCCTAAATTGCTCCTGTCCCAACTTTTTTTTAAATGTGTTGCAGGTCTGAATGACAGGAAAGGTCATATTTACAAATGACATGAAGTTGACCAGACAAAAAATGAAATATTTTGTGTTCATAATGTCTGCAATGAAATACAAGTCAAAGTAAATGTAGAAATCACTTCTTTTTTTTTTTTTTGCGTTTTCCATACTGCCCCAACCTTTTCTGATTTGGGGTTGTACAACATAATTCAGGAATTTAGTCTGATTCAAGGGGAAGGAGGAGGAGGAGCTGGGGATGGAGGAGGGTAATTAGCTCCAGAGAAACACAATAGTGGCTGATAATACTGAAGGAGCTTATTTATAACTTTTTTTTAACTTTTCCCAGGAACTAGGGACTTTGGGGTGATTCTCAGTGGGTTTCGACCATAGGAACCGGGGTCTAAATAAAGTTCCGGGTAAAGATTTCCCCCTCAAAATGGCCCTGCTCGCGAGGTAGTACTTTTTCAAAGTTCAGGAACTTTCAGGGGTGGGACTTGGACGCTGAACATGCTGATTGGTTGAGCTCACGCAGCATTTTATTTCAACCTAAAAGTCTGTTGCGGTGCATGCAGTAAGAATTGTTTACTATTCAAATCAACAATGGAGTTTAAAAATACGGTCGATGGACCGACGACGAGGTTCAGGCTTTATTACGTTTATTTGCGGAGGACGAAATCCAGTGGGCTCTGGAAAGTCGCACGCAGTCCTATGTCACCGGACTAATCCTCACAGTACTTTAGACCGCTATGGAAACGCAGACAGCAGCAGGAGGGAAAAAGAGTTACTGAGAAAAAAAGTTCCTGGGACAAATTGTTCCGGGTAATTTCGGTGGAAACGGGGCTTATGTATGTTGTGATAGACATCGTATTCCTATAGGTAGACGTAGATCAGCTGACAGTCGGCTGATGCTAGCTTGACCGGCCAGAACTAACTCTATGCTTGATATCTATTAGCAGTAGCAAGTCCATATTTGCTCTGTAGCAGCAGCAATAATCAGCAGCAGCAGCAACACCATAGAAGATCTAGTCCGCCGAGACCAAATACATTAACATTGCCATAATCAATAACATGCTAAAACTATTCCAAGAGCTGTCATGATTTAAATATGTTTTGTATAAAATAAACTGTTTTATACATACTTCCGGTTTCATAGACAAGGCTTAAACCTAGTGAAAATGCAACTTGCACTGACATGTTTTAAAATATGCCATTGTTTTGTCACATTTATAAAAGCTACTTAAATGCCATAATTGTACTAAGGCACAATCCTGGCTTAATCTAAGCCCTGTCTGTGAAATCAGGTCTAAAACTACAATAACGTTTTAAACTTTCATTGTTTGAAGTACTTCACTTCTGCAATGGTAAATTGTAAATGGACTGCATTTATATAGCGCTTTTAACAGACCTACGGCCATCCAAAGCACTTTACATTTGCCTCACATTCACCCATTCATGCACTCATTCGCACACCGACGGCGGTGTCAGCCATGCAAGGCGTCATCCAGCTCGTCGGGAGCAGCTGGGGTTAGGTGTCTTGCTCATGGACACCTCAGCACTTGGTCAGGTGGAACCGGGGATCGAACCACCAACCTTCCAGTATGTAGACAACCTACATGAACCACTGAGCCACTGCCGCCCCTATAAGTCCGCCCCTATAAGCAATAAGTGTCTTCTCTGAAAAGAGACCCATTTATGAATTACATCCATTTAAGTTCAGATCTATCTATGCTCGAAAAGGGGGATAACAGTTAACAGGTCGTTTTTCCCAGCAAAATTTTATTTGAATTGTATTTCTTCTCATAGGGACTTTAGTATTAAAAGGCCCATCCCAAGTTGGCATCCTAGAAACACTACTGTCTTAAAGACAAATATCTTAGTCACTTAAGTTATTAATTACAGTTAAGAGCACTACAGGACTCAAGCACTCTTTTATTACCCCTCTAACTTTATGTAATTGCACTTTTTAGTATTTTCATAAGCCCCCTGCTTCCTTCTGAGCTCGGAGAACCCCCGGTCAATTTTCTCCTGTTTCATCATGTTAAAGGTAGTTATAAAGAATTTTAAGCCTCAATTATTATTTTTTTGCTTTTATTTGGTATTAGGCTTCCACACAAGAGTTGGGCTCCTTCTTCATCAGAGATTTGGATTTTGATATAATATCCATCAGTTGTTTTGCTTAATATGTTCTGTCTTTCTTCTCCCACAGGGTTTCTTAATTCAGTCTGCATTTACATGGCACATAAGTGAGTAAATTGTCTGTTCTGACGCTTTAATTTTGAAATGTAACTATGGAAACCTTTGTAACTGAAAGTGAGAGAGCTAAAACTGTGCTCCTCCCCAGTTGTTTGCACATAAAAGTTCAGAGTAGAATCCCTATAGGTTTTAATTATAGATGTTTCTCAGATGGTGTCTATTGGGTTTATGTGACATTCCCATTAGAAAAGAGGCATTACATCCTTGGTTACCTTGGTAAAATAAAGACTACGACAGAATCAGCCGCAGATTGTATGGATACGCTCACTGACAGACTGCACATTTAAGAGACCGTGTACTGACAGAGGAAGTGGTGAAAATGACTCATAAACCAGCCTGGTCTCATTGCTAATACGTATGTATTAATACATTTACAGGTACAAAACGTTAAAAAAAAATTACATTTGGAAAGATGCAGAAACTTATGGATGTATTGACAATATTTAAACGTAAACATTATTATGTAATTACAGCAAAAAAACGTAAAATGTTTACTAATCGTTTATGTCATAAAGATATATAATTGCCAATATAATTATATATGATGTATAATTGCCATTTTACCATAGATACATTTGAGATCCCTCAACCCAACCCCAAAACCCAAACATAACCATTTTATAGAGGATATAAAACAAATTTATAAAGCATAGAATCAGAAATGTGTAGGAAAATTTAAATTTTAGCAACAATAGAGCATTAAACATTTATTTTTGAGCCACTAATCCCACTCCTACTTCTAAACCGTTTCTTACACAATATGTACAGTTATAAAGAAAACCCTAAAAGAAAGACAAGTATAATCACAATTATTTATTTATTGCAAAAATGTCGGTACCGAAAGTAGTACAGACAAAGACAGTATATTATAGTTTAGTATGAGGTACAGAGCAGAATTTAAGCTATGAATGGCTGAAAATGTCCAGCTGAAAACGCTAGGCGCTCTGCTGAAAACGCCTCGCTGTGGGCGCTTGAGAGAGTTTTGGCAGCGCAGCTGGGTTTTTTTTTTTTCAGATGAGACTCTTTGCTTGTTATGATACGGAATATCCGCGGAAGTGTTACTAGCATCTCATTTCACAGATAGTTTGTTTCTGTATTGATTCTATATAAAAAAAAATACAGATACAATGTTAAGTATTTGCTCTGGCTCTTGTTTTAAATTATTTTGTTATGTTATTATGCTGCTTGTTTTCATCTGTTGACATTGTACAAGCAGAATGTGGCGGTTGGTCGGTGTTGTATCTGTCCCGCCCCTCCTCCACTGTGAATGAACGGTTGGGTGAAAAGTGACAGTGATGAGCGCTGCGTTTTGCTCAAAGTTGAACATTCGCCAACTCTCGGCGACCAGTAAAAAACGCAGAACTCAGCCCTTGAGCGTGAAATACTCGCTCAGCGCCTCGTTACGCTCATGGCATTGTAAAAACACTGCGCTCCCATTAAAACAATTGAATACACCAGTCAGCTGCGTGAAAAAACGCTTTGGTGGACACGCGACCTTAAGGTGTCCCAAATTGTACTATTTTGAAATGAGTATTCCAAAAAGGGCTGCATGATTAATCGCAATTAACCGGAAATCACGCTTAAACCGATTTGGCTTATTGTGATTATGTAATCGCTAAGGCTGCGATTATTTTTTTATGTGCAGCTTGTCAGTGAAGCGCGACTCTGTGGTCGGTAGTAAATGCTGCTCCATCTGAAAGCACAGCTAGTTTGAGTCGCTTGTAACGTGCATTTGAAAAAGCAACACTTGACAAACATCTTTCCAAACATGAGAAACATGTCGACTAGCATTGAAGTATCCCAGCAAGCAATAGCCGTCACTTCACAGTCTCTGTGATATAGTCATCCGATATATTCCAGCTTTGAGTAACCTACTGTACGTCTAGCCAAAATAACCTTGAATTTGGTTACATGTCGTTTTTGCCAAAATAACTTGCGAGATGTATGATATTAGATCATGTAAGAAAAGTCAACATTGATTACAAGGTGTTTGGTTTCATTTCTTTGACATGTTCTATGCGTTGATGACTAGTCTATTCTGGAGCTATGGTTAGATGACTTTGCAATTTTTGCTGACAGCCCAAATTTTGCTTTGTTTTAGCTGTGGAGGAAAAATGTATTTTAATCATTATGCATGTGTGATTTCTGTGTTCACATATATCTATACATGAAAGAATATTATGTTATGAGGGTGTGGGGACCTGGGAGGATGATTTATGTATATATGTGCTTGAAATGTTGTACCATGTGTGGAAAACAACAGAAGAAGCAGAGTGTTGACCTTGGGGGGTTAAGGAAGGTATAAGAGATGACTGAATGTTTAGTCCGCGAAAGACACTCTGCAGCCATTCAGATGACTGTTGACTCTTCTTTTGCAAAAGAATAAACCATTTTATTAAAATGACAAAGATTTGTCTCTTATTCAGAGTTGATTGAAAAATTGCCACTACATAGCCTAGACGTCAGGGCTGTTTTTTTCTATTAGACGTCTTTTAAATGCAAAATTGCTTGCTGGGATAAATATACTTTATTATCATGAAAATACCTGAGAAGGCTTGAAGAACTCAGATAAAACATATACTGTCATAGTCATGTGTTTATTAGTCATGCTTAATCAATCAAAGCGTTGCAATCTTCTGTTTATTTGCCAAATCACGTGCAGTTTAATTTCGATTAATCGTGCAGCCTTAACTCCAAAGATACCTGGATGGTTTACTTTTTCCAGTTAGAATTCGAAGTGCAGATCCGTGCACACTCTAATCTGGCTAATATCGCCCACAACACATTGCACGTTGGACGAGGAATCAATTTGAACAACAAACACAAATAAAAAGTGTTTAAAAACTACAAACATGCCAGATGTGCAAGTCAGACAGTTAAGTAGAGAGGTTAAGATAAAGGGGTTTGAGTGATTAATAAGATATTTATTCAATGTTATCCACAGTATATTTAATCTGCAACAGCACTGTGAACTTTTGTAAAGATACGCTTGATTGTTACCTTTTAAATGCATCATTATGCAAATTGCAAACCCATAAGGGGAGTTCTCCGCATGAAAGACCCATGACTGGCAGACCAACATGATACTACATTTCTCTCAAAAACGATAAAAAATGTAATTAAATTGAATGTGGAGGATTTTAACTGTGGCAAGATGACTGACAGGGCAGTTGAAATGGTGACAGGGTGCACAGCATGCCTACTCTTCTGCTACACACTCAAAAGTAGGCTATGTAGTCTACTTTTTCTTCACAAAAACAGTACTTTTAAGGCATAGTATAAATAGGCGAATTGGGAGAAACAAGCACACAGCCATCTTTGTAGATATTGAGCGTACATCAGTTGTACACTTGTTATTGCAGTGCATTAGAGGATTGAACGAGTGCACTCGATAACGTCCACTATGAATTCGGACACAACTACAAATGGCTATACCCTCAAATAGAGCACTATTTAAGGGTATAGGGGCCAATTTCGGACACAGCTATCTATATGTATTTTATGGTTTTATCGTCAAGTCACAGCATATTACTATACTGAGAAAACGCCTTTTGTGTTCCATGGAAAACAAAATAAAAAATGATAATGGGTAAACAATTACATGCTATTCATTTTAAAGGGGACCTATTATGCCTCTTTTTACAAGATGTAATCTAAGTCTCAGGTGTCCCCAGAATGTGTCTGCGAAGTTTCAGCATGTATTATACCATGTTGTAAACCCATTTATGAGTGGAATGAAAACATGCTGTTTTCGTCCATATATTTTTAAATGCAAATGAGCTGCTGCTCCCCACCCCGCTTTCCAGGAGAGGTCACAGCCTTTACCTTAACTCTCAGAAATAAAGGTACAAAAGCTGTCACTGGGGCGGTCCCTTTTCAAAAGGTACACTTTTGTTCCTTTTAGGTACTAATATGTACACTTTAGGTACTAATATGTACACTTTAGGTACTAATATGTACATTTATGGTACCAATATGCACCATTTAGGTAAAAAAGTGTACCTTTTGAAAAGGTACTGCCCCAGTGACAGCTTTTGTACCTTTATTTCTGAGAGTGTTGGGTACTCTGCCAAAAACGAAAACATTTATTTGGTTTTGAGTATCATCTCTATTGCGGTCACACTCACGTGACATTGCAGTTCTTTATCATCATGAAAGTTTATTATCTGCATATGTTTTAAAGCCACATCAGTCTAACTTCTGATATATGGTTTTCTGAGCGCACACATCCGAAGCACGCGCACAGAAAGCTGGCTGTCAGACAGGTGTACCGTGAGTATTAAACTAAGTTCTCTTGCATGTCTTATTGCGTTTAAACACAAGGTTATGTCAAAAACACACGAAGTTCACATAAACACAGTCGGTTATGTCTGTGAATGCAAACAACATGTAAAGAAATTGCATGTGTATGTTAGATCTGTGTATTAAAGTGAAAGCAGCATCATATACAGTGCTGTCAAATAACAAAAAAAAACAAAACAGATAATCACTCACTGAATACATTTCTTACTTGAATGCTGCTGTTATAAGCTCTGGCGAGGAGATAAACTTGGCGGACTGTGTCAGTGTTGCCATGATTGGGTCGACGATTTCCAGCCCAAAAGCTCACTAAAACTCACCCAATCCAAGAAAAAAACACCCAAAATTTGAACTGCCAAAATAATGTGATATAATTGTATACACTTGTCAATCCAGGTTGCTTAGCACCATTTTATCATTTTATTAAATTATCCAATTTGAAAAAGACAACAATATAATATATTGCTATCTATAATAGCTTATGACTGAATAATGTCCATATTAAAATAAATACATTTCCCAGGAAAACGGATCAAAGCAAAATCACAAAATTAACCGATGATTTTAACCCATGGAGAAACAAACACATGCATCATTTTCAAATGTCAACAGTAAGAAAAAACGAATTTAAGTGCAAAAAGTGCCCAATATAAGTGATCGGAATAAACAACGTAATTAGCAGGCATTACACACACATTACTGCACACACCACAGCCAAAATGTGTCATTCACTGATACATACTGTACGATAATCATACAACACAAAAATAACAACAAGAATGCGTTTACCTTTGTGTTGTGCTTTAACTTCTGACAGAACTACAGAAACGTTATGTCTTTCATGAAGTACATATTTGTAGAACATAACGCAGGACTTAACACAGTCAAAATGGATTAATCATTGATTCAAACCTCTTTCAGCACACTTGAGTTTGTTATTAACCAATTAAACTATAAAATTTTGATGTTTGAAAACCGCCAAACTGACCCCGAACCAGCCCAAAATTTGTTCACTCGCCCAAGCCCGTTTTTACCCGCACAATCAAATTCAAAACCGTCCAATTGGGCGGGAACCTGCCCAATCTGGCAACACTGGACTGTGTACAGCTCACTCAGGGCGGGGTCTATGCTAATAGGTTCTGAACAATGTGATGTCACATTGCATAGAAACTGCAAAAGGATTCACGCTGCTTATGAATTATGGGAATTAAAAAAAGAAGTGGGTGGATTTGTACTATTATAGAGTGATTGTGTACACACACTGCCGACACATGTATGTTCAAACGTCTTGTTTAACATTATGTAATCCTTCAAAATGGGTTTGCAGCAAAATTCACAGAACAGAGCGAATGTTATCTTCTCATATTAAGTAGATGAGTAGCCTAAACTGTGTTTAATAAATGCGACTGGAAACATAACGTCACTGATGTGGCATCTGAACACTACAGAATCGAGATATCAATGCCACGATTTTAATATTCATTAATAAGGATAACTCTTGTGAGGAGGTAGAAAAAAGTGAAGAATATAATGAAATTCCTTGCAAAATTGCAAATGTTCTTTTTACAATGCTGAAAACAAACATATCATCATAAAAACAAAGTACAAAAACACAGTCAACTAATTGGTGCTCCCAATACATAGGCAATTCCCCCAGCTCATTTTGCATGTTTAAAATTCATGTCCTCACTCCACGCATCAGTTAAAAAATGCAAGATTGCACAGTGGTGGGAGTTTGAGTCACGCACCTGAGAGAACGCCTTTGTGATGGCCACAGCATTAGTGGAGTAATAATGCAAATTACATATGCTACTAGCACTTTGTAACTCATAACTAAAACAACCCCCCATCCAGACTGCATTCGGGCCAAAAAAATTAAAGCATATGAAAAAGATAAAATTTGATTACATGTCAGTAAAAAAAGAATGTTATTGATAAGGAGCATGAATGACGTCTGTCTGTCTGTCTGTCTGTCTGTCTGTCTGTCTATCTATCTAGCATATACTTTCTTCTTTTTAGGGTGATGCTTTCTTTTGACAACTTTTTGGATGGAAAAAAAAGTATTTATACCCACCGCCTTTTAAGATATATTCAAAAAGATATATTATCGATGTATATTTTGGAGACATGTTTTTGTGCTGTCTTTTCTCACATGCTTTAAATAGATGGTATAGTTATGCAGTCTCATAGCCTGGGGTGTTTGCTATTCGAGTCTGTTCTGCAGAAGATAAAGTTTCACCGGTGGATTGTATGCTAACTAGACTTACGAGTTAACGTGACGGGGGTGCTCACGGGACACGAACGCTTGAATCCACTCTCCCACCCACTTCGATCGGGCGATTGATTGCAGAAGCGAAATCAAAACGCGCGCGGTGGAACAACAGAGGGCGCGAGACGCAGAGCATACAGCACGCACGTGTGGTGACGCCGGTGGAATGTTAACCAGCCCCGGTGCAGCAGCAGCAGGAGAGCCGCGCCGAGATCTGATGCTGCTCCTCCGCTCGCAACCTCCTCCGCCGTGACCAAACGAACTGAGATTGACCAGGGAAACCCTCCTAACGATAATCTCAATTCATCCCAACCCACAAATTAAACGCATGTTTGAGACTGGGGACGCGGGATGGAGAGTATAGACGGAGAAGGGCTGCTCCTTTTGTTGTGTGACTGTAGCTATTACGTTCAGTCAGTGCTGCATTGCGCTCGCGCATCCGCGTGGCTACGGGGCAGCCCGTGCTGGGACTGGAGAGAGTGTGTGCGATACATGCTCATTGTTCACAGGATGAGCGAAACGCACTGCCGCATTCAGACAATGAGAACACTTCGTGATTCAGAGAGAACAAAACCAATATGATAATAAGATAGATTTCAAATAACGGAATAACATTTGCAATTAAAATGGTCCCTTATAGAAAAAAGAAAACCGTCTAAATTTAAAGCATATCCAAGATAAAATTAGATTACATGTCAGTAAAATAAATAATGTTATTGATAAGGACCATTCTATCTATCTATCTATCTATCTATCTATCTATCTATCTATCTATCTATCTATCTATCTATCTATCTATCTATCTATCTATCTATCTATCTATCTATCTATCTATCTATCTATCTATCTATCTATCTATCTATCTATCTATCTATCTATCATCTATCTATCTATCTATCTATCTTGCACACTTTGAACTTTTTATTTTACAATTGAATTGCCTTAAATACATATTTGGTGGCCAAATACCTCGACCACTAACCAACCTTAATATCATCATTGTGTTCAACTTAATAGCAGTAGGCCTAATGAAAGAAGGGTCAAACTTCAACACATTGACACTGACTGTAAACAGCCAAATATCCAAGACATTTCTTCAAATGTTTTTGTGGAGGCCATATGCCTTAGAAATGCCAGGTCTATTGTAAAATACCCCAATGACCCCCAGCCATTGTCTGTTTTCTAGCTTCTAACCACAGGCTATAAACACAGTACTAGTCTCTCTGCATGAAACATCACTTATTTGTATACAAAGCAGTTTTATATGGTTGTTATTGTTGCTTTATTTCTTTTTGTTTGTACATACACACGTGCTACACCTCTTTAATATTTTAATGCTATACATTGTTATAGCTTTGGATTTATTACAACTTTATTTTACCTTTCTCTTTTACTTTTTTTTTTACAACATTTTCTTCACATTAATTATTTGAAATTCCAAATATTTATTAAACATGTTTTTTGGGGGGGTTTTAATAGAAAAATACATTTCAGTGTCAAAAAGTATTGATTTTGCTGTGTTGATGCATCCTAAAACGGACACATAAGTGATTCACATTTAATGTTGTGAAAACTATTTTGATTTCATTAGTTGATCTGTTTTGACACAATGAAGTGCTTCACCGAATGTGTCTAGTTGTATCGCTGTATTTTTCGCTTCTGAGTTATTTTGTTTTGTGGTCGTATGCAAACACACCCCCCTGTATTTGCGCGTTTAGACTGGTTAAAAGGAAAGCGCGAGCTCCTTCGAGACACTCTCGGTCTCCCGTTTCATCTGAACGGTCGAGTTACGTAGCGAGGGAAGCGTTGCAGTGAAGAGAGAGGGAGGTTGAGAGAGAGAGGGAGAGACTGCAGCATCATTTGAGGGACGTTCACATGCAGTGCAGTAGAACGTGCAGGTGAGGGGAGGAGGAGAATGCGGGACTTTTTCCTCAAACACTTCACACACATCCACCGCGGACTCCGGAGGAATTACTAAAAGGCTTTTCTTGCTACTTCTCTATCCTGCTCTCCATCTTCCCATAAGTGGCTAATTTGCGTGCTCCGAGAAGTCGAACTGAAAAGCTTTTCTCTTTGTCAAGTTCACCGTAAAGGAATCTATAAGAGCTTGGCACGCGCGTGTAAGACTGCGGGGAAAGATTTCCAATTTTTCCTCTCGCTGTGTTTTAAGGTAAGAGAATATAAAATATCAGGGAAAGACTTTAAAAAACACTTTGGCTTATTCCCAGCCAGTAGCGAAAGCTCTGGGATGCGAATGTGAGAGCTGAATTCACAGACAGATCTCTTTTGTGTTCTACTGCATTGCAGTTTAAAACAGTGAAAGCGCGAGAGGAGCCCGCGCTCCGCAGCATCTCAATGAGCCGGACAAAGTCATTTAAACTGCTCAAATTTGACTCCTGTTTACTCCTAAAAGGCACGAAGGATCATTTTTGTCCGTAAAAGAGCTGTAAAGACTTATCGCCAGTGCCGATCTCTTCACAAAGTGGATGTTTTATTTTATCGTGTTGAAAACGTGACTGAGGAACTAAAAGACTGTCTCAGAAAATAAGATTTTGCCAAAGGAAGCGTTCATAGAAATTATTTGCGGCGGGTCTGTCTTGGACCGGAGGAAGCTGCAGATAGAGAGTGAAAGAGAGAGAAAGAGAAAGAGAGAGAGAGAGTCATGGGGAGCAGGAGCGTTGGCGCAGTGCACTCCGCGCGCTGCTACCTCGTGCTTATCCTGCAGCTGCTGACTCAGCTCCCGTGCGCCAATTCAGCACTGCGCTACCGCGTGGCGGAAGAGGGGCCGGCCGATGTGCACATTGGGAATGTGGCTTCAGACCTGGGGCTGTCCACCTCTGGGATTGGGACAGGTGATGTCACTTTTGCTTTGGAATCTGGCTCTGAATACTTCAAAATTGACAACGTCACCGGAGAGCTTACTACAGGCAGCAGGAGGATTGACAGAGAGAAGCTGCCACAGTGTCAGATGATATTTGACGAGAACGAGTGTTTTCTGAACTTTGAGGTGTCAGTCATAGGTCCCCTGCAGAGTTGGGTGGATCTGTTTGATGGCCGTATTGTAGTCACAGACATCAATGACAACACCCCCTCATTCCCTTCACCAGTTCTCACACTATCTGTTGAGGAGAATCGCCCAATCGGCACTCTCTATCTCCTTCCCACTGCCACAGACCGTGATTTTGGTCGCAACGGCATCGATCGCTATGAGCTTATCCAGGACAGTAGAGATGGGGGGTCATCTTTGCGCCGACCTGCAAATGGCCCAACAAATGGGAACGGTGGTGACCGTAGGAGAGGGTCAGAAACAGGGTCGGGGCCTGCCAGCAGGAGCAGCGTGTTTGAACTGCAAGTTGCCGACACACCTGAAGGACAGAAACAGCCTCAGCTGATTGTGAAAGGGCCTCTGGACCGCGAAGCACGGGATTCTTATGAACTCGTGCTACGTGTTCGTGATGGTGGCAACCCGTCCCGATCCTCGCAAGCTCTTTTACGTGTGTCCATCACAGATGTCAACGACAACAGTCCACGCTTTGAGAGAGCAGTGTATGAAGCAGAAATGGCAGAAAACGCCCCACCCGGCACACCGGTCCTGCAGGTGCGTGCCACAGATCGTGACGTCGGCGTGAACGGGCAGGTTGAGTACGTGTTCGGGGCAGCGACGGAATCAGTGCGGCGCCTCCTGAGGCTGGATGAGGCGTCAGGTTGGCTGAGTGTTCTGCATCGTATAGACCGTGAGGAAGTTTCACAGCTACGTTTCACCATCACAGCCCGTGACCGTGGCCAACCACCCCGCACTGACCGCACTACAGTCGTTCTCAATGTAAGGGATGAAAATGACAACGTACCCATAGTGGAAATTCGAAAAATTGGACGAATCCTCGTTCGGGATGGCGCTGCAATGGTTCCAGAGAACGTGTTGGTGGACACACCAGTAGCGTTAGTGCAGGTGTCAGACCGCGACCAGGGAGAGAATGGTGCGGTTACCTGCACTGTGGTCGGGGATGTCCCATTCACACTGAAACCGGCAGGTGAGACAGCTCTAGCACCTCCACCAGCTACGGATGATGCCTTTGAACGAAACAAAAAGAAATATTTTCTCCACACCTCAGCACTTTTGGATTATGAAGCTACTCGTGAGTATAGTGTCACCATCGTGGCAGTGGACTCCGGTAGCCCAAGCCTCTCTAGTAATAGTTCTCTTCTGGTGCGAGTGGTGGACATAAACGACCACGCTCCCACTTTTGCCCAAAGCTTAGTGGAAGTGCATTTCGCAGAGAATAATGCCCCAGGGGAAAGAGTGGTCACTGTTGTGGCGGCTGATGCAGACAGTGGCAAGAATGCAGAAATTGCATACTCACTGGACCCGTCTGTTAATGGAGCTTTTTACATTGATGCTGATAACGGTGATATCCGTGCTACTGGGGCACTAGATAGAGAGCAGAGGGAACGCTATGAATTTCGCGTGATAGCTCGAGATAAGGGCACCCCGTCTCTGCAGGGCTCTGCTACCGTCATAGTCCAAGTCACGGACAGAAACGACAATGCCCCCAAATTTGTCCAGGAAATTTTCACATTCTATGTCAAAGAGAACCTGCTCACCAATAGCCCCGTCGGCATGGTGACTGTTACCGATGCAGATGAAGGCGAGAATGCAGAGTTGAGTCTTTTTGTTGAGCACGACGAAGAGGAGGGTGGAGAGGAGGGCAAAGAGGGGAAGCAAGAAGTTTTCTCCATTGAAAATAACACTGGAACCATTTTCTCCTCTGCATCCTTTGATCGCGAACGACGTAACGCATACTCATTCCGTGTGCGTGCTGTTGATGGCGGAGAACCGCCACGGTCTGCCACCGCCACTGTCTCCCTGTTTGTCACTGATGAAAATGACAACGCGCCATCCATCACATCACCCGCCAATGAATCATACACCCTCCTGCCTCCCGCTAGCGGGGCCCGGACTGTGGTCCGCACAGTCACAGCCTCTGATGGTGATACAGGGTCTAATGCCGATCTCCGCTATGCCCTGGTAGGCGGAAACCCTTTTCATCTGTTTGAGATTGGCTCTAGCAGTGGGGTCATAACCTTGGCCGAGCCCCTGGAGAGAAGACACAGGGGTCTGCACCGATTGGTGGTCCGGGTCAATGACAGTGGCGTGCCTTCCCTTTGTGCCACAGCACTGGTGCATGTCTTCATCAATGAGAGCTTGGCCAATGCTACGCTGGTGGATGCACAGGTGAGACACATCAGTGCAGCATGCTGTTCGAAAAAACACAAACAAAGGGTGATTCAATATAGAGAAACAATAACAGTTCCTGCTGTTGAACATTGAGCCAGTGTAGAACGGAACCCAATAAGAAAAATTCAAGTAAATTGAAAGTCATTTTATTTGACATGGTGCAGAGAAGTGAACTGCAGCCAGATACTGATAACTTTGCACAACTAGGAAATCCTAGCACGAAATAGCACATTTTTTAAAAAATATTGCTGTTTATAAATATTCATGCATCAAATTGCTGTTGACCCACATTGGAAATTGGATAGAAGCACACAAATTCAAAGATGAAAGATACACAAACGCGCTCTCACACACACACATGCACAGTCACACTTGCCTGCGCAGAATAACTATGATTGAATATCCAAGCCATGACATGATAATTGAGAAGTCTGGGCCTTACAGTGGGGATGAATGTGTATGTGTGTGTGTGTGTGTGTGGTTCAGCAGACATAGCTATAAAATGAGGATGCAGTTATCAAAGGGCAGACACACCATTTATGACTTTCCGTTTTCTCTCTCTCTCTCTCTCTCTCTCTCTCCCTCTGTATGTCTGTCTCCCTTTCACTCAGGTGGCCCGCAGCCTTGCAATCCCCCTCTATATGGATATTGCAGGTGACCCAGACAGCGAGAGAGCTCTGGGTAAACAACGCCTGAGCGTTGCCATTGGTGTCCTGGCTGGGGCTGCCGCCGTTATTCTGGTGATCCTTTTGGTTGTGACAGCCCGACAGTGTGGGGTGCAGGGTAAGAACGGCTATGAGGCAGGCAAGAAAGAGCCAGAAGAGGACTTTTTCAGTCCACAGCCTCCTCCTTTACAAGCCCAGGGCTCCCAAAATGAACGTGGGCGCAAACCACGCAGAGACAAGCGTAATAACGGTACTGCCAAATCCGAGCGTTCTTTATACAGTGGAATTATGACGGTAAATGGCTGCAGGCGTGGGGGAGGTGACGAAGAAGAGGAGGATGAAGAAGCAAGCAGTGCCAGTGAAAGGATTGCCGCCCGTTATTGTGCAGCTGCTAATGGAGACCCCAGCAGTCCAAGACTAGGCCCGAGACGTCACCAATCAAGCCCCGATCTGGCCCGCCACTACAAGTCCAGCTCACCTTTGCCCGCTGTGCATCTCCAACCCAACTCGCCACCCGTGGAAGGCAAGAAGCACCAGGCTGTGCAGGAACTGCCCCCCACCAACACCTTCACTGGCAATGGCACCAGTAATGCAGACGCAATGTCTCTCAGCTCAGACCAGTGCTCCGATTATGGCTGCCAAACTGTCAAGTACAGCAAACAGGTAAGAACATAAAGATCTATGACTCAGTTGCACCACAGCCCCTTCAACAATTACATGTTGGCCACGTTCACCAAGTGCCTTAGAATAATTCAGAATCAGTTTGGCTAGCAAGGAGTATCATTTACAAAAAATTTTACAAGGCTTGTCAGGACAAAAGCCTCAAGCTTGAACTAGATTTGGATCCCAAAACGAACCTGAATTCAGTGAGTCCCGTGGGACATTCCCATATTAATATAAAACGCTGACAGCCATTAGATTACCCTACACATTTTCTTTGAGTAAATTGAAATTAGATTTTCCAAGAAATAAGCTGGTATATATGGAAGCCATTTTCCACCTCAGTAAAAAATATAATTGTGAGATAATGCTTAAAATCAGAAATAAAGTCAAGCTGTGACATATAGTCACACTGTGAGAAAAAGTCACAAGTTTGAGATATAAAGTCACAACTGTGAGATATAAAGTTGCAATTTTGAGATGTAAAGTTATGGTTGTGAGAAAAAAGTTGCAATTGTAAGATATAAAGTCACGACTGGGTTTGAGATTATGAGAAATAATGTCATCATTTTGAGATGTGATATCACTATTATATTTTACAGGCAGAAACAGGCTTCCCTGGATGTATTACACCAGATTTTCTGTACTTAGGTATACTATTTTGCCCATATCTAGTCAAAGGCCCTTGGTTCATTTGTATTTCTGAAGCAAATTCAAGCTGGTCTGCTTTTAGCGAAATCATACCTCATCTAATACTAAAGAAAAAGCAAAACTACTTGTAGACAAGCACAAATGTGGCAACTTCTGCAATCAGCCTGTACTGCTGTTGTGTTACTGCGTGTGGAGTGGTTAAGGTTATATGGTGCTAACTGCCTGCTCTCCTTTCCAGGAGTAGCTACTGAAAATAGACTGTCGAAGAGAGGAGAAATGTAACCCATTTTCTCTCACACCACCATAGATCTCTTTCCACTTGCTCAGTCTCTCTCTTTCTCTCCTTCTGTCTTGCTTTCTATCATTCTCTCCATCATACTCTCTTTATGTTTCTGTCTTTGACATTCTTTACACTCCTCTACATGTCCTTTCATTTTTTCTGACACGTTTGGAAATGTTAAATATAGAGTGGAATATACAGTATGTCTACCTGTTTTGAGCGGAAAACTGGCCTGTGTGTTTGACAGGATGAGCGTGAAACGCTTGAGAGCGAAAACCACGCAGGCTCGCAAAGTTGTCTTTTTTTACTTAATCTGTCATCTTTACAGTTTTATCCAGGTCATATATTTAATGCAGCATATCCAAACTGCTAGCTTAGCACTTAACGGAAGCATTAAAAAAAGATTACCTGTGCACCCTTTGACAGGTGCTTTGGACTAGCCCGAACCAAAGGGTGGCCTCGTACTATAGAGAGACATGGTTAAATTGAACGCTGCGATCGCATTACATTTTCTGACAGGTGTTGGGAGCTTAAACCAAATCCGCGGAGGTCTACACGCAAGATATTGAGCCCTAAATGACATGTCATTTTTGGTCTTTTTAGCATGACTGACAGTCGGATTGTAAGTCTCTTTACCGAGAGCCTAAAAAACAGCTGATGCAGTCGTTAGGGAGATGTGCGCCTCGCAAGACCTAATCAATCTATCCATGCTGGTGTGATCCTGACCGCAGTGGGTGGGTTAATCCAATACAGAGTCAATCCTCTTAATCTGCTGACATTTTTTTCCCCTCTGAAAATGCTTAATAGAGAATTTGGTTGTGTATTTATGTGCTTCTGCGTGTGCGTTTATACTCGGCCAAGAGTTTGGTGCGTGTGAGAGAGAGCGTTAATGCTTACTGGTGAGTTTGTTGGACTCTTTCTGACGTTTTAATCAATTATTGATCACACTGTAATTAACTCCTCTACCGTGGAGCTTTGTGACCTAGCCTAACTCGAGCTCGGTGCAGACGGTGAGTGTATGTGTGCACTTGGCTGTTGCTTCCATGATGGGACGGTATAGCGTGATAGGAAGCCAATACCCTACCGCTGTCTGAATTTGCAAATAGGCCCGTGTGCGGACGCATGCATAAACGGCACTCTCGGAATTGAACGCCGCTAAAAAAATGGAAATCATGTTGACCTATATCTGTCTCGCTCTCTCTATCGCACGTCTCTCCCATCTTCTATAAATGCACAACTCAGCATTTTCCTAAGTGAAACTCCGAACTCCCTCTTTGCTGCAGGGCACTTTTTCTATAGCCCCTCCCCTTTCCCGCCTACTCACGCCAACACCTATCGACCGGGCTGCATCCCATCCCCATGGCGGCCCACATTCCTATCATTTGAAAAGACAGAGTGGCAATCAATATACTAGGCTTGTTAATGTTGCTAGCGCCGACGCACACCTGAAAACGTGCCGCTTGGGTGTGCAGGGTTAAAGGTCAGACAGGTGGGCAGTAGGTGAGTCTGTGTAATTCAACACACACACTCGGGATCAGGCAACAGGTCAGATGGATAGCCGATATACTTGACACTCACACTTGCATGCTCACGAGGGGCCATGCATATGCTAGTGAGGGCCGACTCCAGAGATAGATATTATAAATTAATGGAGGAGACTAGTGATGGAGGGTCCAGGAGACACATGGAGAGAGAGAGAGAGAGAGAGAGAGAGAGAGAGAGAGAGAGAGAGAGAGAAATGAGGGGAGATTGCTAATGCTCCCCTCACTTTTGGAGGGCTGTATTGATTTTCATTGGGAAAGCATTATGAAAGCTTTTACATGGACGTGCACTGCAATGGTTATAAAGGATTGAGAATGATGGTGGAAGTGTGTGTGTGTGTGTGTGTGTGTGTGTGTGTGTGTGTGTGTGTGTGTGTGTGTGTGTGTGTGTGTGTGTGTGTGTGTGTGTGTGTGTGTGTGTGTGTGTGTGTGTGTGTGTGTGTGTGTGTGTGTGTGTGTGTGTGTGTTTGTGCATGTGTGTTTGACCTAGCAATGTTATTGGGAGTCTTCTAAATATGAAGAGGGGGAAATAAATCTAATTTTGGAAACATCCTTAAAAGGAAAGTTTATTGCCAGTTTATTATAGGGACAAATTTGGGTTTAGATGGGGGTGATTAGAATTAATAAAGTTAATTGGAGACCAATATAAGGCATTTAGAAACCCCCATTTAGATACACATGCAAAATTTCTGCTTTGTTATGTTTTCTAATTGCCTTTCTGATCACATTTGAGGTCAACCGCTCAATTAAAAGTCATTTAGTGCAAATGCAAGTACACTTGCAGTAAATAACCCCAGTACTGTGTACTTCCCATAAAATTATGCTGGACATCTGTGAAACGCGAGACTATAAAAATGACAGAGGATGCTTTTTAGTGGCCAAGTGTAACGTACTGAAAAATGAGAGGTTAATAATTTATAGATGACACATTAGGTTAGTAACACTGATGGCCATGACCAGATGGGAGGTGCTCTCATGTGACCGCCACATATATTTGCAACAACAGCCGTTAGTGCAAGGTTAACTCATTGCTTATCCAGATATTCCTTCAATGAAACGAAAGGATAACTGAGAATAGAGATGTGTAACTCGTGTTTACATGTATGCCTGACGTGTAATCTCATGTTCTTTGTTATATTTTCAAGGGTCCAAATATGGAGACGCTTTCTGATTTATTGAAAAGTTAGTCATGCAGAGACCTTAAAGTCAGCGTGAATTGCTGATTGCAACCCATTTTATTTCGATAATGTGACATATTTCCAATTGAAACAAGATTTTCTGCTAGAAATAATGTAGAAGGGAATCAATTGGGTCTTGAAAAGTGGGCGTTTTTACCAGAACGGATGTGATGTCAGTGTAAAATTAAAATTGATTTCAGTATTTTCTTTTCTTTTGAATAACACGCAACAAAGAATCATTCAATATAAACAACCACAAATGTGCATTTGGAAAGTACATTGAGTCAATAGAGATTTTATGCTAATTTTTAGCCATTTTAATACAAAATAAAGCCTTATGGACACTGACCATCAGCTTACCTCCTGCATTCATGCTGTTTTTCTTTTGAGGCTTAATTGTAATTCTAAAGAGTACAAAGGAAAAGTACACTTCATTCAAGTAGGTCATATGGAAATAAATGCTGGAAAAACACAATTTTATTAAAATATCTTCCTTCAGTGTCCAGCACAAAGGCTTTTTTTGCCACATCGTATAAATCAGAAATGAGTCAGAGAGTCAAGGCTGTCAGAGCTTTGTAATGTGCAGACCTGTTCGCCCGACTGTTTCAACCTCAAAATGAGACACGACAGGAATTCAGGGTATTCCTTACCCATATACTCCCAGACAAGCAGCAACAGAACCAAGAAAACACACACACACACAGACACACATTAGGCTGAGATGCAAAGGTGCGCATGGAGATGAAAAGTTCCCATCCTCTTACATCAGTTTCTAGCACAAGATGTAGGCCATGTCTCGTTTCTTCTTCTGTGTCCAGACTGGGAACAGCATTTAGTTTGTGTTTTAGTTAGCTTTTGTCTTTGAATATTTTCTTAGTGATTTATACCGTCACTTTATTGTCTTTCCAAAAGTAAGTTATAGACTGAAAAAAAGTGTGTTGGATTTACATGATTTAAATGTGTACATCGGTCCCAAATGCATCAAGTTAAACAAACATAATTTGTTCATGTAACTTCAACATCATGGAATGAATACATTTTAAGCGACCCAATTAAATAGTCTCAAAGTGAATTTTATATGGCTCCCTGACATGATTCAGACATTCAATTTCATATATTAATTTATCCTCTTCAATTTCATATTTTTAATGTTACACAACTGAATTATAATACTGCACTAGCTAGTTGACAAACTAAAAGCTAGCAATAGCATACAGTACCACCTTAAATGCTAAGCATTAAAAGCTTCTTCAGCAAAGCTGTTATGACATTAGCTGTATCAGTCCACAGCCTAAGCATATGCTCTACTTTTCTCCACAATGACTGTAAATAATTGAATATTAAACACTATTAAACATGATCAAGTCTTTCACTTTCTCATCTTGCTCAAAAATACATAAAACAACACTTTTACATATAAAATCACATTTACTCTCTCTTGATTTAGCCATATGCATAGCATGCTGGGAACTAACAAGCCCTGTCCAGATTCAGTTAATGTAACACAAATCATTCATGTAATCTAAACGCAAATGGATTAAGTAAACTTCAATTTGACTTATATTTAAGTGAAATCAAATTAAGTTAAGACAAAGTGTATAGCAATGGTGTTGCTTTAGCTCATTTTAACTAAGCAATTTGAAAAAGCAGTAAACATCTTTTTTCCAGTGTAATGTTACATTTATGTTGTGGATTTAGCTGACTAATCTCATATACTGTACATATAGGATGCATTTGAGTGAACATATTAATCCGTCTGCTAAGTGGTTTAGTTTACCGGTATTCAGTTCTTCCAGCTCAAGTGGGTCAATCCCCAATGTACTGTACTATGATTGGATTATTTAAATCAATTCTTTCTATATTTGCCTTCTTAAAAAAAAAAAACAGCGCTAGTGCATTATCTTGAAGAGTTTCTTTTTTTATCCCCTGATTATATTTCATCAGCAGTTTTAAACAAAATCATTGAATCATGGTGTTTTCACCTCACCCTCATTGATGAAAAGAAAAAAAAAAACGTTGCCAACAAACATTTTTGTCAGTCATTTTGTTGACTATATGAATACTAAATGGGAATCCTTTGTAAAGAGATGCTAATGGGGTGCTGGGATCAAAATTATTCTTCATCATCTTTCAATGATGCACCATACTGTGGTTCTGCAGCCAAAAAATCATCTGGCCAAATGTTTGATGGCTATTATTAGAGATATTCCTGTGCTGGTTGCACTCTAAGGCATCAATTCCACACAAAATCTTACACACACACTTAAACAATTAAACACATACACACAAACACACACACACACACACACACACACACACACACACACACACACACACACACACACACACACACACACACACACACACACACACACACACACACACACACACACACACACACACACACACACATGTTGGGTTTTCATGTTTTATGGGGACTTTCCATAGGCGTAATGGTTTTTATACTGTACATACCGTATATTCTATCCCCCTACACTGCCCCTACCCCTAAACCTAACCCTCACAGGAGACATTCTGCAATTTTACATTTTCAAAAAACATCACTTAGTCTGATTTATAAGATGTTTTCCTCATGGGGACCTAAAAATGTCCCCACAAGGATGAGGATTTCGGATATTGCTATCTTTGTGGGGACATTTTGTCCCCATAACGTGATGATTACCAGTCCACACACACACACACACACACACACACACACACACACACACACACACACAAAGAGAACAGGCAATTAAACAAACAACCCTACACAATAACACACCTCTTTGTTAAGCCTATGTATTGTGTCTTCAGCACACTGCTGGCATTGAGTAGGAAAGCTCAAGCATTTAGAGTCCCAGTGTCATTTCCTATTCAGCTCTTACTGAATTGCATTCATATTTGAGCCGGCATTAACTCGGCTCTCCGATTCCCTGGTTCCCCGTACTGGAGGTTGTTGTGGGGTGATCCTTTTGTTGTGGTCTGACTGTAGCTCTGTGGTTCTACGGTTACAGTTCAGGGTTACCCCAGTGTCATGAACCAGCCTGAGTATTCATCTTTTATTCAAACACCCCAGGCTGCTTCTGTCACTGCCTGTCAGAGAAAGAGAGATGCATAGTTAAACCCCTGAGTAATGAAAAAAAAGAGTTAAGTTAATGAATATATAATAGGTAATAAATAAATACTAGAAAAACAGAGAGAGTGGCTATTTTTAACAAATTAAGAGATACAAAGTATTATTGTAAGATATACAAATATGTAAAATATAATACATATATATTAGAGCTGCATGATTCCAGATAAATTGAGAATCACCTTTTTTGCTTAGAATAGTGATCACGGTTCTCTCAAGATTCTGAAGAAAATGTACAAAACTTGAACATTAGGTTACTAAATAAAATAACATATACTTCAACGTTCTGACAAAATGTTCTTTACTCTGTCTATTTAAAAAAAAAAATGCACAAAAAGTACAAAGCATGTGAATCAAATATATAAATCCAATTAACCATTTATATAAATTATTTACTGTAGCGTACACACTTTTAAGGGTTGCTAGACCTACTAAGAAACACAGGCAAAGATGATTGAAGCATTACAGATGTGTTGGGTTTATTTGAAAGTTTTTACCTACAAGTATTTATTCATTTGAACAAATTTATTTTTAAACAAATCAGTTGAATGATTCAAAACTCACTCTAAAGGCAGTCACTTTTTCATTGCTGAATGAAATTATTAGCACCTTTGAATGAATCAGTTTAATGAATGATTCAATGACTCACTCATAAAGACAACGGGCCCTATTTTAACGATCTGAGCGCATGGTCTGAAGCGCTAAGGGCAGTGCACTTAGGGTGTGTCCGAATCCACTTCTGTTAGTTTAACGACAGAAAAACGGTCGGCGCATGGTCAAAAAGGGTAAATGGTAAAAAATGGTATACACACCCTTTAAATAACACAAAAAATCATGCTCTTTAGACCAGGTTTTTGTTGGTCAATGGACCAGTTGTTTTCAGTTGCCTTAAATAGTACCGCTCCAACAATGCGCGTGAACACACCTCGTTTTCAGACCAGCACGCCCATGGGTGCACAGATGGGTGAAAGTGCATTTCCTATTTAAACAACGTTGCGCTGGATGTGAAAATGATAACTGCGTCAGGCTAAAACTAGCAAAAGCACTTGCCTGGCGCCGTATTGCACCGGGTGTATTATAGGGCCCAATAGCTGCGTCCCAATTTGCCTACATATACTATGCCCTAAAAGTATGAGTGTGTTTTTTGAGTGTGTAGCAGAATGTTGGCAAGCTTTGTTACATACTACATCATAATTGTGTCTTCAACAGACCGCTCTGTTGCTTAGTTACATGTATCCTGTCACCATTTAAGCTGCCCTGTCAATCATCTTGTCACAGTTAATATCCTCCACATTACATTTAATTCAATTTCCTACTGTATCGGAGGGAAACGTGATAGCACATTGTCTTTCATGTGGAGAACTCTCCTCATATGTTTGCATAATTATGCATTTAAAAGTTAATGACTAAACTAGGGATGTCCCGAGCCGATTTCAAGCATCTGTATCGGTGCCCATTAAGCTTTTTTTTAACTGATCGGTATCAGCTATCCCTTATTTTACATCAGCTGTCACGCAGGTGTCGTACAGTAGGTGGCGGCATATGCACCTTCAAGTGGGTTTGCCAACGGTCATTGGGCCTCATTCATGAAACACGAGCAGAACGAATTTGTGTGTAAATCATTCATAAAGCCGCTCTGACGTAAATTCTCTGATTCACGGAAATGTTCGTATTTTCAAAATGTTAGTTGGTACGAAAGAAATTTACACCTGCTCCCTACCACGTGTAAATGGTGTGTAAAACATTTGAACGTTCTGTGTTCTAATTTAGGCAAACTGACGACATTGCATTTGATGGACGTGCACACACGTCCTATTTACGAATGTTTGGAATTCATTAATATACACATGTGTAAACTACCAAATCCGTGGTAAAGGAAGCGTTTGTGAATCTGGAGGAGAGTTTTCGTAGTCCATTTTACGTGCAAATTACTGAAAATTTGCTCATATATTTACAAAAGTTTCATGAATGAGGCCCATTAAACGGAAAAGAAGAAGCTCAAATGTGTGTGCGTGAGAACGGTTCTAGCACGTCACGCATATGTTCAAGCTTCCGTGTTTAGCATATTTGATGTGCACTTTTAGTGAATCACTAAAAAGTCATTTATGTATTTGTATCTGCCGTCAGACTATCTAATATGCCGTTGCCATAATGCGTTGCTATGGGTTGCGTCTTGCTTCAGACTTGACTGATTTTCTGACACCTCGAGCTTCATGCTTTCTAACCTTAAATCCACTATTTATTTTATTTTTGTTGTAATTATTCAGATTATTGTACATATAAAATACAAGAAGTTTATATCAGTAGTCACATATTCATAACCACTGTTTACAATGTCTAGCATTGTTTACATATAATGTCTTTATACGATGTATATATATATAAATATTATGCAAATTGTGACTCAGCAAATCATTTGTTTTTTATTCCTGAATGAATCGCGATTCAATGACAGTCATTTGACGGCACTGTTTAGCAATGATGGAGAATTTTTTAATGGAAAATGTATTTATAAATGACTTCCAGTTGGAACTCATATATATATAAATATTTGGAATATAATATAAATATAACTAAAGTCGTTTGCCGTTTTGGTGGTTGCTTAACAAGGATTTAGTGATTTGACAAGTCTTTATTTCAAACAGCTAGCTTTATCAAATTAGGATAATACATTTCATAACTTTAAATATATCTGTTAAAAAGTCAATTTAAGTCAATTTATTGTGAGTACATATATTTATGAATTCTCTGAATTTGTCCTTAGTGAAGCTGTCTACGACTAAATTATCTTGTGTTCTAGAACTGCACATTGCATGACAACACCAATGAGAGCACGTTGAAATTCCATATGCACAATATATCAATATGCATAACAAAGAATAAAGGGCACAGTCTTTAATTAGCGTTTTAGTCTGTTTGGACTTGCACACTTAATTATAAGTCTGCAATTAGGGACTATACCTTGGCTCAACTTTTTCTTGCTGAAAGAAAGCTCAGGAAGGAAAAAAGATAAAAACAGAGAGATGGGGTTTTCTGTCCTTTCATCATATTGTTAGTCTTGCAAACCAGATCATTACATTGGCTCACTGATTCCTGACTACCCATATATCCATGAAGAAGAGGGTTTGTTCATGTATATAGTTGTATGGCAATCAAATAAAATAGGCTTGTGTTTTTGATGGCTCACTTTTACAGAATTGTATGCAATTCATGTTTGAACAGCATCACGATGGGTGGAAGAATAGTGGCTGAATGCAGCATTACCGGGAATCATAGGGTTTGAGAACTACAGCATTCAGATATACTGCTGTGACATTATTCTGCTTCAAACCACAGGCTGTACTCTATATTTATTTTTTTGTTTAGTTATTTGTATATTTTAACACTATAGGAGCACTATAGATATAATCTTTTGCTCCTTCTGTTGCAAAAGCGCTTTTCATGTAGAAGAAAAACGACTTGTCGTTCTCCTTGGATACACCACTATACAGTCGTCCGCCCCCCTCCGTCTCATCCCACTGGTGGAAAATGAGTGTGTGGGCAAGTTAGGGCCTGTGGGCCTGTTCCTCTGTGTGTGTGCGTGTGTGTTAGTGTTTGTGATCTCTTACACCTGCCTGTACACGTCGACCGGAAGCCCACAGAGATAAGGCATGATGCTTTCCTCGCACTGCCCAAGTGTAACAGTGTTCAGAACAACACCCACCATGCTTCAAAGAATGCTAAAAATGTTTGAAAGTAAAGCAACCGAGGCAACACACTTTCTAACCCTGAATCTAAATCCGACACCCTCCCAGATCTGGATTGCGCACACACACACACACACACGCAGACACACTTTTCGGTCTGCTTTTTGATACGCACACATACAGCAACACCCATAAACACCCATTCACACCACCCGCACACACTCACACGTGGCACCGGCCCCGGGGGAAACAACAGCCGCCTGGGCGAAAATAAAACTCTTCACTCGGTTAGAATTAAATCAAAGCGATGCAAATCAAATGGCCAATTAAAGCCACAAACACGTTTCCTGGGAGATGAAATGCTGACGCCTAATTGGTTGGATAAAAGGGGCAATACATCTAAGAAGACAGACCTGAGAAGGACGTTTTGGAAACGCAGCAATGAGAAGAGAGGGAAACGTGTGTGTGTGTGTGTGTGTGCGTCTTGGGAGATTCACTGAACATAAGTTAGACTGTCAACTATGTGGGCCGTAAGTGCTTTGTTTTCTTTGTAATTTAGAGGGAGCACTTTGCTAAGCGAGAGGCAGAATGTGAGATGGAGAGGATTTTTTTTTTTTTTGAAGTTCAACAACACAGTAGTTCTTCAGGCTTCTCACAACAGAGGGGGGATTTTAAAGACGTTTGTGCTGCTAGGAAGAAAGAAAATGTCTGATATCTATGCACACACATAAACACGTTCAAGCTGTGGCTGGGGCTTCAGTCGCACGACACGGTCAGACAACTCCCGCTGAGATGTCACAGTTGCAGTATGTGTTTGCGTGGTTGCTGACGAGTGAAGCAGCTTATGAGGGGAGACAAATTCACAGTATTTCACAGCAAGTGGAAAGGCCTGATGAATTGATATGATCGAATAACCAAACGAGGAAATGTCAAAGTAAATTTTGACATTTATGTTTGTTTTGGTTTAGAATTTCAACTGATGGTTCATCAACTTCAAACCTTCAATATTTAGCTGGTTTACTGATCACCCTTGTGAAAAAGAAGTGTGCGTATTTATATTGAATATAAGAATGTACGATAAAACTTTACAAAACGGGTGCACTAATATGCATTAATTCATGCTTAATGCACAGATAATCATGAGTAAATGGCTCATGAAGAACTAAACCATTTATTAATGATTACCGCATCAGCAACTAATGAACATTCTATATGATTAATAGATTAAGTAATCAATGAATTGTTATTAGTTAAATGTGTCATTTTGTGTTAATTCCCTAATAACATATTATTTTAACTAATAGTGTAAATTCACATGTTAATAACCACAATGGTTGAAGCCATGCATTTCAACTTCCAGTTGTCTGCTTTAAATAAAACGATTTGCAAAGGTATCATTATGTTATGACTTTACTTGTTGAGGCACATGACTATTAACTAATTAAAAATGAATTCAAAATCCATAACCACAATGACATATTACTTAACAATTAGTTAATAGTCATGTGCCTCAACAAGTAAAGTCATAGCATAATGATACCTTTGCAAATCTTTAGCTAATGATTTATTAAAGCAGACAACTGAAAGTTGAAATGCATGGCTTTGACCCATTCTGGTAATGAACACATTCATTTGCATTATTAGTTAATTTAATATGTAATTGGGGAATTAATACATGATGTCATCTTTAATTAAAATTCATATATTACTTAATCTATTAATCATATTGAATGTTCATAAGTTGCTGATGCAGTAATCATTAAAGGTCCCATGGCATGGAATTTTTCTATTATTTTATAATGTTTCCTGAGGTGTACTTATATTGTTAGTATGATTTTTACATCATAAAATGTCATAATTTTGAAATAAAAGGCATTTTTTCTATACTGATGTTTGCCCTGTGGCTGAATGCCCTGTTTCAAGGGGCGTGTCTGCTGTGAGACTTCAGTAAAAACGGCCACTGTTGTGATTGGCTGACATCTTTGCATTTGAAATGAGTATCAGATCTCGTAGTGGAGGGGGCGTGGTTTAACAAGGTCTACGAGCAGGCATGAGCCTGCTGTCAGAGAGATGGATGGACCTGAGTTCACTTCTCATCAGTTCTCAGCCCGTCTCAGTTTAGTGAACTGTTGTAGTTACTAGCATATACTTCAGGTTATTAGTTTATTTCTAGTCGGAGTGACTGTCACTCATGTCAGAAAGTTAGTAACTTTGGTAAATTATGGATCAGCGCTGACTTGAAACGCGAACCGTTTAGAACGTTTCAGTCCGATTTGGTGAACTGGTTCGACCGGTTCACTAAAAAGAACTGATTCACTAAAAAGAACCGGTTCAAAAGAAAGATTCGTTCGCGAACCGGATATCACGGACCAGAGACGGAGCGATTGCTAACAAAGTTATTTATAGTAACTACTGAGTTATGAAAGCGCTGTCAGCGCAAGTTTGTTTTGTTTGTATCTGAGAGTTCTGAATAAACAAGAGTCCCAGTCATGCAGAGTCCGTCTTCATCATTATTCGACCAACTTTGCAACACATATGTACCATTACAGCTGTCAAGATGAACGAGTTACGAGTAAGTGTTGATTATAGCATTATTTTTAGATATTTTCCTATCATATGAAAAGCGTCAGTGACGCGCATTGAGTACACAGCGCAAACAAATACACAACAGCGCAGTAATCGAATGTAATCCAGTTTATTGTGGGTCTAGGCTGGCTAGCCCAGCGGGAGACCCTCACGCTTACCCCCCTTCTGCTTAATCTCGCGCTGCGTTTGGTGCCTCAGCTGTGGGCCAGATGCAGTACTGGGGGTCGGTGATGTTGAAGGCCAACCGATCAGTGCAGCCCGAGCTTCGGCGTGCGTGAGGTTTATCTCTAAAGATGTGAGTCTGTCGATGTTGAGCAGAAACTCTTGACTGTATGCACATTTTAGAACAGATAGACGCGACGAGGACGTACAAAAACACTGACTCACAAGATAGAAAACACCGTTCTGTCGGGAGAGAGAGAAGCCGCAGCATGTGCACAAATAATACAGTTCTGTGTGAACTTGAATAATTAGCTACACATCAGAAATCACTGATCACAGATCAGAAGGAACTGAAAAAAGACTTATGTTTTCATTTGTACATCCAAACACTGAGAAACTGCCAGCATTCACTCGTTCACAAGCCATGATCTCTCGAGCGCTCGCATGGGCGTGCCAAATTCTCTGGGCGGAGGAAAGGGAGGTAACCCTAAAATTCAAGATCAGCTCGTCTGGGCTGTCATTTTCTCAAAGGCAGAGAAAGACAGCCAGAACTCGGTTTACATCGATCGAAATTTCTAGCCACTTGGGGACAATATTCAGGCTAGGGGAACTCATATTAATGTTGAAAAACCTCATAAAATGAAAATTTCATGCCATAGGACCTTTAATAAATGGTTTAGTTCTTTATGAGTCATACATTAACTCATGATTATCTGTGCATTAGTTAAAGGGATAGTTCACCCAAAAATGAAAATTAGCCCATGATTTACTCACCCTCAAGTCATCTGAGGTGTATATAACATTCTTCTTTCAGACGAATAAAATCTGAGTTATATTAAAAATGTTCAGGCTAATCCAAGCATTATAATAGCAGTAATAGTTGCTCTGTTTTTGAAGTCCGTAAAAATTGCATCTGTCCGTCAAATAACGTTCTCCACGCGGCTCCGGGGTGTTAATAAAGACCTTCTGAAGCGAATCGATGCGTTTGTGTAAGAAAAATATCTATACAGTATTTATAAATTTATTTCATTTTTTTCTATGGCTCTGCATCAGCTGTCCCCGCGCCATCACTTCCGGTGAATAAGGTCAAAATACATGCAAAATACCGGCGCGATCATAGATATATACATAGATTCCTTATTAGTGCCTGCCCGGATCGGCGGATCGGTCGAATGAGGCATCTACGTAAATATATCTTTGATCGCCTTAGTATTTTGACCTTATTCGCCGGAAGTTATAGCGTTGGGAAAACTAGATGACATTTGTAGGTAAAAAAGAGGTAAAAAAAAATAACATAAATACTGTTCGGTTTCTCGAAGAAACCGATCGTTTCGTGTCTTAAGACATCAATGTGTCGCCACGAGCCGCATGGTTTGATAAGGATTCGTATGTCTGTGTGTTTTTACTCTCATTGCTCTCATACTCGAAAATATCCCCATTGACATGCATTATACGACTATCACACTGCAACGGTTGGAGTTAAAAATCTTTATTTGTGTTCTACTGAAGAAACAAAGACACCTACGTCTTGGATGCCCTGGGGGTAAGCAGATAAACATTAAAAAAATTGTTTTTGGGTGAACTATCCCTTTAAGCATGAATTAATGCATATTAGTGCACCCGTATTGTAAAGTGTTACCGAATGTACTTCAAATCTTAAAAGTAGATTTTTCAAAAACTGCACTGCACTTTTTTCAAAAACAGCACAATAACTAAATAAAAAAAACAACTTAAGTGTACTTCAATGCCCTAATTGAACTAAGGTTCAATTAGCTTAGTATAAACCCTGTCTGTGAAACAAATATTTTAGTTTACATTAAATGAGTGTCCGTGCATTTACCAGTACACTTTAATCAAATTTCAAAGACCATAGAAGTAATTATGAAATCAGAGTCCTACTTAAGTGGGTCAAAAACGTTCCGTTAAATGCATTATATGCAATATAAATTAAAATTATAATGCATTTTCATTTAATTGCAATTAACATGCAATTAAGTTTCTGAAAATTACATTACGTTTCTTTTAAAATATATTTCCTGAACCTAAACCTACCCATCACAGATGCATTCAAAAACACCACTTAGTATGAATTATAAGCTGTTTTCCTCATGAGGACAAACAAATTTCCCCAAGGAAAAGGATATTGCTGTCTTCGTGGGGACATTTTGTCCTCATATCTGAAACACACACACACACACACACACTAGTCGAAGTTGTGGGTTACGATTGTTTATTGTTGCTAAATTGATTGTTTTTTTTCTTCTCCTGTGCTGCGTATTTCCAATGGCAGCACTACAAACTGTCTTTTCCTCCGCTGTGTTCTGTTCTAAGCTTCTTAGGTTAGTGATAGAGGTTTGTAATGGCATGAGGGTGAGTAAATGACAAACTTCAATTCTTTGGGTGGACTAACCTTTTTGGCCTTTTGTAGCATCAGATTTAGTCTCCACCAGGCCACTATCGCTGACCTGATCTCAGTTTATATCACCATTTCTTAAAATACAGTGGTTGTGGCAGTTTTAGTATTTCATAAGAAAACATGGCAGTGATCTCCCTCAGGAGCGCTGTAAGCCATCAGTTATATTCGGATCTGATAAAGCGTACAGTATGACATTCCACATAACATTTGTTTTCAGCTTCAGGCTAGTGGACATGTTGTCCTGTGGTTTTCATGTGAGAAATGTGGGTTCGAATCTGGCGTGTATTGATTCTATTCCCCTCATCATTTTAAGTTGATGAGAGAAGTTTAATCTGTCTATTTTCTCTCTCTGTAAAATGGTGAAAAATAATTAAGACATCTGTATCTATATATATATACAGTATATAACAGATACTTGAGACATAATAACCAAGTTTCAAATGGATGTCCATTTAATTCTGCTAATCATGCCACAAAGGATATACACAGCTGCTTATCTCACTCCTTTGATAATTCTTCTGGCATCTCTCCACCGCCCTGACTCCACCTTAATTTCTATAATTAAATACGTCCGGGAGGTGGGGGTGCACTCAAGCCCCTTCATTGTGGACAGCAAATCCAACCTGTTTACCTTCATCACACTCAAGGATATAATGAACATTTGAACGTGAAATTGATGTTTACAACAGCCCGGTCTTTAAAGAGCGGTGCCTATATTGTCAGGTGTCTTTATGATGGTTTATGCTGGTCGTTATTCCTCTGGATAGGTATTTATTAAAGTGCAGAGTGATTTAATGTTTGTATTTAATGGGCTGAATATTTCATAGCCTAAAACGACTGCTGGGGGGAAAAAAATTACAGTGGCAGAGGGAATGGAGAGCTGGACAGTTGTTTGCTACTCTACAATACCTTTTATTTAATTTAATTTAATTTTTAATTTAATTTAATTTTATTTTATTTTATTTTATTTTATTTTATTTTATTTTATTTTATTTTATTTTATTTTATTTATTTTATTTTATTTTATTTTATTTTATTTTATTTTATTTTATTTTATTTTATTTTATTTTATTTATTTTATTTTATTTTATTTTATTTTATTTTATTTTATTTTATTTTATTTTATTTTATTTTATTTTTTTTATTTTTTATTTTATTTATTATATTTCAATGAGCATCAGTATTTGACAAATGTTATTTGAAAAATGTATTAAAAACATAGTGACCAACATTGAAATTGATCAAAATATTATTTTCTTTAAAAACAATATTGCTGAAAATATTATTTTCATTTTATATATGGCTAGAAAATGAACAATTGCCACACAGGCATATGCACATGGACACAAATGAATAGGGCTGGGTAATTTTTTTTTTTTTTAATCGATTCTCATTTTTATGAACCGATATCGATTCTTAAATCCAAAGAATCGATTAGTCATTCTGTTCTCAGTTAATGAATGAACCTAACGTTGTAGAGCCCCTCCCATCCTATAAATCACAATAATCTTTGTGCTTTGTTACTTTTGATGAGATACAAAGTCTCAGAATTTAAATCACGAAATAAAAAAAATAAAAAAATATTGTTTTGGCCCTGTTTAATGTGGTGTGACAAATCACAGTAGCGCAGCTCAGCTCAAAAGAAGTGGCAGCGCGCAGCTCACGTGAACTGATAATTTCCTCCGCTTTAATACCAGTTACAGCGCAAAATAAACATGAATGAACGTCAAGGTATGTTAAAAGATTAGTACAACGCACTGAAATCTTTATCACGTCACATGTAATCGCTAAATCAGTGTTTCAACCGCGAAAAGACGTCAATAAAACATCTTGTAAACAATGTCACGTAACGTCACATTTACCTCAGAAAAACCATATCCAGTGTCCATAAACTCATCAACTCTAGAGAGGAGCATTTTGATAAATATATGCACCATATTACATAGGCTATTCATTATAATTTTTAATGTTCTTCAATATTATTGCATGTTTGAATAAATCCGTCAAGTTTTTATGATTGCCACCATTTAAATGTTTATATTTCAAAAAACTAATTAGAGTAGAAATATGATTATGTAATTGTAAAGTTAGTATAAATATGTAAAGTATTATAACTGTCTTATTATTTAAAAAAAAACATAATTGAGTGTAATTTATGTTTGTATTTAAATCAGTTAATGTTAACCTTCAATAATGTACCTACTGACTATCATGTTTATAACAATAATCAATTTGGAATCAAATCAAATCGAAAGCTTGTGAATGGAAATCGAATTGAATCGTGAAATTTGTGTCAATACCAAGCCCTACAAATGAAGCCATTCCATTAAGAAAAAAAAAAAAAAAAAAAACATTATTTATATTAAAGGCATAGTGACCAATAGTGACATTTAACAAAATATTGTGTATGGCTACATTCTGCATTCACAAATGTGAATCGTTTTATTGAACTGGTGCATATAAATAAACTGTTCAGGTGAACCAGTTCACGAAAATGAATCAGTCTCAAATGCTTCATTTGCGTTATAAGAAAGAAGATATTTAGTCAACAGTGTTTGATTAGTACCCCAATTTGTTTGGACATTAAACCGCTACTTGTATCTGGAAACAGTTTTGAAAACAGCAGAAATATTGTCAGTCTGAAAAAAAATGGATCTTAACTTTGCAGTGTTGCTACTTTTAGTCATCTACTCTCCGACACTAGATGTTAATTATGCCTTTGTCACAGAAAGGGCCTTTTCTCACAGTGGACGTCATGAGATGAACCTAGATGATGAAGGCTTCACAGAGATGAGCGATTGCGTCTGAGAGGAACTGAGAATGGGGGGCGGACTGAAAGAACGTAGTGTGCCCCGCTTAATAACGCCCCTCTGTGTCACACGCATACACACACTGAGGTTATTGTCACAGCAACCGCAGCATGTCGTGAGACATTCGGTTCAAATTTATGTGTGTCACAGGGGTGTGTTCACTGTCTGGGCCACTGAGTGTAGGTGTGTGCGAATTTATTGTTTTGCGTTCAGAGACTGTGCAAATCGCATGATTTCGTATTTTTCATCTCGCCGCCCGTCATCTTTGTGACTGACAGGAAACAGAGCCAGGATTGTGTGTGCATTTGTTATATGGCAAAACTGCGTGTAGCATAACTGATTAAAAATCTCTTATAGAGTATGAGCTCATCTCCCTGTGAAAATAACTCACCCGGCACGGGACAGACTTATACAGCTCATTATACACACATTGCAAGACATCCTCATTCACTTCATTGTGTATTTTCTGCATCTGTAACAGAACTGCTTTGTTTGGTTGATGGTCAGTATAAAATGGACAATAGAGGACGGTGTGTGTGCATGTGTGTGTGGGTGTAACTTTTCGTCACAAGTGGGTATTCATTAAATTTCACTGTCTCACCATAGATATATACCCAGACACACATATGAAATTCCTATGCACAACACACACACACACATATGAAGGCAAAGCTGGAGCATCCTGTTTACTTCGTCAAGCACAATGGAGACTTTTATGTGGAAGTCTGAAACGATGATGAGGGAAAAGCCATAAATATCACCTCCACACACATACAGTGCTTGCTAACATCAGGACACCCTCATTAAGTGAGCATTGTTTTCAGAGAAACGAACCAGAAAGACAAGAGACGTCTGTCAGACATGCACCTAATCATTATCTTTTATTCAGTCAAAGCCCAATCACATATGGATTAGTTTGCCCACCCCTCAGGAGCTTAATCCGTCCCAAGCGCCGTGTGGTGGGTTAAACAGCTTTGCTTTAGATGCTTTTTGGTTCCTCCAGGAATTATGTGCTTACACTTGTTTGACTTTGACTCAGCTGTGGCACTTTGTCTGGAGTCAGATGTCTGACTTCATTCAACTAATTATAATAAGGAAAACTCACTGCAATGTCAAGGAATGTGATTATTATTATTATTATTTATTGAAAAGATTATTTAAAGTACTTCAAAGAAGTCTTACAGTGAAATATTACAATTTAAAATGTTACATTTGACTTGGTTTTACATGTCTTATATTTTAAAATGTGATTTATTCCTGTGATTCCAAAGCTGATTTTTCTGCATCATTACTCCAGTCTTCCACTCCACTCATTATGAAATAATTCTTATATATTTGGTCCTTAGTGTTTAATTTTTGCATTTTTTCAGGATTCTTCATTGACTAGAAGGTTAAACAAAATATTATATTATACATGTTTTTACCTTCACTTTTGATCAATTCAATGGTGCACTGTGTCAATTTTAACAGCATCTAGCAGTGAGGTTGCGAATTGCATCCGCCCACTGCTCACCCATCCCTTTCGAAGCACATAGAGAAGCTACGGTGGCCGACACAGGACAAAGATGTGGTTTTCTGAGAGAGCAGAGAGTTACTAGCGCTCTGTAGAGAAGTTTGTCCGTTTAGGGCTACTGTAGAAACATGGCGGGGCAAAATGGCGACTTCACTGCAAGGGCACCGCGGTGTTTTTAGATAGAAATGGCTCATTCTAAGGTAATAAAAGCACAACGATTCATTATGTAAGGTCTTTATACAATTCTGAAAACATAGTTATGTATATTATATTGCATTTCTGTCAATAGATCCACATAAATATTACACACTGCACCTTAAATGCTTTCTTGCAGAATAAAAGTAATTTTTTAAAAAAAAAATCTTACAGACCCAAACTTTAATACTTTATTCTATTTTATCCTTTTTATGCTTTATGCTGTTTTATCCTCCAAATGAACAACATTCTAAGTATATTATTATATTTTTTTAGATTAACTTTTAAATTTAAACCTTTTTACATTTGTAAATCGCTGTCAGTGTGAATGCTCCTTAAAGGGGTGGTTGATTGCCCCAAGATGTAAAATAAGTCTCGGATGTCCCCAGAGTGTGTATGTGAAGTTTTAACTCAATATACCCCACAGATCATTTTTTTAGCATGTTAAAATTGTCACTTTTTGAGGGTGAGCTAAAACGTGCCGTTTTTGTGTGTCCCTTTAAATGCAAATGAGCAGCGGCTCATGGGGCGGAGCTTCAAGAACTCCAGTTAGCACCTCAGATAACCTCATGCAGACAGACAATGAAACTGTTCAGCCTTTTATGTTTAAACCGGAGTCTGACAATGATGGAGAGACTCAAGAAGAAGTGACACCATGTAGAATGCAACACGATGTTCCTGAATGGTTAGTTGATGAATTTATGTAGTTGATGTGGAGTTAACTATCTTCAAGTCATTGATAAGCATATGCTGTCATGATAATCTCACCCCCTTTGTTGCATGTTCCCGGGCAGGCCTGACGCAAGGGGGGTGGGAGGCCCCGTGCGAACTTGATGTGCGAGGCCTATTGGTCTACTGTTGCTATAGTGACAAATAATTTGTTGTTTATGTGGATATTTAAGAAAAAAATAATATATTCAGTTTAACAGCATTAGGTTCAAGAAGTTAAACTGTGTAACTGGGCAGTGTGCACATTTTGACGCTAAAATTCTGTTCTAAATTATGAAAACGGCCTGAATCCACTTGAATGAGTTTGGACCACTCTCTCACTGAATCATCAGAAGCGATTTCTCAGTCAGTAAAGTAAACAGACGGTATTGAGAGGACCAGCACTGTTTTTCAGTATTTTGCGCTAACATGCGCTAAATGGATGTCTGACAATTTCTTTGCTTTTTGCAGTTTTCAGATTAAAAAACGTTTAAAACGTCTAGAGTAGGTTTTACTTGTTCTGCGGTGCCATTGCTCTCACTGATGCTAATAATCTCACTGGTGAGTAATAGTTAGGCTACGCTTATGTAACTTTAATAGTGTTAAATAAAAAACCTTTTGTGCGTACCGTCAGATGAAATGCAGGCATCTGCGCTTTCTCCATCCATGCAATAAATGCACATCCTTGAATTATAGTGTATTTACTTGAACTTCTTAGGTAATATCTATGGTTTGACCCATTTCAGAGGCGGCCAAAATCAGAATTTGAATGGACTAAATAAAGCTCTATGAACTTGACGTGAGATGCCCGCTGACTGACATGAATGAGCATGAATCACCGTCACACGCACAGAGAAATAGGCTATTGCAAGTTACTGCATAATACATTTTTAACAAGCAGAATAATAAAGCATCACGATACACATTTTTAGCTATGTTTTTTACAAAAACATGAACTTTAACTATTGGCTTTACATCATCCAGTCAGATGTCACTTTATTTTTGCGCGAGGCCCTGGTGAGGCGCAAGGCCCTGTGCAGTCGCACTTTCGACGGTACTGTTCCCGGGGGTGGGGTTTATGTACATTTCAGGGTTAGTGATGTCACTAACCCAGGAGGAAGCTTGTATAGTCTCTACCAGCCGTTTGTTGTAGTCCTTAAAAAGCAATTTCTTTAAAATAAATATCTCCCTTTGCTTTGAACTTTGAGCGTTGTAACTTTGTAGATATCGTTTATGCTCAAACAGCAACATTACACTCTAACTAAAGTTTAAAAAGTGAAATCATAATCAACAACCCCTTTAAGAAAGTCTAAGAAGTCAGTATACAAATATTATGCTGACATCATGGCAGATTTTGAAACCCTTTAATAGTCAGCCAAGTGTGCACATGAATCAAGATTTTGAATTCAGCTCAAGTAATTTCTCAATCCCAATCCTTTTTTCTGCCCGTCGTAATTTATTGTCCACTCTGTCAATAAAAATGTCAAAAATACAATTTTTAAAAGTCTAAAACACACAAATCAAAAGGTATAGCAGACCTAAGGCTATAATTACCCACACTTTCATTATTAAAGAATGTGTAGGAAAGCACTGATGTCATTTCATTCACAACATGCTTGAGAAATTGACAGTGCTTGATTTCAGCCACTAAGCGGCACTAGTGCCTGTCTTTCTCCGTGACTTTGTGTTGCAGTCAGTCGATGACCCTTCTGCAACAGTTAATGTGCCCTAATCCACGCTTGTATATCTGTGTGTATTTGTGTGCGTGTATTCTAGCGCAACCACTTCTTACCTCTGTTTGCTCTCTGCTCTTCTCACGACACTCTCCACCTCTCTCTCTCTCTCTCTCTCTCTCTCTCTCTCTCTCTCTCTCTCTCTCTCTCTCTCTCTCTCTCTCTCTCTCTCTCTCTCTCTCGCTCTCTCGCTTGCTTCCTCTGTGTCTCTCTCTCACTCTCTGCAGTGCCTCTTTCACTGCATGGTGATTATTATTCCTCACACAGACTCAGTGCTGATACTCAGATACTGCTGAGCAGCCCTGTAAATCACCTGGAGCTGAAAGAGAGGAAGAAAAAGAAAGAGAGAGAGGATGAGAGATATATAGAGAGAGATGAGCAAATTCAAGGTGGGCTGAATGAACGAAAGAGGTTCAAACAGCAAGGGAATTAAAGGAAAAGAAAAAGGGATGAGAGTTATGGATAAAGAGGAGAAAAAAGGGGAAAAAACGAGGAGAGCGGAAAGAGTGAGTGAGAAGGGAGCGTTAGTGTAAAATGCTGCAGTCAGAGCGAGCCGTGGTGCAGGATGATCATCGGGAGTATCTGTCACGCTGTTGCAGAACACATACGCATCTCCGTGACCTTTATTCCGCCGCAGAAACGCCGGTCCTGTGCTCACGTTCACTTATCCTTCTCATGTCATTGAGCAGGAGGCATACAGGAAATTGTAAACGATGTGTGTGTCGGTCCGTCTATCTCCGTCCTAGACAAACTTACGCTTGTCAGTTTGCCACCTGCTTGTATTAATAACTGTCAATGTTTGCTGTGGTTACACACACGCGAGTGAAATTGTTTTCCACAGGACGAGCATATGAGTGAATACTGAACTAAAGCAAACAAAAAATGGCAAATTGTCTCTCAGTGTGTTTGCAATTTTACATCCTCCTTTAATGCCTTTAAGTCCCACATTTGTAAATACTTGGTGTATTGCTGCCTTTTGGGCAGACGCTGCTAGAACATTCTGTAAAAAAATCCATTTCTCACTATCTTGTTGTTCCATATGACTTTCTTCTGTCCACTGAACAGAAAATGATGAATTCCCACATTGCCTCACATAATCATCCCCAAATGTATGGCTTTTCTGATGTAGTAAACTTGCTCGACAGCTGACCTGATACAGCACTGCACTTGCAAAGCAGACACTCGGATCCGAGTTCTTGAAACAAGAGTCACCATCAAAGAGCCCAATGACTTGTAGAGGCAAGCAAAAATGGCACGGTTGCTTCAGCAATCTCCTGTTTGCTTTTGTGTAAGTTAAGTTTAGTGTGGGGTTAGTTACTTAGTAACCTTATGGCTCATTTCCACTGAACGGTACGGTTCAGTACTGTTAGGCACTCGGAAGTTGTGAATGGTACCCTAATTTCGAACCATACTGTACCACTTTTTTAGGTACTAAAGGGTGGAGCTAGACTCACAGCAGAAAGTTGATTGGTTGACAAAAAAAAATCGTCACTTGCGCGTGATTTTTCGTCTGTTTTTCCTTGCAGCCTGCAGCCTTTTCCACCAAAACTACCTGGAACAATTTGTCCCAGGAACTCTTTTTCCCCCAGACCTGCTGCTGTCTGCATTTCCATCGCGGTCTAAAGAACCGTGAAAAGTTAGTCCGGTGACGTCGGACTGTGCACGACTTTCCAGAGCCCACTGGATTTCGTCCTCCGCAAATAAACTTAATAAAGCCTGAACCTTTTAGGTTGAAATAAAATGCTGCGTGAGCTCAACCAATCAGCATGTTCAGTGCCCAAATCCCACCCCCGAATGTTCCTGAACTTTGAAAAAGTACTACCTTTTAAGTAGGGCCGTTATGAGGGGGAAATCTTGACCCGTAACTTTATTTAGACCCCGGTTCCTGCCGTTGAAACACACTGAGTACCACCCCAAAGTCCCTAGTTCCTGGCTAAACGTGGCTAAAGCGTGTCTTCTTCTTGTGACAACAACCACATGCAGAGAAGCAAGAACAAGATCTGCTGTATGTCCTCCATTGTTGTTTACTGTGTCGCTTTCTTCGCAAGCCGGATCAGGGTTTAGTGCCCCAAATCGAACTGAACCATACCGCTCAGTGGAAACAAGCCATTAGTTAGTTAGAAACCTTTTAGCACCAATAGGCAGACATTTTTTAATTTCCAGTCTTCCGTGATACGCACAACAACCATCATAATAAAATGTCACATTCAAAAAAATAAAATAAAAAATAAACACAGTTTAAGCGCCACTGGACATTTCACTTTGAAAGTGTCATTAAACATGCAAAAAGCAACATAACATAATTTTGCTGAAATGCCCCCACAAGACCTTTTTTTTCAATGACCCTGGGTTTCACAGTTTAGGACCACTTCAAGCCTGTTCTCATATTTCCAACCAATGATATGCTCCTAACCCGCACTCGAATGCCATTTGCTTATTCAGTAGTCAGTATTTGAGGGTAAAGCAGCCATGCAATTCATAAGGTAGAGTCTTCTTTGAACAAAGTGAGCCAGTACATGTAAGTGAGCGAGAATGATTCATTCACTGAAAAAAAATTCATTCAAAAACACCACAAGTAAACATGCAGCACGCCATTGGTTCACTTTGAATATTACAGAGAATTCATTTTTGGTTAAGCTATTCCTTGGAGGTCTCAATCTTGTAAGAATTTAATGAGAAATGTTTGAGTTTGCATTGAAATCCTTGTTTTTTTTATTAGAACATTTGCTCTCTAGGAGAAAGAGTTGAGATTGTAGAGAGAATAAATGTGTGACTTTTCTACAAATTGAGAACAGAACAGACTAATAATCGAAGAGAAAAATTATAATTCTGACAAATAAGCAGAATAGTTAACAGGACAGTTTGTACACAGTAATCGTGAATAAAGCTTATTCTCAGTTAATGGCGGAGGCTTGGGGGGCTGCTGTTTGAGCGATGTCACTAATTGAATGTGCTTATAGTTGGAACACACTATAGATCCATATCCAAATCAGCTCGCCTGAATTATTCATTGTATGCGGCATGCCCTTTCAATATGCAGAGTCATGGAACGCAGAGGAGAGGCTAAGCACTAATTAATCAGGCCTCGTTAATTTCCTTTGAGCCGTCAGGTAAGAGTGTTTCTCTCTAATTATGTTGATGACTGCGGAAAGCAGACACACATACACACACTCAGGTCTTAAACCTCACAAACAAGTTTGTTAGATGTGCATGCACACCGCTGTAGATGTGGACACACACACACAAAGGCAGGCAGGCGGTGATGCACACCTGGTTTAACAGACAGTCACATCAGTAAACATACACAGACACAGTTGGGTGTCATGCTGGAAAGGGAAAGGAAATGGCCTGTGTCAGATTAAAGGGTTGGTTTTTAATGTTTGCCGTCAAAGTCCATTAATATTCTATCAGCTCTGTTTCTGCTGCTGGTGCACTGACTGGACCCCAGCCAAGACCCAAACACACACACACACACACACACACACACATCCAAGAGCCCAACCTTTGTGACTTTAGCCAGACTCTGCTTTTCACACACATTCACACAGCCAAACCTCTGTGTCTTTAGCCAAACTCTTCTCTCACAAACACAAACAACCACAAAGCCAAAAGCTTAACCTCTGTGACTGACGCACACTCTGTTTCTGTCTCCCACGCAAACTTTATGCCATCATATTGCGACAATATGGCATAGCATGTGTGATACAAATGTAGAAACTCAAATGATTAAAACATCCTATTTTTCATTCATAGCAGTTTGACATGATATACAGGTGCAGCTTCTTAATATGCATTACATATGCATATTTAAGAGCCCAGTGGAACATTTTATTACTCATTTATGGCTCAGAAGAGAGTGGAGTTCCACGTTATTCTTCATATGTGTATAATTTTTGTTTCAGATGGAAGCTACCATTTAAAAGTTTTTGGTTAGTAAGATTTGTAATGCTTTTGAAATAAGTCTCTTGCGCTCACCAAGGCGGCTGCATTTATTTGATCAAAAATACAGAAATATGAAAACAGTAATATGAAATTTCAGCAGTGTCACATGGTCCTTCAGAATATGCTGATTTGGTGCTAAAGAAACATTTCTATTTATTAATGCATTATTGCTTATTTTTTTCAGGATTATTTGTTGAATTGAAAGTTGAAAAGACTTTTGAACAGTAGTTACTTTCTCACACTCATGATAGGGCTGATTACATTCAAATGTTTCTCATCCAAAGAAGTCAACTAAATTTGAATCTGTAGAGCTTTTAGAACAACTTGTAACAACATTACTCATGAAACCTCAAAAATGAGAAGGTGATACTCAATTGGGTAATTTGTATAGAAACCCTACAGGCAATTGTGTGGATATGATGATCTACAATGTTCTTCACGAGCTATGTTATTTAGCTACTGATTTAAGTGCAGATATCGTTCTTAAATATGAACTTAATAAATCTTCATCAAACAAATCAAATGCAGCCATTAGTGTAAATGTGGGCTTGGGTAATCGGTATACAGTGGCAAAACATAAGCCAGCAGTGCTTGGCAATTCAACATGAAATCCGCCGTAATCTGATTGGTTCCACTGTGTCGATAAGACAATGCAGCAAACAGGCTTATATTCCCACCCATGTTATTGAGCCTCTAGACCCACCCTCATACAGTCAAATGAGTCAACCGTGTACAGTTCTCATAGAAAGCAGCTGGTTTCACTTAATTAACATGAATTTGGGCCAAAATAATGTACTAGTAATTTGATTGGAAGTGCGGCCTTGACGTGCATGTAGCTCAAACAGCACATTTCCACGATGTGGAAAACACGGATAGTATCACAGAATACATTCATAAAGATGAAATTGAATTCATTAAATTTGGATGAATAAATCAAAAATAGGGCTGTATACTTAATCCAATCGTGATATGGACTAGTGTGCATCTTCACTACACCCCTCCAAAATAAAAGTTTGGTTTAACTTAACATAAATATATTACTGTTGTACATGTTATTATATTGTACAGTGCAGTACTTCTCAAAGTAATAATAACAATAAAAATAATACAGTTAATTAAGAATTATCACACATCACACATTTTTTTCTCTCCATGTTGTAATTTAACCTGTAAACCTCTATTATTTTTTTGCCAGTAAATTAAAGGAATTGTTAAAAACAAAAAACAAAAAAAACTTTTATTTCATAGGTCACTATAATTGTTAAAAAATATAATACATTATTAAATTGTTTTGGGAATTATTAAAAGTTTTATGAATTTGACAAAAGAAAAATGGAAAAAACAGACTTTGGTCCCCCCATTTTATTGGGCCCTTACAAAGTCACTGGTTTGATTCCTATAGGGAATGTATTTTGAATGCAATGCAAGTCGCATTGGATAAAAGCGTCTGCCAAATGCAGATTAGTATAGATTATTATACTATAGTGATTGTATTTGATTCAATGTTTAGTTGCATTTTATGATTTCCATGCAGCATTGTTTTCCCCTGCTGTTTATTATCAGTAAAGACCTGCAACCCATTTCTGGGTCGCTACACACCAGTTGAGAAACCACTTATATAATGCATTAGGAACTGCACAATGTTTCTCTCTCTCTCTCTCTCTCTCTAGCGTACAGTAGAGCTGCGCTCAATGTCTGCGTTAGACCCTAGGAGATCCCCACTCTTAATTGAAAGGCAGACATTCCGAGAAAAGTGAGGAGTGGAGTTAGTAAACGATGGTGGGGATTATGGGTCAATAAAACAGCGTTCCACTGAGATTTCCTGCAAGGGTCAAGGGCACTGCATTGATTGGCTCAACATAAAGCTGAGTAAAGTGTGTGTGTGCGCATCTTTTTATGTGCCTCCAGAGAAAAGTGTACAACGGAGGAAAGTACAAAGACAATATTAAAGATTCAAGGATCTTCTAGGAATGACTGTAAGCATTACCATCAAATTATTATGCATTATGCCCCTGAAACAACATAGACTCATTTTATAATGATACTATATGCAGAAGACTGTACGTAGTAAAAACAAGACCGTATGTGCAGTCTTTTTTTTTCTTGTAAAACAAAATCTGTTCCGGATGAGGCTTGTTGTCCCGCAAAGCCTCTCAAGTGTCAGGACTATGTCAAACATCAGCTCGCAGACAAAACAGATGATTTGTTCTATTAATGTTCATTTGTCGCTTGCTACATTTGACACCTGACACCCATAAAGACTGATTCATCACCCTCTCCTCTCGCCGTTACGATTCCACTTCCCCCCAGTGAAAAATGAAACCATCAGTTAATTACTCTGTTCATTTAGCGCGCTCTCTCGCTCCCGTTCTCTCTCCCTGTTCACATTGTCTTGATTAAGGCAGACACCGGAGCATATAAATGTGCCTCTCATAAGGCAGTTCTCCTAACAGCTGTCAGTCATCGCTCCAGTAGACACTGAAGGGACAATGTGGGACTCATTTGGTTGGCTAGACTTTCTTCCTTCGGCTTCAAACAGCCTGCGCTGGACTTTATGAATTTAGTAGACTTTGAATGTCCTGATTTGCTGGTGTGAAATTAGGTTGGGGAGATGGAGTCACACCAGATGAGACCATAAAACACATGCTGTAAAATATTCCACAGGGTGTAATAAAAGGTGTTGTTTATTATTATATGTGCAACTAGATTTTTTTACATTTTCTGGAGGAAATGCGAGTGATGCTTGCCCATGCTAACCATGTTGCAGTGTTATTAGCGTTAACTAAAGCTAAAACTATTACAAACATCTTGTTAACTGCAATAAAGCTGAAATAAAATAAAATATAAATATTAGATGAATAATTGAACCAAACTAAATGGCAATACGAATGTTGCTGGCAATACGAAATGTTGCTTTGGAAACTAAAGGTCCTTATCAGTAGGGTGGCCATTTCCATAACAACAAAAAGGAGGACACTTTGCGGACTTTAGTGAGACAAGAATAATTGCATAGGACTCTGGTGTACTCACAACTACAATACAATTTTGTCCATCATATCGATGGTATCATGATACAGTGATTCTGCAATAGCCTACTCTATTCATTGCCAGACAATTTGATCTACGATATATCTTGATGTTGACCTATAACAGAAGAGGCAAAAAAGTGTTTGTTCACAGTATTTGTATTTATTCAAGACATTGTGAAGTCTGTTTCAAAAGATGAGATGAACCTGTCTTGCAAAGTGCACATAAAACATAACATTTCTCTGGACTTCTGGGAATAACAGAAATACATAAATAAACAAATAATGGTTGCGAAAAAAAAATAAATGCACATTTCAGTTCTTAACAAAGAAGTTCACCCTCTGCAGCAGCTCTTTGTTATTTGAAATGTATATGTATTTATTTTTCGCATTCATTATTTGTTTATTTATGTATTTCTGTTATTTACAGAAGTCCAGAAATGTAAAGTTTTCTGGCACTGTGCCAGATTATTTGGTTATGTATTTCTGTATGACTGGTAATGCTTGACTGCATGATTATGATAGACTTTACAAAGCTCTGCACTGGAGATTTTGTCATCCTGAGGTGATGTTGTTTCTCGAAAAAATGACCTAAGGGAAGACGTATCCTACCTGCGGCTTGTTGGTTACTTTTATGTTTTTCCGTGCTGGCATGTCGGTCAATGGCGGCTTTCCCTTGACTACTAACGTCCACTTCACAGCGACACAGTGTGCTTTTTGATATAAATTCGTGCTCTTTTGTCCATTCCGGATTAAATGAGTTCTGAGCGTCTGACATCCTATTTAGTGTTATTATATGAGCACATCGTGGATGCTTGTTTACGTTTTTAACCAATGATATATCAGATATTTATTTGACACCGCTTTCAGCCAATCATTGACCAGAGATCTTACGGCATTAGATGCTATACTGCTGCGTCCCAATAAAGATTCTAGAGCGGAGTTTTATCAGCGCAACTCCGAAAAGGAGGACAAATGAGTGTCCGGCTTGAGGCTGCGCCGGACGCTGGACAGGGAGCTTAAAATCCAGACTGTCCGGCCAAAATTTAGGATTGACAGCTGAGATTGACGGCTCCTCTGAGGAAAGTTGTCACTGAGGCACTAACAGACTTTTTTCAGGATTATTGGAGCTTTAGATTAGATTAGATTAGATTCAACTTTATTGTCATTACACAAGTACAAGTACAAGGCAACGAAATGCAGTTTAGGTCTAACCAGAAGTGCAATAACAGCAAGTGCAGGATATACAACGGTTGCATAAGTGCAGGACATGGATATGTACTGAGTATATATAAATATGTATAAATAGAGAGATGGTTATTACTGTAAACAGAACTGAATTTACAGGTGAATATGTACAGTGAATAATATACAGATGGCTATTACTATAAACAGAATTTACAGGTGAATATGTACTATGAATATAATATACAGATGGCTATTACTATAAACAGAATTTTACAGATAGAGGTATACAATGATATGTTAGGCTAAGATGAGGAATATAGCATTGGATTAAGGAAGTGCAATAAATTATGGACAGAAGCTATCCGAAAAAAAGTGTAAAAGTGCAGTGGAAAGTAGTTGCATATCACAGATAAAAGTACGGTGCAAAATGCAAATGTAAACAGTGGTACTGTAAATAACAGTCGGCAGTGCAAATGAGCATAATCCAGTTAAGGTATGGTAGTGCAAAATGCATAAGTAAACAGTTGTTACTGTAATAAACAGTCGGTAGTGCAAATAACAAAGTGAAGGCAGATGTGAGGTAGGAGAGTTAGCAGTATATGAGGGAAGTGGATCAACGGGGGGTTGAGTTCAGTAAAGAGACAGCTCTGAGGAAAAAACTGTTCTTTAGTCTGCTGGTCCTGGTCCGGAGGATCCTGAAACGCCTGCTGGAGGGCAGGAGAGAAAACAGTCTGTGGGCTGGGTGAGAGGAGTCCTTGAGGATGCTGCGAGCTCGATGCAGACAGCGTTTCCTCTGGATGTGCTCGATGGCAGGTAGTGGAGTCCCTGTGATGCGCTGGGCAGTTTCCACCACCTGCTGCAGTGCCTTGCGCTCCGCAGCAGAGCAGCTCACATACCATACTGCGACACAGTTGGTCAGGATGCTTTCTATTGCGCAGCGATAGAAGTTCACCAGGATAGCCGAGGAGAGCTGATTCTTCCTCAGTGTCCTCAGGAAGAAGAGGCGCTGGTGAGCCTTCTTGACCAGGCTGGAGGTGTTGGTCGTCCACGACATGTCCGCCGAGATGTGGATCCCCAGGAACTTGAAACTGGAGACACGCTCAACCACCATTCCATTGATGTGGATGGTGTCGTGTGTGCCTCTTGACTCCTTCCTGAAGTCCACGATGAGCTCCTTCGTTTTGGTGGTGTTGAGGAGCAGGTTATTTTCAGTGCACCATGTGGCCAGGTGCTGGATCTCCTCCCTATAGGCAGTCTCATCGTTGTTGCTGATGAGACCAATCACCGTAGAGAGTCGTCCGCAAACTTGACGATGGAATTAGATCCATACACAGGCTTGCAGTCAGAGGTGAAGAGGGAGTAGAGAAATGGGCTTAGCACACAGCCCTGTGGTACACCAGTGTTGAGTGTGATGGATGTGGAGCAGTTGAGTCCTGATCGGACATTCTGGGGTCTGTCAGTTAGGAAGTCCAAAATCCAGTTACACATTGAAGTGTTGATGCCCAGGTCTCCAAATTTGGCTATTAACTTGGTTGGGATGACAGTGTTGAATGCTGAGCTGAAGTCAACAAACAGAATGCGTGCGTAAGTGTTCTTATTGTCCAGATGTGTGAGCACAGAGTGCAGTGCCATGGAAACGGCATCCTCTGTGCTCCTATTGCTGCGGTAGGCAAACTGGTGTGAGTCCAATGTGGATGGTATAGAGTCTTTTAGGTGTTCCAGGACCAGCCGCTCAAAGCACTTCATAACGATGGGTGTGAGTGCTACAGGGCGGTAGTCGTTAGGGCGTTAGGGCTTTAATTTCTACATTTCCATAACTGTTTATTTCACACCAACATAATGAATTGTTCTGCATCTGTGAGAGTGTGGACGGGCTTTTGATATTGTGCCTCTACTTCCTGCTCTCTACTGCGCAGACTAGGTCCCAAATCTGCGCAAGATGTCAGCGCCATATTCAGACCTCCGGAGGCTTCAGTTACTTCAGCGGAAGCAAATGAAGTCGCGTCGTCCATATTGTTTTACGGTCTATGGTGGGAACGGAAAGAAAGGGCTAGCATTTGCCACCAAGTCATAGCCAATAACCTACACTTAAATAGCCTGTGCATACAGTAGCATTTCATCTTTTATAAAATGAGATTTTGGCCAATTGTATTTTACAACAAAAGTGCCCATATAGCTGCAACAAACTCATTGAAAACGTAATATGATTTTGACTTTTGTAAAATGTTAATAATATATTGATAAGTAATACAACAACATTTAATTTGTTTTTACCATGGGAAAATCATAAATAAGCGCTGTTTCATACTGGAACTCACACACAGCGACCGAGTGATCCTCATCACCTAGATACAGTGATGCCAGTAACACGTTACTTAGTAATCTGACTACTTTTTTCCAGTAACAAGTAATCTAACGCTTTACTATTTCCAAACCAGTAATCAGATTAAAGTAACTTATCCAAATCACTGTGAGTTACTATTTTAGTAATTGTCCTTAGTAAAAATACATATTTTTGCTTTCTTCTTGCGTCTCGGGGAGAGTATTTATATTAAGTGAAGCCAAGAAAGAAATATATTCAGGAAATATTTTTTAATTTCAACTTAAAATGTCAGGAGATACATTGTTGACGTTACTGTTAAAAAGGCACTTCCAATAAAGTGAGTGCTGGCAAAAACAGTTGTCATTTCTATGTTGAGGCGGCAGGGGTGTTGTCGGCAACTGCTGAATGTAGCTAATAAAGTAACTTGTAATCTGACTTAGTTACTTTTAAAATCAAGTAATCTGTAAAGTAACTAAGTTACTTTTTAAAGGAGTAATCAGTAATCAGATTACTTTTTGAAAGTAACTGTGGCAACACTGCCTAGATATAATAGATTTATAAGAAATTTGTTCTTTGATTTATGATCGCTAATACACTTGATTTGTTAACATTTAATCATATTATGGTCACATGTTTAATTCATGTTTACGCTGTTGATATGCATGTATACGCTAGCTAGCTAATTTTTGAATCTAGTATTATATACTCTCCGCTAGTCTTCACATGTATAAACGTAGTTAAACATGGTTTTACTACAGTAATGTTGTGGTTTACATTAAGAGCAAATAGGTCGCCTTTTTCACTGAAGGTCTTGTTGGGCCAGCCAAAATCACTGAACACACCATATTATTAACAACAACAATGGTGTAGGGGTTAAGTACATGGTTTGGAGTTTTGATGCAATTCAACCTGAGATTCGAATCCTCCTTTTGCTGAACTCGCTCTACTCCCATTTCCCATCACATATAAATTTGAAAAGGCATTTTCGTCAATAAAAAATGTAGAAAATATTACAAAAGTGGAAATAAAGCATCTAACGTGTGTTTAATAATAAAGTGTTAGAGGTAGGTTAACAGACATGCAGTTGCCCTTGGGGTGGCCTTTTTCAGTTTCAGCACATGCCCCATAAAAGGTCTATGCACGGCCCTGGCCCTTATATACTTATGGCAAAGTTATTTTTCGTTCTTCGCTTAGGAGGTTGATAAACGTTTGCACGCAGCGGCATATACATATATCTATAAAATATACTGTTGTCAAACATCCCGACGCTGCCAATGCACATGCATGCAAATATATGCAGCACGCTTTCCTCTCGATAACAAAAATGACAGCGGTGAGAAAACAGTTAAGAAAATATCTGATAGTGATGTGGATATGTTTGCAAGAGCTCTGCAGGTCTCCAGTCAAGTCAAGTCACGTCATGTTTATTTTTATAGCACTTAATACAACAGATAGCAAGCTTTACAATGTTAAACATAAAAACACCGTGTCAGTGTTGCTTTTGATTAGAATTGCAACTACAATTTCTACTATAAAGCAGCTCTCTGGTATGTTCTGACCTCAACAGACTGACCGGAAGAAACGAACCAAAGATGTCAAAAAGGCGGAGCCTCAGAACACATGTATTCACAATGGACCAATTATAGTTTGAAGGTGTTATCCAGACAACATCTATGGCAAAATGTTTCAACCTCCCGAAACAAACTCCAAAGGAACTTAATTTTGGAATGACGTCACACCAGTTTATCCTTCAGTTTCGCTTGAAGTATATTGGGGCCTTCATTTAAATAAGTTTAACTTGAAGCACTACAATTACTAACTGGAAATAAATAAAAACTAAAAGTGAAATAACCCTACCCGGGTTGTGACATCACAAACCCTAAAATGTACATAAACCCTGCCCCCAGGAACACGCAACAAAGGGGGTGGGGCCTAGGGCTGTCAAATAAAAAATCGAATATCGAATATTCGTCGAATTTACAAAAAAACTGCACATTCGAATGCAAAAACCGTGCATTCAAATTTTTGGTAGAGGCGCGCGAGACATGACGATGACGTAACTGATGCGTTTTTTTTATTCAGTACAGCGTGGTGCGGCTGTGTTGTTAATTTGAAAAAAGGCAGAAAAAAAGAGTGATGACTCGGAGTCAGATATAAAATGGGTAACCTGTTCGACGGTGTATACAGTCAGACACAGAGCAGTACAGAAGAAGGCAATCAGGGCTTTGGAGCATGAGATGGATATAAATGAAAAAGAAGATACGCTACATGCTGACGAAAATCCTCTCAGTTGGTGGCAAAAATCATGTGGTATATATGTATCCATATATTGCGCAGCTGTCAAAGACAAAATTGACCATACCTCAGCAAAAAACGCTCAGCACTCACTGCAGGTCAAGTTTGGTGTTTTTGAGGAAAAATTTATTGAGTGAAAATGGATTGTTTCTGAATGTCAGTTTGCTATTGTGTGTTCACATTACGTTGTCTGTTGAAGCGTGTTTTCTCAGGTTATTGATGCACTAGAAGTTTTATGCACTTGTGTTACCTAATTTTCCTTACATGCTCATTAATTAAATTATATTTTATTTAATAACAATTGTTTGAAAAGTTAATGCACTTTAAAAAGTGAATGTCATTTCACTTCAATAAAAGATGCGATGCTTGATTTGGTTTACATTTGCTTGTTGCGCTCGCTTGCGCCCTCTTGTGGGCATAGGAGACAATACAGTACTTTTTCCCTCTAACATTAAGTATTGCCTTTAGAATTTGAATATAAGTCGAATTTTGCTAATATTTAAGAAAGAATTTCGAATTTAGCTTTTTAGCCATTTTGACAGCCCTAGTGAGGCCATGTTGGGCTGCTTTAGAGAAGAGGAAGAGTTGTTGTAGTAGAGCACATTTAGGGGTCTGTTTTTTTTTTCGCTTCCATCTTTTCAAATTTATTGCAATATCCGTAACATAAGTGCAATAGCATGTCATAAAAGCAAGATGACAACATAAGTTATAACCGTAATTAAATTAAACTAATACTGTTCTATCTTCATGCAGCATATATTCTCTGGCTCTGAAAATATAGAAATAAAAGCAAATGTAAAAAATATTAATAACAACTATAAAAGTATATAAATAACACTAATATAATGCTGGATGGTTCCCAGGGTGTTGCTATGCAGGGTGTTGTGGTTTATTAACAGCCCTCCTGTCTGTGATAATCAGGTGCCATTGCATGCTGTTCATTGCTTGGTATAATGATACTGTATACATGTTTATTTATTTATCCACAGAGCCTCAATGAGAGATCGTTGTGAAATCAGATCAATCAAATGGCTTCTACAGATAATACTTATTGACGTACTGTCACCTATCATGTTTTAATCCCATGTCTCTCTGTGTCTCTCCGCAGCCCCTCAGAAGAGTGACATTTTCTGTGGTGAGTCAAGCTCCTGATCAAGGCTGCTATGATAGTGGGGTGGAGGACTCAGAGACCCCGAGCAGCAAGAGCTCCTCTGGACCCAGACTGGGATCTTTACCGCTGCCTGAGGACGGATATGAAAGGACGACACCAGAAGGGAGCGTAGGCGAGGAGGAGCACGTGGAAAATGGTAAAAAGTCATCTGTGGGAAAGGTCTGAGACCACAAAGTGAATTTCAAAGTGTCTTTTTTTCTTCTTCTTTCGCATTAGAAGGATAGTTCACCCAAAACTGAAAATTCAAAAGAAGATATTTTGAAGAATGTTGGTAACCAAACCAATGTCGGTTACCATTGACTTTTAACTGCATGGACAAAACATACAGAGACATTTCTCAAAATATCTTTTTTTATGTTCCACAGAAGAAACGCAAGTCATACAGGTTTTGAATGGCATGAGGGTGAGTAAATGATGACAGAAATTTCATTTTTGGGTGAAATATCACTTAAAGTGTTTTATTATAATAATACAATATAATATACAGTTTATATGCATGATTAATCTTCATGCAGCTCTAGTGCTACTGTAAATACATTCTCTAATTACAGTAGCACTAGAGCTGCATAAATATTAATCATATTTACTGTATATTATATTATTATAACACAAGGATTATGTATTATAATCATTTGTGTCATGCACACAAATACAAAAATCCATCATGATAACACACTTGACACTAAAATAATGCAATAAATATGAAACAACCTAAGATGTAACAAAACCCAAATGTACATATCTGATAACAAAAACTGACAAGAAACATAGCTGTTTAAATAAAATACCATCAAATGTAAAGTCTCACTCAGGGAATTGTGGGAATATCATTTTCACTGTAAATTATAAGATCTGTACATTTAACAGTATTTTACTGTAAAATTACTTAAATGTCCTGTTAGATCTATTTTCACCATACAGTAAAAGGGAACTTGTCATTAACCAATTAAACAGGTTTTAGAACATAGAATTTTTTCACAGTATTTTACCATTGAAATTACATTTTTTGCAGTGTAAAATGAGGTCCAAAAGACCAGTGATATTGCTTCGGTTTAGATTTTTCTTTCTAATTTTTTTACATGTTCTTAGTATTTGGTCTGTCCTCCTTTTGCATTGTTTAAAGCGGTACATTACAGCAATACTCAAGCTGACATGAACATGGTCCCAGACCTTTGGTCGCCACTGCAGATAGACAGTCATTCATTCTCCAGGGACATCATGAGTGTCTAAAGCTTGACAGTCTGAACAAAAAAATGTGAACTATGACCTGCGCATATTTAAGTTGAGACAGTACCCTGACAGGATATCCCTAAAACAGTCTCTTTCTCTGTTCCTCAGACCCCAGGCAGCTCCCTGACGTGGCTCTGACAGGAAAGTGCACGCGAGAGTGTGATGAGTTTGGTCACTCTGACACCTGCTGGATGCCCGTGCAACCGTCACCGCGGAGACGCATGGAACCACCCCAACTCTCCACCTTCGCCTCGCCCGGCGATAACAACAACAACACGGAGGACGACAGCGACCGGGAGGAAGACGGAGATGGGGGTACGGATAAGAGCAGCGGAGGAAGCGAGGAGGTCCGGGATACGCTTGCAAACGGGGATCCACTTGGAACGCTCAGCCGCCGGGACCGGAACAGGAACATGGGTGACCACAACCGCAATCTCCTGAATCGTAAAATGACCTCGGCGTCCTACGACACGTTCAGCAGCGCCGGCTTTGGCCGTCGTCTGGAAGAAGAAGACTCACACCCCCCAGAGGTCATACCGCTTACGAGGACGGGGGGCGACTATAAGACCACCTCGTGCCTCACTCTTTCTCGCAGGGAAGTGTACCTGTGAGCTCCAGCCAGCCCTCACGCCACGGGACCGGCCTGAGAAAACTTCACTGCATCGGAGCAGGAGGATCATTAAGAGACTAGAGCATACCTGTTCAAAACAGGCATCTTCTCCTTGCCAAAAAATCATCATCAATTCTTCTCTCTGGATGCAAAATATCAAAGTTGACGAGAAAAAAAAGTTAATCATCGTTTATCCTTTCATAAACTTGGTTGGACTTTGTCAATGGCCAACACTTGCATGTTAGGGCTCCCGCAGACAGGGGGCGATATGGGGAATAATGGACAAAATCCGGTTGCTGACCACAAAAAATGGATGCGATTGTGGCAAATTATGGAGATAAAACCATGTAGCATCAGGAAAAAGGAAATCCTAACCAATCATATTTTAATCTAACTAGTTTCCTGTTGCTGAGCCGGTACAGTTATTTAATTAGTCACACTAGTCATGTAAATGCTTTCATCTCAGACTTTTAGAGAAAAATAAGAACAAAAAAATCCAGTCATCCATTTTTTGTCATTTGTAAATCTACTTGTGTTCCCTTTTTTTTTTCAACAAATATGGGAATATACTAAGCTCTCGTTAGTGCTTCAGACCTTTCGAATGGAATTCTTTGCTATTCTGTAATGGAACAATTATCACATTGACTGTTAAATTACCATCCCATCAGACCTCAGAGTTTAAATCAGCCAATTAAATCATGCGACACATGCTCTGTGCACAGCACAAAAACATACGCACACACACACACACACACACGGAGATACATGTCTATATCCATTTAGTGCAGATGTGTGTGTACAAGTGTGTATGTACTGTATAAACAGACATTTTTGGCAAACCTGAGGCTTTTTTAAGAAAAAGTTTTTTGAAAGTAGATGTAGCATTTTTGCCTGCTTGATCTTCAACTAGTATATAAGACACTGAAGTGTATTTGAATAACTTAATCATCTGTGTAAAGTGCATACACAGGGGCATTAAACAATGTTTAGATACATCTATACTATACTATAAACAACAAATATACTGTATCTCATCCCTTTTAAGTAGAGCTCATATGTAAACCAAATTTCTTTAAAGGCAACACTGCATGACGATAAGCTAATGCTTATTTTGTTAAATAAAAATCAGATTTTGTTGTTTTTCTGAGGACATAACCTCGTTAGGAGGGGCGCGTGTGAGTGTGTGTGTGAATGCCAAGCGAGGTCGGTGTGCAAAAGTCGCAGAGGAGAGCTAGATCTTTAATTTAGCCAGAAATGACACACACACACACACACACACACACACACACACACACACACACAATGTAGTTGTTCAAATACCTGTAAAACGAATCAAATGAGTCTTTGTTAAGCCTCGTCCAGGTCTTCGCCACAATTGGCATCTCATCAAGCCTCTGGAATTTACAAAATGATTTTAGGAATGGCATTTTTAGCTCGTGTTATGCATTGTAAGTACAATCTGATTGATAAGAACAAAGTGACATGTTTTTCACCAACTCTCAGGAAACTTGAGATTCAGTGTGTGTCCTCGGCTCATTATCAACGCTGAGCTTTAGCCCGCGCTCCGATTTGTCCTCACAAGGCCATACATTCGGGGAGCCTGTTTTCTCGCCCTTTCCCTTTTTCAGACACACCGCACCTGGCGACGGTGCCCGACGAGTGCGTGTTTCCTGGCTTCCCACGAGAATCGCAGACTCATCCCTTTCACTTCACGGAACAGCCTTGGGTCTGGAGCGGGACTGGTGGACTCCAGTCCATCTATGCCAAAATCTGTCCAGCTTTTCTGGTTTCACTGGAAGCAATGGTGCACAAACTTACCTGAAAAAGACTAGCCCAGAACCTGCGGTTCAGTGCCTGGATGAGAGGAAATTGTTGAACTGGCCTATACAGGGTTTGTGAAACCGGAGGACTTGAGAAAAGAATCTGTCTCTAAAGATGGCATGTTTCCTTTGCCAGGTTTATAGGCTAAATATGCTGTTATACAGCAGTCTGTAAGTAGTGTACAGTATGGGGTGCATAACGGACTATGTATATGAAACCGTGTCTTTTCTTTCTTCTTTTTTTACTGCACGTTTACCTAACAGTTCAACTCACTTACTGCAAAACGGGGAGGGATGGGGAGGGAAAAATAACATTGTGTCTAAAGCGTAACATTCACTTCAACTTTTTTATGAGATAAACACTGAACTCATGTACTTGCAGAACATCCGCCATTTTACTGCTACCCTGTAGAGAAATGACCACTGAACTTTAACCTGAAAGGCATGTTGACGGTCTTTAATCCTGCACCTGTGAGGAAATGTTTTTTTTAATTATTATTATAATTTCTCTGTTTTTATGCTATGTGAAAGAGGAGTTTTTGAAGCTCTCTCTCTCATGGAGTTAATGCGTTCATTGCGTTTGTTATGACAAATAACAAATCAAAGGGGGTTGGAATGGTTTGAAAGTTTGGTATGTGACATGTAAAAGTTTGATTTTGACATTAAAACACCTTTAAACCGTGTTCGGCTTCCTTTTTCACTCTTGAACTTGCTGTTTGATTTTTTCCACATATATTGATTGCATAGTAGCTACTGAACACAAAGTGAGAAAGTTTCTTTTGCAATCCTGCACCCTGCTGGTAAAAGAGAAAATTACATTCCTTATAGGCCTACCTCACAACCGCTGAGTGTCCTCTCACATAAAATAGTGTTCGGAAAACATATTCTTTTTAAATATCCACGGCTTGGTTTAACACAACCCTGCTATGTTTTGTTTAACCTTTTATCACCCAGGATAGTAATTAATCCTGGGTATTCAATTCCTTTGTAAACCTATAGTTAGATGTGTAAGTGACATCACTAAATAGTCAAATAAAAAGGGTTCTGAGAAAAGTATGATTTCTATCTTTCAACAACAACGGCTTAGACAGAAAAATAAAGTGGCCAGAAAAAGAAGCAAGAAAACAGTAAACATAATTGAAGTGTTAAATCGCTGGAGGGAGCTGAGAATCGCGCTTGAAAATGGATGCTGAGCTTGCTTTCCTTCTGCTCGAAAGGTAATACATTATTACAATGAACCGGCGGGGTTGTAGAATTTTTTTTGTCTGATTCTACTGAAATCTGGCGAGTGCTACAGAGATGATATTTTGTAGGCCAACAATTTTTTGAAGTATCACCCTGTTTGTTCCCTCAACCCAATAGGATTTTTCCATTGGCTTTTGGACTATTGCAAATAACCTCAGTGACCAACAAACGCTTGATGAACTTTGTTCATCCTGATAGTCTTGACAAGTGAACATCATTTTTTATTAATTTTAAAGTGTATACAATCGCCAGAAAAGAAAGCTAAACGTAGGCTATAAATGGACTAGGCCTAACCATCACATGACAATTAAAGGATTAGTTCACTTTCAAATAAACTTTTGCTTATAATTTACTCACCCCCTTGTCATCCAAGATATCCATGTCTTTCTGTCTTCAGTCGAAAAGAAATGAAGATTTTTGATGAAAAGATTTCAGGATATTTCTCTGTTCAGTGATGCGCGCTCGTGACGTCACGTAATACACAATTACGTTGAAAAGGTCCCGCTAGACGCAGGCGCAAAGACGTTTGAATATGTGGATAAGGTCCTCCTTCCGCTCATTTGTAAACACTGACTCGGTACTTCCGCCTGCGTCTAGCGTGACCTTTTCAACGTAATTGTGTATTACGTGACGTGACGAGCGCGCATCACTGAACAGAGCACGGCAAGCATTTGTGACTTCAGTCTTTACTTGTGTTAACCACAGAACTTATAGGCTACCGGTCCGGCATAGTGTTGATCCCCCTTTTGCTGCCGAAACAGCTCTGACCCGTCGAGGCATGGAATCCATTAGACCCCTGAAGGTGTGCTGTGGTATCTGGCACCAAGATGTTAGCAGCATATCCTTTATGTCCTGTAAGTTGCGAGGTGGGGTCTCCATGGATCGGACTTGTTTGTTTAGCACATCCCACAGATGCTCGATTGGATTGAGATTTGAAGAATTTGGAGGCCAAATCTTGTCTGGCTATCACCAGACCAAGCTCAATTTAAGATTGAACATTGGTCTGGGGAGTCTGCTATGTATTTTCTACTGCACAAGAGGCGTGATAAACGAGCATAATTCAAATGACTCTGTACACAATTGGATAGTCCTTCAACCAATCAGATCACAAGAGGCGTGATCAACGGGTAACAACCCATCGCTTCTCTATCCGTCATTGCGTTAAACCCGCCAATAGCACGCCAGGTGGATAAGCCAGTCTGTGATTGGTTCCTGCCGAAGTGTAACAGAAGCAGTAGAGATGAATGTACAGGTTTCCAGACTGAGCTGCAGGGCGAAATCAAATCGCCAGCAGATCAGGCTGGGTTTACCCAGTCTAGGCCAAATCAACACCTCAAACTCGTTGTTGTGCTCCTCAAACCATTCTTGAACCATTTTTGCTTTGTGGCAGGGCACATTATCCTGCTGAAAGAGGCCACAGCCTCCAGGGAATACCATTTCCATGAAAGGGTGTACATGGTCTGCAACAATGCTTAGGTAGGTGGTATGTGTCAAAGTAACATCCACATGGATGGCAGGACCCAAGGTTTCACAGCAGATCATTGCCCAAAGCATCACACTGCCTACGCTGGCTTGCTTTCTTCCCAAAGTGCATCCTGGTTTGATAATTTTTTCCCCCCAGGTAAGCGATGTACACGCAGCCGGCCATCCACGTGATGTAAAAGAAAATGTGATTAATCAAACCAGGCCACCTTCTTCCATTGCTCCGTGGTCCAGTTCTGATGCTCACGTACCCACTGTTAGTGCTTTCGGCAGTGGACAGGGGTCAGCATGGGCACCCTGACTGGTCTGCGGCTATGCAGCCCCATACGCAACAAACTGCAGTGGGCTATGTATTCTGACACCTTTCTATCAGAACCAGCATTAACTTTGTGAGCAATTTGAGCTACAGTAGCTCGTCTTTTTTATCAGACCACATGGGCCAGCCTTCGCTCCCCACATCAATGAGCCTTGGACGTCCATGACCATGTCGCCGGTTCACCACTGTTTCTTCTTTGGACCACTTTTGATAAGTATTGACCACTGCAGACCGGGAACTCCTCACAAGAGCTGCAGTTTTGGAGATGCTCTGACCCAGTCGTCTAGCCATCACAATTTGGCCCTTGTCAAACACGCTCAAATCCTTACGCTTGCCCATTTTTCCTGCTTCTAACACATCAACTTTGGGGACAAAATGTCCACTTGTATACCCCCCCCCCCCCTCTAAAAGGTGCCGTCATGAAGAGATAATCAGTGTTATTCGCTTCACCTGCCTGATCAGTGTATTTCAGGCATTTAACCAAAACCCCATTAGTGCTACTAATTTCCGGGTTTTGGCCTACACAAATATATTTGCCCTTTTCCTGAAAATGTTCACAGCAAAATCCATATCAGTAGGAAATTTTGTGTGTGGGTGAAAATATTTAACTGGTTCAGATTGGTCAAACGGATTTGCTGTGTTGACCAACAGAAAGCTGCTTGATTTGATGACTTCCCAGCAAACATTGGTCCGAATGCAACGTCATGTCCCTGGCAAAAAACGGTCATGTCCCTGGCTATAAATGGGTAAAAATATGTAACACAGAACATTTCCTAAAACTGCATTCAGATACATCTGTTCAAATTTTATTTTGGAGCTATTTTTCAATATGCATTTTGTAGAGTCTTTATTTTCACATTTTTCACAGACCCATTAGCACCCCCCCTAGGACCAGTACTCTGGTACAACTTTAGTAAATCCCATGGTCTTTACTAAAGTTGTAACAGAGTACTGGCTGATGTAATGGAATATCAAAATTTTTGTGGAACTCGCCTGAATTAAAATCGAGGAACTCGCCCCTGAAGGCAGTTTCAATGAGCCAGAGTTCTTTGAAGAACAGAGCTGCTCAGGGAGGATGATGTTTTCAAGGATTCCTTCGTCCCAGTGGAATATAGAAATGCTGCTCTAGTTATGGAAACAGCTCACTTACTTTTAACATTTTTGTACTTCTCCACCATTTTCGGTGTCCCCTTTATTACCAGTAGCTTTAACATCAGGGATGTCCAATCATTTCTCTAGTCCAGCATGTTAACATTTTTGATTGCTCTGTGAATAGTCTAAAGCAATCTGGAAACATGCCCTTATACCTAATGTAGAATGAATATGAGACTAAGCATTCAAGTCTCCCAAAGTCAAATGTGTACATATGTTTGTTTGTTTTTTCCTTGGCGTAAAAACAGTGCATCGTTTACTAGTTGCCTAATTTGGATCCACATTGGGGCCCATCATGGGCTCATGTGCTGCTACTTAAAAGTGCTAGACTCTTATAATTCTTTAATATTTTTTTTTCTGTTATTGATTTTGGTGCACACTCTACATGACTAATCACACATTAATTACAAGATCATTCTCCTGTCAACTGTTATCTTTTGCATTCTATTCATGTTGCCTTTAAGACAGTGGTTCTCAAATCATATTACTTCAAGGATTAGTTCACTTTAAAATGAAAATTACCCCATCATTTGCTCACCCTCAAGCCTTCCTAGGAGTATATAACTTTCTTAAAGGGGTGACGAACTGAGAAATCAACTTTCCCTTGAGCTTTTGATATATAAAAGGTCATGGTAATATAAGAATATCCTGTAAGTTTCAGAGCTGAATACTTCCTTGTTAGTCAAAGACAAGCTTTTATTGACACCAGGCCCAGAAAACGAGAGCTCTCAGAATATGCGGATCTCTTACGTAAAAGGACCAAGACGCCGCCTCTACAGATAAATATGCTTCTGTAGCCCCGCCCATCGACTCGTGAGCTAAGGATCGTCCCTGCATAAGCTTCCTTCTGAACACACACTTATGTGAGTAGGCTAAAACATGTTTTTTTTATATTTGTTAGTTTTGCATAAAATTACAGATCGTTTGAAATCTATTGATTACACACCTTAGCACGCTGTCACTGGGTGGAGAAGGTTTTATTGAATTGGTTCACTCGTGAATGGACTTGTAACATTATGGGCCAGGCGCGAGTGTGTGTGTCTCCGCGTCTGTGCGAGTGCGTGTATCCGCGCGACACGAGTGAGTGAGTGTGTGTGTGTGTGTCCGCGCGAGTGTGTAAGTGGGTGTGTGTGTGTGTGTGTACGTGTGTGTCTGCAAGAGTGTGTGTATGTGATTTAATCATTGTGTTTGTTTGATATTTTGCGAGTCCTCCGAGCATTTCCCCCAGACAATTCCTGGGACAGACGGTAGCTGAAGCTCATTAAATATGCAAATCTTATCCAATCCTAGCCGTGGGCGTTTACTTCCAAGTGTTCAGTGTGGCACGCCCATCAAATCCGAGTGTTTTTTAGAGACCCTCAAAAACAAGGCAGAAAATAGCCTATTACTTATTCATTATGATGTTTTTGAATGTAAAAACCACACAAACGTCATAAGTTGACCTCAGACAACAGTATAAAAAAATGTAAAAAGCCAGTTCATGACTCCTTTAAACGCACTCCACACGGCGCAGGGGATTAATAAAGGCCTTCTGAAGAGAATCGATGGGTTTTTGTAAGAAAAATATCCATATTTAAAACTTCATAAAGTAAAATATCTAGCTTCCGCCAGACCGTTTTCCGTATTCAATTTACTCTCGCAGTTCAAAACGTTTACCTATACGTCGCGTCAGTTTTTCGTAATTTGAATACGGAAGGCCGGTGTAATCGTACACTTCAAAGACTTAATTGTCCATTTTTTTTCTTTTTCTGGAAGCTGCATTCAAATCCATTTGGCTCAAAAAAATGTATGGGTGTGGCGGAGGCTGATCCCGCAAAAGGGACTTGACCTGAGCCTGTTTGTCCTGAGGTAATTGAAGCAAATCCATGTTCTCAATTGCCTCCTCCACTCTATCCACTTTGACAGACTGCAATGCAATAGTGGCTTGATGACAAACTTGTTCCTCTGATGGTACAACAAGATCACCCCCACCTGACAGCAAAACAGTCTGGACCTTACACAAGGTGCCCACCACAACATGAGGCTGCAGTAGGACATCCTGTTCCCCTACATTAACTATAGGTACATAAGCCACCCCTCGGGCAATTGGTACGAGAGATACAGAGGCCAATAGGCCAGCAGGAAGCGGATTTTCTTTCCCCAAAGGCTCAAACAACAGCACAGGTGAAGATCCTACTGATACGGAGAATGTAACAGGCACAAAACGCAATGAATCGGCAGGGATTCGCAACCCCTCTCTACCTCCAACCCTAGCTAGACGTTCTGTGGTCTTACACGCATCAGTTTCAGTCTTCTTACAATACTGCAAGGCAGAATGCCACGCAGGTGTCTCTTTCACAGTAGGAAGGTCAAAAAGATTCTGCCCATGTTGACTAAACAACTCCCTATAGCACTCCTGAATAACATTCATGCCCAACAACCCAGGGAACCCACCGGGTAAGGAGGAATGGGACAGATCTTTCACAACAAGTACCCCTTTGTTCAGTATTCTCTTCCCCAGGACAACAAAATCCAACTCCAAATAGCCCAGATATGGTATATCTAAGCCATTTGCAGCACGCAACTGCAGCCACCCACAACTATGCAACTTCTCTTTACCCCAAGGCTCAAAATGTTGGAGAAAGAACCTCTCTGAAATGGTGGTCACCATTGACCCAGTGTCCAATAAACAAGGAACCTCTACCCCACCCATAGTAATAGTGACAGAAGGGCAATTACCTAATAATTTAAAAATGGCCTGGTTCCCACCAAATTCAGAGAGCCGAGAGCCAACTGCTACCCCTCCTGAAGTGTGGCTCATCAATTCAGGGGGTTGAAGTTTTCCGTTGGCCTACTAGGATTCAGAGAGTTACCCCTCTGTGACAAAGACGCCTGCTGCTCGCTAGATCTATGAAAATCCAGAACACAATTTCGAGCAATATGGCCTGGTTGGTTACAACCCCTGCAAATAATAGGGTTAACCCGCCTAGGCTGATTAAACGCATGCCGAGATTGCAATTGCTGCAGGCCTTGAGTGAGCTGGTTGAGTTGCTCTTGTTGGGCCCTCAGCATCTCCTTCAATTCAACCAACTCTGTCTGATTCTCTCTAGCACTGGGAGGTAAACTATGTCCTTGGACTCTATACTGAGTAGCGAGAGATGGAACAGAGTAACTTCTTTCCCGTGCATCAGGACGAAATCCCTCCTCAACCCACCTAATTGCCTCTTTCCTTACATCCAAAATGGTAGACTGTGGATGGAGCCGGACATAGCGCTTAAGCTCACGGCATAGGCTGTTATCAGTCACATGTTCTACGAACTGATCCCTGAGTAAATTAATTGAGTTGGGTACACCACCTGGAGCGCATTGTACCACCTTCTCCATCAAAGCAAAAAGAGCATGTGAGAAGTCTTGTAAGGACTCCCCCTGTTCCTGTTTACGTGAGAAAAACTGCTCCTGAAGGGAAATATAGGAGTGCGCACAGCCATACAACTCCTTTAACACAGAAAACACCTTTTCTGGATCCTCCCGCTCTTCCCTTGATCTAAACTTAATTTCACTTCTGGCAGACCCCCCTAGATGATCAAGGATAAACAGAGCTTCCTCCCTTACTGATAAATTCCGAGCCCGTAAATTACTCTTAATCTCCTCCACCCATTCAAACACATCCTCATCTCCCCTTCCACTAAATATGGGACATCGTCTCTCTCTAGGGACGAGAATAACACGCTCTGCTATGGGCCTGGGGGCATCCACCATACTGGGGGCACGAACATTTGTGTCAGAGGCCGAGCTAGCACTAACCGAGGGCCCTGCTGCAGAATTAGCTTGACGCTGTAACTGCTCATTCTCCGACTGCAGGGACTGGACCTGCTGTCGCAGCTCTTCCAACTCACTCTCCATTAGTAAAACGCAAAAAGAGAAGAGGGGGAGAAAAAAATACCTTACTCACTGGAATTTTACAAAACCACCAGTCTCGAGAAAGCTTGCCTTGATCACTGCCCGCTGCTGCTTTGCTGCTGTAAAATAGACACTCACACAACATTCAAATTTATAACACAAAAAAAACACAAAACAAAAAAATTCACTTCTAATTTCAAACCAGCAACCAAGCATCCAAGAATTAGAAGCACACACCTCTGCTTGAAACCAGACCCTGCCGACTACGCCAAATGTGGCGGAGGCTACCGCCGCCAAATATAAAATATATGTATTGTAAATGTTCAACTACAGGTCTCCCAAACAAATGGAAAAGACAAGCAGAGATGTGTACATCAAATCTTTAATCAACCTTTCGTAGAGGTTTAAAAGGATAACCATACATAAAACAACTTCAAAAGAAAATATACAAAATCAAATAACATTTACACACAACAACAACAACTAAAAAAAACGTTACCATCCCGTGGCCACCTGTGAATGTATCTCTTGAATATCAAGATCCCAATAAATAATTCAACACTTATGAAGGGAAGGTTAAAAAGAACAAAATAATTAAAGTTTCACACAACCTTAATTAACACCATACAAATAATTAAACAAACGAAATCAAGCACACCCAAATAAACAACCAACACCACAATCCACACAAACAAGCAAAATAAATATAAACCTTCCTGTCACAGTAGATAATAGCCCTTAATGGTTATTGATGGTTGGAAATTGATAAACAATCAAAAAGGTGACAATGGCCACTCACAGTGTTCAAAACACAAAAAGAAAATAAAACGACAACACAAGAAACAAAATACAATAAAAATCCATCACAAAGGAAACATAACATCAAATGGTCTCAACACATACACTCCACCACGCGTTCACGCAAGCGCTCACTCGAACACGCGCTCTGAAGAGGACGCGCTCACCAAGGAAGACGCGCTCACAAAGAGGCGCGTTAACTCAGGTTGGTGCGATTGGGCATACACCCACACACACGATCGTGTGTACTTGAAGGAAACCTTGCGGGACGCAGTGACGAGCCACCGCACAGCACAGCAGCAAAACAGCAGCAGACCGATTTCTATAAAATAGTTACCCACATTTGTAATTATATAACAAATATAGAATCTAAAATTACATTCAGTAACAAACGACTTACAAAGTCACATAAAACCTACCTGCAGCAGAATTAACCGGCCCTCGGTAAGAGTGGTGAACAATCCACCAATACTGTCTGGATCACGCTAAATAAATAGGCCACCATTAATAAGTGCCACTGCTAAAATTAATAATGCGGCAACAATCATATGCAGTGACGTACCCCAAAATGCGTCGATGCGGTTGAACACCCTCAGGCCCAAAATGAGAGGATTTTCAGCCCTACAGGTCCACGGCGCTGAACGAGCACAGTGCTTAATGCAAACCAGAATGCTCTCGAGATGCACCTGCGCAACACCTGCCTATCATGCCAGAGGAAAAACGGAAGTGAACGGGAAGATCACCGCATTTTTAAAGGGGCCGCAAGCTTAACTTCCGCCCAGCTCCATCCACTCACGCACCAGAGCTCACCTTCAGGGGGCACCCCATTACATTCGCATGAAGCCTCTGCTAAAAAAAAAAAAAAAAAAAAATTGGCTGGTAAAAACAAATGACCTAAAATTGACAAAAGAATTATATTTTTTTTAAAAAGTCATGATATATAATTTTCTAAAATTGTTATTTATTGACCTACTGCTTTGTCATTTTACATGGAAATCAATGCCTAGTTGTCCACTGTGTTGACAGGTTTTGCTGACCACTTTCATTGATTGTAGGCCACATTATTTTCTTGACAGTTGTTTTTGTGTCAGGACTAAATACATTACTGGCTAGGTTCATGTCATACGAATTGGGCAGCTAACCATGTCGGTCACCACATCAGGATATGGGCCAATATTTCAGTTTATATATCAGTTTATCCAGCCATCAAACTTAAAATACATGATGTGAAATGCTGTCTTGTTGAGCCATTTAACCATTTTCAAAAGTAATATTCAGCATGAATCATTAACTGGTTACGCAGTACATTTCTGGCACGTCTTGATATGCTAGATCAAATATTAAACTCACAAGTTTTAAAGATGAAAATCATATTAGTTACCTTTTCATTATAACAATCTCCCAATTAACTGCACATTGAAATTTTAAAAATCTCTTTGATTTGAGTGGATGTCCCCAAGTGGTAACCACACTTCTAACATGAAAACCTGGGGATTTGATGAGAAATGTTTTTTTTTTTTTTTTCCTCTCTAATCAAAATATGTTGGAAATATTTCCTGTGTCCTCGATAACACAATATCACAGCTGTGGGCACTAATATGTGACACAGTGTAGTTGCAGCAATCCAAAATGCTTGACGCAAAGTCTTTAAGGAACCATGAGAATACTCAGGAGAAACACAACACAAATCTGCACTAATGACGATAACCCACAGAGAACTGAGCAACACAGGGAGTAGGCTATACATACACAGTGAAGTAAACTAGCAGTATTCGGCTAAGCGTATTAAACATAAAGATATTTCTTATTCTCTATTTTCTGTGGTGACTTGGTAAAGGAACTGATGGTAAAATAATTTATCGAAAGATGATTACCCCTTACAAAAAGGACCCATGGTTTTACGTCAAATAAAAAAAAAAAAACGTTAAACCGTGGAAAATAAACCATGGCTTTACTACTCTAACCATAGTTTAACCATGGTATTTGTGGTAAAACTGTAGTTATAAATGGTAATGAATTAGCCAAAAAACCATGGTTACTACACTTTTACCATAATAAAACCATGGTTAATTTTCGTAAGGTACAGACTGTACTTAATTTGGTAAATCATGTTTTCAATGGAATAATAAGCAACTTTTGAACATTATTAAAGCTACACTGTGTAACTTTTTTAGTTTATTCTTAGCTAAAAACACTTAGTCCTTTTTAAAAAATATATGTGCTCATTAATGTATATTTACTTCTTTCAAGTAATAAAGTAAGTATTCTCGTACGCTTATAATATGCCATTGAAAATACATACGGGTAAGGGGTTCGAATGCGGGTCGCCATGTTGCCCCTCCATCTTGAAAGTACATTAGCCAAAGAGGGACATACCCGTGAATTCAAGCTTCGCCTTTCGCGTTTTAACACTCGATGGCACCGTGTCGAATGTGGACGAGGTCGTACTGTAATCTTGGACTAAATCGGCCACCGTAGGAGTTAAAACGAAATCGGAATTGAGAGGAACAGAAACTAAAATTCACTGGATAGTCATATACAATTTCACCACTAGATGGGGGAAAATATCACACAGTGTAGCTTTAGCTTGTTGAAAATGTTTTTAATTCATGGGGATGTAATTAACAACCTCACCACTAGATGCCGCTAGAAATCACACACTGCACCGTACATTTAAGCAAATTACATACAAGTTATGTATTCTAATTCCATAATGTTATTTCCTACAGGTAATACCACTACAGATTTCATCCCCTGATGCGCTAAAAGTCACTGCAAGAAGAACTTGCAGAGAACTTCTGAGGAAACATTGAAAGACAAAGGGTACGTATGATCACCTTCAGCACAACACACATTAATTTCAGCACTATTATATAATAATATTCTGACTATGTTCTCCAGATTGTTTGTTGAGATTTACCAAACCTATTGTGACATGACCACCAATGGGGGAGGCTGGACACTGGTCTCTGCATGAGAACAACATACACGGGCAATGCACTGTAGGTGATCACTGGACAAGCCAACAAAGCAATGATGAAAATTATCCTGCAGGAGATGAGACATGGGCTAATAAAGTCAGAAGCTGCAACCAATGACGATTACAAGGTACAGCTAGTAAAAATAAAATTGCAGAAAATATGTGCATATACTGAATAAAACAACAAATCAGCATTATACATACACTCATTGCTTATTGGTATTACAGACCCTGGCATTTTGACATCCGTGCAAAAGATAACGCTGTGTGGGATGTTAACAATGACCATGAACTGGAGTTCTCGAGAGAACTCACAATAATCACCACTTTCTGACACTTTTTGAAAGGAACCTTCACAACTTCTTCAAGGTACTTGGGTTTAAATTCACTTTTTAGCTTCTGGCAATACAAGATCTAGGTCAGTATTTCTAAGATAAAAAATATATATAAATATATATGGCAGTCTAAGTGTAATTAAAAGCTTAATTAGGACTTACATTCATCATATTTGTCACAACATGTGTGTGTGTGTATATATATATATATATATATATATATACATATATATATATATATATATATACATATACATATATATATATATATATATATATACATATATATATATATATATATATATATATATATATATATATATATATATATATATATATATATACATATATATATATATATATATATATATATATATATATATATATATATATATATATATATATATATATATATATATATATATATACATATACATATATACATATATACATATACATATATACATATATATATACATATATACATATATATATATATACATATATACATATATATATATACATATAAACATATATATATATACATATATACATATATATACATATATACATATACATATATATACATATATATACACACATATATATACATATATATATACATATATACATATATATATATACATATATACATATATATATATATACATATATACATATATATATACATATAAACATATATATATACATATATACATATATATACATATATACATATTTATACACATATATACATATATATACACACATATATATATATACCACTATGACCTAATATTGTGTTGGTCCCCCTTTTGCTGCCAAAACAGCCCTGACCCATCAAAACATGGACTCCACTAGACCCCTGAAGGTGTGCTGTGGATTCTGGCACCAATGTTAGCAGCAGATCATTTAAGTCCTGTAATGTTGCGAGGTGGGGTCGGACTTGTTTGTTCAGCACATCCCACAGATTAGATTGAGATCTGGGGAATTTGGAGGCCAAGTCAACACCTCAAACTCGTTGTTGTGCTCCTCAAACCATTCCTGAACCAATTTTGCTTTGTGGCAGGGCACATTATCCTGCTGAAAGAGGCCACAGCCACCAGGGAATACCGTTTCCATGAAAGGGTGTAAATGGTCTGCAACAATGCTTAGGTAGGTGGTACGTGTCAAAGTAACATCCACATGGATGGCATGACCCAAGGTTTACCAGCAGAACATTGCCCAAAGCATCACACTGCCTCCGCCGGCTTACCTTCTTCCCATAGTGCATCCTGGCCCCAGGTAAGCACACGCACCTGGCCATTACAAAATTGCATAATGTATTGCATTACAATATTGCATTACTCCCTAAAAAAGTAACAAATTGTGTTACTTAGTTACTTTTTAAAGAAAGTAATGTGTCACGTAATGTAAACACTCTTAAGGCCTGTTCACACGGGACGATTTTTGCGTGCGTTTATCGCCAACGTTTAACGCCTCGTGACTAAACAAAGGGTGCCAATGTGAGTGTGCACACCGACGCGCAAAACGGCAGACGTAAAAACGTCATTTAAAAAGAAAATCTTTGGGTTAACGTTAGTTTTTTTATTTTGACGTGGCGCGTTAAAAACTGTCCGACCAATGAGATCAGCGCTTTTGTTCACATGCCTGGAGCTGCTGAAGTTACAGTAAAACACGACTTGGTGGTGCTCAAGCTCAAAACAGTCTTGCCGAGCACACATTGATACGACGAAGAGGAAGTAAGTAGACAAAGGCCCTGTCCCAAATGGCACCCTAAACCCTCATGATCTTCCTCTGAGTCCGCACTTCCACGACGTAATGCCGCTTTGAATGCCGAGAAGAAGTCCGCTGTGTAACCCACACCAGTGCGGGCTCGGCAGAAGTGCGCATCGAGGGCGCGCGTATCAACCTCAGAGGGGGCGCTCGCAAGCACCCTTCTGAGACTTAAAATGACAAATGGGACACCCTGCGGTCTCGTGGACTTAATGGACACGCGCAGGCAGCGGCCATTGTAAGTCCACAAGACCGAAAGTGCACATGAAGTGTGCCCTTTGGGACAGGGCCAAAGAAGAAGATGAGCTGCTAATGCTGCTTGTCAGTTAGCAAAAAGTGTGTGAATGGTTTTGGCAAGCACGTAAATACTGTGACAAGCGAGTGTCATCTACAGAATTTACACGTTCACTTAGCGCATCACCAGTGAAAATCGCGGTGTGAACAAAGACGCGCAGAAAAAACGTCTCGAAAAATGCTGGTGATAAGTGTGCATGATAATCGTCCTAGTGTGCGCAGGCCTTTACTGCAACAAAACAAAAGAAGAAAATAAAAAAATGTACAAAAATATGCTGTTTCTCTAAAGTATTTTTTGTTTATCATTGAATTGGATCATTAAAGGTCAGCAGCAAAGGCACGATATTAATTACATAACGTAACCTACAGTATATTTGTGTTGTTTAACATATTTAATTACTTCATGTTTGCATAGTATTCATTTTGAGGAATACTGAATCTGTTTGTGCAAGTGAGATGAGTAAATGCTCACATTTAGTCTAGAACTACAAAAAAACAGCGCACACAAAGTGATGGGTATCAGTTAATTAATGGGAAACGCATCTAGCGGTGAGGTTGCGAATTGCAACCGCCCACCACTCACCCATCCCCTTTTGGAGCACATACTGAAGCTATGGTGGCCAACACAGGACAAAGATGACGTCGTCTGAGACAGAGAGTAGCTAGCACTCTGTAGAGCAGTTTGTCTGTTTAGGGCTACTGTAGAAACATGGCGGCGCACAATGTTGACTTCACTGTAAGGGGACCCGCAGTGTATGTAGATAGAAATGGCTCATTCTAAGGTAATAAAAACACTACAGTTCATTATGTAAGGTCGTTATACACCACAGAAAACATAGTTATGTATATTATATTGCATTTCTGTCAATAGATCCCCATAAATATACACTGTACCTTTGAGGAAACATTCCATTTTAGCATTTTGTAAACATTATGGGAATGTTACTTAAAAAATAAAATAAAAATAACATTATGTCAACTAAAATGTTTAAGAAAAACATTCCATGAATGGATTTTTGTGCTAACATTTTGAGAACCTTATTAAATATAACTCAAACATTCTGTTAATGTTACTGGAAGAACATTTGTTCATAACTTTGTGAGAGTCTTGCCAGAACTCTAGCCAAAGTTCTGAGAACGTTTAGCTGATGGGTAATACGTGAATTTGTGTGATCCCATTTGTTTGTGTCTGTATGATTTGCTTAAGCCCAGACAGTAAGGTTTAGGCGTGGACCTTCATGCATGCTTTTTGAACTGAGTCAAGCACTCGCATCTGCGTTCACATAAAGTATATGTTTCTAATCTCTTTAGTAAAATTAGTTGTAAAAAAGTTGTTTTAGACTCCTGAATGATTCAGTCATTTTCTTACAGCCAGGGGATTTCGACCCTGTGACATTCAGAGTTTTCAACAGGAATAATGAGGCCTTTGCGATGTGTTCTGGGTTCAGGCCGAAAGGATGCTTTGCAGAGTATGTGAGTATTCCAAATGACCAAAACGTTGTCATAATCTTTAAACAGCAAATTGAGGCTGGCATTTATATCTGTACATTTATGTGTGTTGCAGTATTGCATTGGTGGTACACACACTGTATAATCCCACTGCTGTGATAATATTCTTAATGGATTAAGCAACCATATAATACAAATGTAATTTTGCTTTTGTATTATTAAGATACACACAACTTAAAAAGTGTGATTTGCTTCAATATTTGGTCATCTTAAAGGAACACCCCACTTTTTTTTGAAAATAGGCTCATTTTACAAGTCCCCTAGAGTTAAATAGTTGAATTTAACCGTTTTTGAATCCATTCAGCCGATCTTTGTATCTGGCGGTAGCACTTTTAGCATAGCTTAGCATACATCATTGATTCTAAACAGTCCATTAGCATCTCATGCAAAAAATGACCAAAGACACTTTCAATATTTTTCCTATTTAAAACATGACTCTTCTACAGTTACATCGTGTGCTAAGACAAACTGAAAATGAAAAGTTGCGATTTTCTACACCTATATGGCTAGGAACTACGTTCTCATTCCTGCGTAATAGTCGTGGATCTTCACGGCCATATCATGGCTGCAGCGACGCAATGATTCGTTGGTATGTGAAACATGGTGGTAGTATACACCTTCGACTTACTATCACAGCCCTTTACAACACACAGAACCATGGCTAATCACACAGGTAAATCCACAACACAATTTGTCAGCTGCAAGCCTGAAACTTTCTCTGCAACTACACAAACTTAGTGCCGGTCACATTGAAAGTTACCTAGCTGGGGGCTACTTTCAGGTGCTGTAATATCATTGCGCTGCTGCAGCCATGGTAGTGATGGTACTGCCACGAAGATCCGCGACTATTACGCAGGAATGAGAAAGTAGTTCCTAGCCATATAGGTGTAGAAAATCACAACTTTTAATTTTCAGTTGGTCTTAGCACACGATGTAACTGTAGAAGAGTCAAGTTTTAAATAGGAAAAATATTGAAAGTGTCTTTGGTCATTTTTTGAATGAGATGCTAATGGACTGATCAGAATCAATGATGTATGCTAAGCTATGCTAAAAGTGCTACCGCCAGATACAAAGATCGGCTGAATGGATTCAAAAACGGTAAAACTCAACTATTTAACTCTAGGGGACTTGTAAAATGAGCCTATTTTCAAAAAAAGTGGAGTGTTCCTTTAACTTGACATCCCAAAGTTGCAGCATTTTGTCTTCGCAATACTATTGTATTATTTAATTGGTTAAAATAAATACATTAAACATTTTTTAAAAATAAAGCTTTTCAAGAATATTCATGAGATTTTGGGCATGTCGTCAAATAATAATTTAATAATTTAATGTTCAGGAAAAATCATCACTATGTATTATTATTTTACATTTAGGAGTATTATATTAATGACAGCAGCTCTCAAGTTGCATGAACACATTAATTTAGCAAATGTGCTTTGACCTATTTGATTACTGTGACATTGAAATAGTGCAGAATTATGATATTTCTTATTCTAAAATGTCTTATTTTATGCCATGTTGTATGCATACATTTGTCAAAATCATAAAACCTTCCTGAAATCCTTTATGTTTATTTCAATGCCCATTTCTCAATCTGTCCGTCTATTTTTAGACATTTAGGTGAATAATGTAAAAATGTATCCAGAGAGCCACATAAGGAATGACAGCTTGGCCGTGTCTCTAAACTTAGTGAGCTGCCTACGTAGACAACATTTATAGGCGTAGTAGACCGTTTAAAATGTCAAATGTACTTATTATTAGCGCGTTCAAACATTTGTTCAAAAGTTCGTCATCGAGAGATTACCAAAAACGTACACAATGATGCCTCAGAAATGCTGCTTTTAGTATAGACAGCAAATAGCGATGGCTAGCTTTTGAAACACGTCCTACGAGTAGTCGATGTACTTTGACCCTTCTCTCTTCCACTACTTGCGCTGCTAGGAAGGAGGGATCTGAAGTATGTTGTAATGAAAAAGGGGGAAATCTTTACATCAAGAAAGGATCGAAAGGAGGAGGCAGTGAGAGCTGATGTTATGGCATCTGGAAGGGGATACAGATGGACTGTTTGTGCTGTGATTGTGCTTTTGATAGCTCTATGTGGAGCCCATATGACAGATCGACCTGCCTGTGAGTGTCATAGCGTAACACCAACGTTATTCTCCATTTGATCGACGATATTACATATACAACACATTTCCTGATGTTATAGTTCCTTTTTTTCCCCTAGTTAAGATATCTTAGCCAGCTAACCAGCTAGCACCACTATTAGCTGTTTTTTAGCCTATGCTAATTGTCCTTTATATGTAAAAATATATATATTTGAGCTTCTTATTGTTATTCACCTAAACATTTTTTTTAACTATATGTTATACAACTAAATTATTCACATATGTTCTGTCTGTTAGACTTATTGTCATCATAGCTATTTAGATTATTGCTTTTAAATATGTAAAGTATGATGCTCCAATGTATATAACCACAACAAAAACATTGAGAGATTTAATGGATTCAAATTTCCCTCGTTTGGCAGATCTGGGCAGTTTTATGATGTTTCTTGTGAGGCAGATTAGTGCTAGCATGTGACTGCAGGAGGGACAGAGAAACTATTGTAACACTGCAGTAGTAGAGTGCACCAAAGCAGCTGACCATTTAGTTTCATTAGGCGACCTACAGTAAGGTTGAATTGAATTAGAAGCGGCAACTGAAGTCTACAAAGTGGTGAGTAAATTTAGAAATGGTTGCTAAATGTTTTTCATAGAGAATCTATGTGGCTTTGTCAGAAAAACCTAGTGAAAGTCTGTCTTACATCATTTTTGGGCATCAAAGGTGTGATTCCTACAGAAGCTACCTATTTAGAGAGCTTTTAACCGCAGTCTCTGATCATATAACTTATTAATGTATTTGTGTTGCAAATGTGTCATAGTTGGTGATGATCAATTGGCTTTGCTTTCAGTTTCTCACCCTCATCGCAAGACTTCTGTGCTGAAGATGGATGAGGCAGCCCTTTCGGTTGTCAATGAGCTTCAGAATGAGATAACGTTAAATGTGCTTTCTGAGCACTGTTATCAGGTATCAAATATTCATGTTCTAGGTATACAATACATGCTAAATTTACCAATGCAAAGTCATGATTATTTAGCTGATCTTGTCTAATATGATGTCGAAGTCACCTTGAAATCAATTTCGCTTGGACAGTGAGGGCCAAAAGTAATGTCCGAAGAGGATCAGTTTGAGGATTGGTTTATAATGAGTTTTGAAGTTCAGTTATCAATTATGTTTTAAAGGGGTCATGCCATTGATTTTTTTAAATGTATTATTTTAATATGTTCCTTGAGGTTCACTTATAATCAGGGCTCTACACTGCGACCATTTCGGTTGCATTTGCGACTGAAAATTACTGCGTGCGACTGTAAAAAAATATTTAGGCGCACTAGGCCAGAGGAGAACTGGCACCCTGACTGAGCCTGGTTTCTCCCAAGGTTTATTTTTCTCCATTATGCCACCTGATGGAGTTTTGGTTCCTTGCCACTGTCGCCTTTGGCTTGGCTTGCTTAGTTGGGGACACTACATTTTCAACTAAATATTTAAAAAAAAATTCAACTAAATTACTGATCTGCCTGCATTGTCACTATATGATAATTGAAATGAACATCACCATTTTCTGCAGAGCGGCGGTACAGCCGAATCATATTCTGTTGCATTATTTTCCTGTTTATCACTGTGAAGCTGCTTTGAAACAATCGGCATTGTAAAAATCGCTATATAAATAAAGTTGACTAGTGCGAGTGACCTGATCGATTCTCATTAATAGATGTAACAATCGGAATAAAAAATACAACTCCCAAAGTGCATCAACACTGATCAACACTTATCGGTACGGTAATAGATGAGCACCAGCCAATGAGATTGCCATATGCGCATTAGTTCCGCCCACTATCGGAGAAACCGGCTGAATAGCTGAACAATTCCAAGAGAACTCCGTTATTTTGACAGGAAAATGCAACAAAGAATATAATTTACTGTTCATGTAGTGCGTCGATTATGCGTGGTATGTAAGACTTTCATTGCATGTGTGTGAGAAACACAGGGCTCTAGAGTTTACAGTACACAGGGACACTATGCATCCATTGAGCTGAACTGAAATAGTACAGATTAGAGATCGAATCTCTCTAGCGCTCAGTCAAGAGTGTTCAGCGAGTGAAAATAAATACTCTAAACTTATACTTAGCTAGCTAACACACATTGGAGAGTAAAATAAGAATTTATTAGCCAATGGCTAATGATAGACATTATTTCATTACCCATAGTGAAAATTTAGTCGCATATGCGAGTGATTTACTCGCATAGAGGGAGGCATGTTTCATTGAGTTATCACAAATAAAACAATTCACTCTAAGCACAACAATGCAATATGTTTACAAAATATTTAACACATTTTTTATCATTTGGGTGTAAAGGCCAATTTATACTTCTGCGTCGAGTGTACGCCGTAGTGTACGCCGTAGTGTACGCCGTAGGCTACACGCGTAGCCGACGCCGTCGTGAGCATTTATACTTCTGCGCTGTTGTCTGCGTCAATGTGCAATTACACATGCAGACGCTAGTAGGCAGTATCCTCGGGCATGGAATGTGTTTGTGAAATCATGCGGAGCTCGTGGCGCTGTTTTCAGCAGCGGTGGCTCGAGCAATCGATTGCTGTTGCGGAGACTTCATTCACGAAATGTACCCTAATGTGTCCCTGTTCTTGATATACAATTACTGATTAACATCTTTGGTTTTAATGAGAAAATAAATAAACTATACTCAGCGGATCTATGTATTTATTTACTACCATAAATAATCGCTGGACTGCAAAATATTGTGTTATAGCAGACGTAAGGAACTATCATCCGATTTCTGGGCACACACACACACTCCCATCGCAGATTTTTTATTTATTTATTGACCTGAGGGAAGGGTTCTGGCAGACCAATCACAGCGCTTGCGGTCCGCGTAGAATTGACGCGTTGTTACATTTTTGGAGAGGTGCGCGTCAGGCTACGGCGTAGGGTACGCCGTACCCTCTGCGTGCACTCGACGCAGAAGTATAAATTGGCCTTAAGGGTGAAGATGTCAATTTCCTTAGGTCAGACATCACTTTTGGCCACTACTGTGCATCACAATATGGAAGAAAAGACTTCTCAACTGCCATTTCATGCTGACTTTAAAACTGAATGCTGCAGTAATTATATAGTAATAACATTATAATGCTGTAGTATTGTTCCAACTGGACCTCTTTATTTCTGTGTTGTCTGTGTATGCATGTGCATTAGTGTGTGCCCCAGAATTTAGGAACAGTTCCTGCGAGTTCAGTTTCTGGGACCCCCACTACCATGGGGTTTGTCGTAAGCACACAACATGCTTTGACACTGCTTCTCAACACCACCTCGGAGCAATGCAAGTGAGTTATGAGTAGGTGCATTCAGTGGCATTCAACGTTATAATACCGAATACATCTTCACCATGTTTATTTCTTTGGCCATTATTATCAAGGCCAGGCATTATTGTCAGACAATTGATTTGTTCTTCCAGTGTTCACTTCCACTTTGGGGAGCAGGGGAACTATTCTCTGTGGGTGAAGAACCTGAATGTGCCGTCAAAGGTCAGCTGCACTATGATTACTGATTCAGAGCCCATCAACAGCTACCTACGTGAGTCAACCTTACAGCTGCACGCTGAAATTCAGTAATTTTTATTTTTTTCTTTAAAGGCATAATATGTAAGATTTTTGGATTAAAATATCCAAAAACCACTCGAACAATGTTATATATTTTGTTGACTTGTGTACTTCCAAATGTTTCCAAGAATATTTAAATCCAGAAAAATAAGCAATTTTAACCAGCTTCGCTGATCATCATACTCAGCTGGTAAAATAAAACCAGATGTACACGCATAAAATGATCGTGTTTAATCCAGCACACAGCATTGTTTTGAATGTTCGGTAAGCAAGCTCCGTCGCGAAATATACGTCATAAAAGCAGACCAATTAGGTTGTGACCGTATCGCTATGCCTTTGATTCACTTTACGTTCGCTGTTAAAAATGCCAGTGTGAACGCTAAACGGACCATGACTATATGTTTTGTTTTTTTTTGTTTTTTGGTCCGGACCAAACGAACCGAACTACAAGTGTGAACGCACCCTGAGATTGTAAGGCCTGGGCCGATACATGATCAGAAAAGAGAATTTGTTTTTAATTATGGAAAAAAATTAAGCATTTTAGCATTATATATATATATATATATATATATATATACACACAGGTGAGCTGGATGAATGAGTAGTTTTATATATGTATTTTTTTTTTGTTTTTCCAGCCATTTTGTTTGCTTTTCTGGCATTTGCTTTTCTCGCTGTATTATCTGCTATCTGGAACACAGTTCAAAGGTAAAAACATCTTTAATTCTTTGACCATGTAATGATGACATTTAAACAAGCCACAACAGCTTGTTGCAGCTGTTCTATTTGCTTGTAAAATAGAGTTCTTCCATTTTTAAGGCTAGATGTGGTGACAAATCTACTTATTCGCTTGGGGAGCACAGTGGAGACAGAGAGGCTGATAAACTCGGTAAGAGTGCTTTTCACTCCTTTTACACCTTTTTTTTCTGATTTTAACATATTTGAAATAAAAACTCAAAGCACCAAATTTAGAGCCAGATTTACTAAACAAATTAGCAAATTAGCATGGGAGCGCAAATCCAAAAAAAAAGTGCCGATGGGAGTGGAAAGTTCTGTGCGTGATTTTCTGATGATATGCAAATGAAAGTACACGGATGTAGTCGGATCAAACACAATCTACCAGGAGCAGCGCAAATTAGCGTCTGGTTTAAGACATGCATTTTTTTGGGTGGTAAATAATGGCACAAATACCAGTAAATTGACTAGTGCAAACCGTATTAAGTCACCTTGCGTGATTCATTTAAATGTTGGAAACTCCGACAGATGCATACAATATGATCAGCCGCCAAAATAACCCTGTCCATGCCTTTTCTGTACAAATTTTGCACTGCATTTCTTTAGTAAATCCTGACGTTTTTTTCGTGGCCAATAGAGACTTTGCTCTGGCGCAAGCTGCTAGTAAATCTGGCCCATGGTGTTTTTGTCATAGTTCAAATATGTCATCATGCTAGATTTACTGTAGTGTTTTTGCAGGTTCCAGCTAAGTGGGAAGTATTGCAGACATGAAAAGGATTTTTAATGATCCTTCTTATATTTTTTTCACATTAATTTACACTCTCTCGCTGTCTTTCTTTCTCTCTTCATGTCCAGGAGCTTGGCACTCCAAACAGATTGGTAAATGCCTCCACGGAATCGATAATTCCTGCCACTACAGGACGGAGGCTTCGTTCTTTGGATACTTTCCGTGGGTATGGTGCTCTTTCACTAATTGTTTTGGGTCCAATGCGCTTGAGATGGGAATTGAAACATTCAGGTGAAAATGATCTCGCACGGAAGCTGCTACTTTGCATACTGTGAAGTTGGTTGTCAACATGTAATTTGCATTTCATTTCTTATTATCCTGAAATGAAAAGATTAAATTCGAACTTGTTAAAACAAGGTTACGTTTGCTGGGAACCTTTCCTGACAATTGGAACAGTTATTTTCATTTTCAGTGTTGTATTGCTGTCTTTCTGATTTATAAAAACAAGTCAATCTCGTTATTTATTGTGGTCTGGTTTAATTCCAGATCTGTGTTAAGACAACAAATGAATCTCGCTCTGTTTTCTCCACAGTCTTGCTCTGGTCATTATGGTGTTTGTCAACTATGGAGGTGGACGGTACTGGTTCTTTAGGCATGAAAGTTGGAATGGTAAACTCATTTTTTCTTTACATTAGCTGCTATCATGTCTTTTAAGCATTTATTATTGGTAACAATGGTAAGGAAAACATTTAGTATATGAACGCCTGAAAAGCGCTTGACATGAAGTTAATAAAATGTGGTATGACAACAGGAAGTACAAGTATCTGGTTGTGTTCTTCCTCTTGCAGGGCTCACAGTGGCTGATCTCGTGTTTCCTTGGTAAGCCAATCCAACGTCACAAATGACTGATTCTTCTTTCAACATGCATCTTTAGCAGCTTCCTCAAACTCTGCTTCAGTTATTCTTTTATAGCGCAGTATTGTAGTAAAGCTTTATATTTCTGTCCCATGCATTGATTGATCTGCAAGCCACATCAGCTCTGGCATAAGCTGTCGTGTAATGGAGCCAAGCATGGGCGCTTATCACTGTGGCACAAATGAAGTGGTACATCAAAGTCAGCATAAACTGGTTTCACAGCTGAACTAAACCCAATAACCTTGTTTTCTGCTGTGCAGCTGAAAATAAGCTAGTTAATGTCATGACACCTCTGTGGTGTTTTAGGAGGCCTATAATGATGGTGTAGTAAAACATAAAAATGAACAGTCTGTCATAATTTTCCAAACCATAACTTTCCTTCTGGAGATGTTAGTCAGAATGTTCTCGCTGCTCTTTCCCATACAATGAAAGCGTACAGGAACTAGTGGCTGTCAAGCTCCTAGGACATATACCACTGTAGTCCATTCATTTCTTGACTACCATTCAACAGTTTCAGGTTGTATTATTTAAAAAATATACATATTTTAAAAGAAGTGTTTTATGCTCTCCTAGGCTGCATTTATTTGATGAAAAATACAGTAAAGGCATTAATATTGTCAAATATTATTACAATTAAAATAACTAATACATAATTAAAATGTACAGTTTAATATATTTTAAAATGTAATGTATTCCTCTGATGGCAAAGCTGAATTTACTCCAGTCTTCAGTGTCACATGATTCAGAAATCATTATAATATGCTGTTTTGGTGCTCAAGAAACATTTCATTATTAATAATATGGAAAACAGTTTTGCTGCAAAATGAGAGCATTTATTTGAAATAGAAATCTTTTCTTAAAATGCAAATGTCTTTGCCGTCACTTTTGATCAATTTAATGCATCCTTGCTGAATAAAAGTATATATTTTCTTTCTTTTTAAAAGAGGATAATACTGGCCCCAAACTTTTGAAGGGTAGTTTATATGAAGTCCAAGTCTTCTCACACCATACGATTCCCTTGTTTGATAAACAGACTGAAATATTTGTAGTTATTCATTAAAAATCTCATGTGGCTCTTGAATCTGTTCCATGCCTTAAGGGGAGGAGGAATGTCAAGTAATATGACGTCTTTGTAGTCTAAAATTGCTCATTTGGTGATCCACAAAAGAAAGAATATAAAATGGGATAGACATGAAGGAAAGTAAATAATGACAGAATTCTCTTTAGTTCTGTGGTTATGGTGCTTGGAGACCGTTTATACAGTTTTGCATTTCTTACACAGTATATTCAGGCCCTGTTCACACCTGGTATTGAGATGCGTTTTGGTTGATCGGTTCACAAGTGGACGATGCTAGCCTGACGTCGTCATACTCAATTCTAGTCAGAATATGAGTCTGATATTGCTCCATCGGGCTGTGATTATGGGGGCGTGTTTCAACCGAACCAGGAAAGAAAATGCCTCTGCCCTCAATTGGATAGACCTACAACCAATCAGAGCAACGGAGCGACACATAGTTGTCGACAGAACTTAAAGGGTAATTTAGTGATTTAGCATTAGGCTTTGTATCAGTAGAAACCCGGTAGTATATTCAAATTATGGTACTTTCCCTCCTCATATCCCCCTGAGACGAGAGAATTATGCATTTTATTTCTGGAAAAAATCCTCAGATGACGCAAATATCGTCATTTTGCATCATTTTAGGATTTTTTTATTCTCTAACTGAATGAAATGATTGTATTACTATGAAGATCAAAACGACGGTGTTTGGAGTGGCCTCATAGGGCAGCGAAGCAAGTGCATTCTGGAAGTTGTTGTCTTTCATCCACATGAGACAAAAATAAATTTTCTGTCTTTTCTCAGTCTAGAAGGCACCAAATTCAAAAATAATTTCATATTTCTACTGCATAAATGACCCAGTTTAAATACAAAGCTTAATGCTAAATCACTGAAGTAACCCTTTTACTGCACGCACACTGGAAGAAGTAGAAGACGAAGATGAAGATTAATGTAAACGATCTTTGCCGGTGTTGTACAAAATAATTTAAGGATACACGGAGTAGTTACCAACATGATCATCATTTTTGAGAGAAATAGTAAAGGGGAATGCACATACGAACAAACAAATTCAACCCAAGCGCTCTTTGGTGACGTGCATGATTACGTTACTGTTGAGCATCTCAAGTCCAGACCAAACTTCCCGACCTCAAATGTTGTGGGCGGGACTAAGTTCGGCTGGCATCCAGGCTAGGACGATGCTAAATATAGGTGTAAACGGGGTCTAAATGTTTTGAGTTTGTCCAAAGGTAGTCGGAAATGCATTCGACCGGATTGCTTACGTAGTGTAAATGCTCTGTGATCAAATGTGTTCGAACAGCCACAAAAGACCACCTACTCTCCGGCTATTTACCTAACGCGTAAACATTATGGGAACCGTGTTAACCAGACGGGATTTAAACTTTGTTGACTGGAGACCCAGTTTGAAGACAAATAACGTACTAAGCATAATGTTCTCTCACCATTCCTGATATCTAACAAAACGTTTTTTTAAACAAAAGCTGCTGCTATCCGTATGTTTTTCGACGTCTCAAGGGCGAGTTCATATGTAAACTGCGCAAGCTTATTTTGGCAATTAGATCGAAAGATCTGAAAAAACATACATTTACCCGCCTATAGACCCTCCCCTTGAGTAAATCAGGACTAAAGTGGTTGAAATTAGCCTAGATGCCAGCCGAACTTAGCCCCACCCACAACATTTGAGTTCGGGAAGTTCGGTCTGGACATGATCCGTTGTGGAGCAACTATGCCCGAACAGAAGCTGTTCGGACCAATCAAATTGTCAATGCGGGCTTTAGACGATGACGGACAGATGATCAACAGTAACGTAAGCATCCACGTCACCAAAGAGCGCTTGGGTTGAATTTGTTCTAATCCTAAACTGAGAACTTGTTCGTATATGCATTCACCGTTACTATTTCTCTCAGAAATGATTATCGTGTTGGTAAGTACTCTGTGTATCCTTAAATTCTTTTTTACAACACCTGCAAACATAATATCACATAATTGGGGTCGCTTCAACCCGCCGACATGGAAAAACAGCCCGCGGGAAAACTGCTGACTTGGCAACACTGTGTGCAGTTGAGTTCTGTTGACATTTGACAACTAACGTTATGCGTCGCTCCGTTGCTCTGATTGGTTGTAGGTCTATCCAATTGAGGTCTTTCCTGGTTTGGTTGAAACACGCCCTATAATCACAGCCCAACGGAGCAGTATCAGAATTGAGTATGACAACGTCAGGCTTGGTTGAAAGTGGCCAAAAGAGATAAATTAAAAAACCAGGTGTAAATGGGAATGTGTCTCTCTCGTCTACTTGTGATCCGATTGATCAAAACACATCTTAAAGGGATAGTGCACCCAAAAAGGAAAATTCTGTCATCATTTACTCACCCTCAAGTTGTTCCAAACCTGTATTAGTTTCTTTGTTCGGCTGAACACAAAAGATGATATTTAGAAGAATGTTTGTAACAAAGCAGATAGAGCAACCATTGACTAGCATAGTATTTTTTTCCCTGCTATGGTAGTCAATCGTTGCTCTATCTGCTTGGTTACAAACATTCTTCTAAATATCATCTTTTGTGTTCAGCAAAACAAAGAAACTAATACAGGTTTGGAATAACTTGAGAATGAGTAAATGATGACAGAATTTTCATTTTTGGGTGAACTATCCCTTTAATACCTGGTGTAAACAGGGCCTAAGCCAAGATATAGCTTTGGATGACTTTACTGATGAAGACAGTGTATTTTATTAGCAAAAGATTGTAGAGAGACAGGAAACCAGTGGGGAATAATGGGATCATAACATGAGGTAGACTCCAGATAAATGTGTGCTACAGATGTTGAAGAGAAATTGGCTTTCACACAATTCAATTTGTGGATGATGCTTAATCTGTGTTTTTGAAATCACGCCAGAAAGCAGCACTTTCTGAAATGAGTATCTATTTTTTTTCTCCCCCTTTTTGTCTTACTTCATCTAACTTTTTTTTCTTCACAGGTTTGTGTTCATTATGGGTACTTCTATTGGTTTGTCCCTGAGCGGTTCAGTTCGCAGAGGTGTCAAACGCACTCATCTTCTGTGGAGGATTTTCTGGAGGAGCTTACAACTCTTTCTTATCGGAGTCATCATCATCAATCCTAACTACTGCCTAGGACCCTGTGAGCAGAAACCGTTTCCTTATTTTTCTTCATAAAACTTTCAAAGCAGCGTAGCCCTATCCCTGTAGATATTAATAAATTGTACACTCTGTACTGTTTATAAAATGAATACAGTGTGAACCACATCAGAATGAAATCTGATACAAATTAAAGGGATAGTTCACCCAAAAACGAAAATTTGATGTTTTTCTGCTTACCCCTAAGGCATCCAAGATGTAGGTGTCTTCGTTTCTTCAGTAGAACACAAATGAAGATGTTTAACTCCAACCGTTGCTGTGTGTCACTCATATAATGCTTGTCAATGGAGACTAATTCTATTAGAGTAAAAAAAACATGGACAGACAACTTCAAATTAAACCCCGCGGCTCGCGACGACACATTGATGTCTTAAGACACGAAACGATCGGTTTCTGAGAGAAACCGAACGGTATTTATGCAAATATATCACCTCATATCAGACGAACGCTTTAGCTCTCCAGACTGGCATCACTTCCCGTAGGTGAGGTCAAAATAGCAGAAAAACATCACATTTTCGTTTTTGGGTGAACTATCCCTTTAAGTTTCTCATTGTTAGATTACATGCATGTAACCTGTTGATTTTTGTTTTGTTTTGCATTGGACAGTTAAAGACCCCATGAAATCATTGGTTTTCAGTCCATGTCTGTAACTTTGAGGTTATCTGAATGCTATAGTGTACATTAGGGATGCAACAATACATTTAGTCCACGGTTCAATATATACCTTGGTTTTTTTCTGTCATCGATTCTGTCATCGATTACTCACGCTCAAGTATTTTTTAAACCTGAATAAAGTTCTTTCTTCTGTTGGACATAAAATATTTTTTGAAGAATGTTGGAAAACAAACAGTTGCAGGTCTCTATTGTAGGAAATAATAATATTGAAGTCAATGGCTACCATCAGCTGTCTGGTATTCAACTGTCTGTGTTCAACAGAAGAAATTAATACAGGTTATGAACAACATTAGAGTGAGTAAATAATGACATAGGGGTCTAATTTTAGAGTGAACTGTCCCTTTAAGGACTAGCGGCAGCATGTTCACTAGGCTGCTCTGCTGTCAATTTAAGACCTGCACGCATCTAATATACAGACACACGCCGATTTTACTTTCACTTTAGACATAACGACTATGTTTATGTTATCCTTGTGTGTATTTGACAGTATTAGCGCAGTAAGACTACTTAGTCCAGTAATCACGTGTTTGACAAGCTTTTAGTGCGTGCGCTCAGAAAAGCACCTGTTAAAACAGTGCATAAGCACGCGAATGAAATGTTTAACCGGCAAGGCTTTAAAACGCATGCAAATAATGAACTTTCGTGATTGTGAATAACGATAGTGTTCCGTGAGTATAACTCACGGAACGTGTGATGTGAATGTATGTCGCGTTGTTCAGTATTTTGGGATGGAGGCAAATTATAGAATGTGTACTGTAGCACGATACTAGCAGATTTTGGAGACATTTTAATCGTCCACGATCGAAAATCATGACATGCGTGAGAACATGGTGTTAGAGCGTAACTACAGTAACTAAAGGGGGACGGGTGTTTGCGAACAGTCTTTTAAGCTTAAACGGATATGTGCACGCGAAATTAAGTAAAAATGCCCGTCTTGGCGAGTATCCTCGTAAACGCAGTCGGTTATGTGTTGTAAATAATTGAGAAAGAAAACGGATGTGTGTCATTTTGTATTAGGTCCGTGCATTCGTCTTAAAGGGTTAGTTCACCCAAAAATGAAAATAATGTAATTAATTACTCACCCTTATGCCGTTCCACACCCGTAAGACCTCCGTTCATCTTCGGAACACAAATGAAGATATTTTTGTTGAAATCTGAAGGCTCAGTGAGGCCTGCATAGGCAGCAATGAAATTTACACTCTCAAGATCCATTAATATACTAAAAACATATTTATATCAGTCCATGTGAGTACAGTGGTTCAATATTAATATTATAAAGCGACGAGTATTTTTTTGTGTGCCAAAAAAATAAAAAAAATAACGACTTATATAGTGATAACCGATTTCAAAACACTGCTTCATGAAGCTTCGGAGCGTATCGAATCAGCGAGTCAAATCATGATTCGGATTGCGTGCCAAACTGCTGAAATCACGTGACTTTGGCGCTCCGAACCTCTGAATCGTCTCGCTGATTCGATATGCTCCAAAGCTTGATGAAGCAGTGTTTTGAAATCGGTTATCACTATACAAGTCATTATTTAGTTCTCTTACGAGAGGTTCTCTCGTATTGCGTAAGTTCCTTACGCTACGGGAAAGTATTCTTTCTTCGAGATTTCTGAAAAACCCAAAATTATCCTTAATTTTGTAACATTGTCAACGCAGTGCGGCAGCCTGGCAGACCATAGCAGGCTATTCCAGCGTGCTATTGGCTGCTCTGCTGGCAACTGCAGCAGCCTATCGGTGAGCCCGCGTGACGTGGCGACCAATGAGGGCGCTTCGCGCCCACCTGGCTTCATTTGCCTACAGGTGGGGCGTGGCCACGTGTATATAAGCAGGGCTCACGGGCTGCATATTCGATTTTCTTTTCTTCAGCGAAGCCCTTCGCATCGCTGGATCTGGAACCCGCCGCCGTGACCGCGCAGACAACCAAGCAGAGGACAGCGCCTGAGGAAGCCGGCAGCATCGCGCCACCTTCAGCCTTCCGTGCCTGCTCTGCTATCCGGCAGCCCCATATCCTTTTACGCTCAAAGTGTTGTCGCCGCTGCGTCACACTTTTCACAAAAAGAGCCGAGCGTTGATACAAATGTCTCGTTCCACCTGCGGCTCGTGTCACGCGCAGCTCAGCTCCGGGGACCGCCATGTGATCTGCGCTCTCTGCCTGGGCCGTGATCACGCCGCCGCCGCACTCCACGCTGGCGGATGCCAAGAGTGCGAAGAACTGACGATGTCGACCCTGCGGGCTCGACTCGTCCTGTTCGAAGATGATATCCCTCCAGTCCCTGCCACGCCGCGCAAGAAGAAGCGCCGCTCGCAGCGGACTCCGGAGCTCGCAGAGAGAAGCTCGCCGGAACCTTTCCCGCCCGCTTCACTCTCGCCTTCCCCGCCCCCACCCCAGGCCGCCATTTCTGTTGCCGCCTCCGGGGATGAGGCGGATGCGGCCGCGGAACGCGCCGACAGCTGCTCCATCATGGCTTCCGACAGCGAGGACTGGTCTTCCGCGTCCTCTTCAGTCCGGGGCTCCGGACGCTCTCGAGCGGGTGAGGACGCCGAACTCTTGCGCCTTCTCACCCGGGCTGTCGAGCAGCTAGGCCTCGAATGGGCCCCGCCCAAGGTGGCAGCGCCGAACCGACTTGACGGATGCTTCCTAAACAGTCGCCGCCGTGCGCCCACCTCCAGGACTGCACCCTTTTTGCCGGAGCTTCACGAGGAGCTCGCAAAGTCCTGGAATGCGCCATTCTCCGCGAGGGTCTCGTCTCAGGCTTCTTCGACGCTCTCACAAGTTGACGGCGCGGCCGAGAAAGGCTACAACGCTATCCCTCCGGTGGAAGAGGTGGTCGCAGCGCACCTTTGCCCGCCTTCTGGTTGGCGCTCAAAGGCTGCCCTCCCGTCTAAGGCCTGCAGAGTGACGTCATCGCTGATCGGCCGCGCTTTCGCTGCCTCCGGTCAAGCTGCGTCCGCTCTGCACTCTATGGCCGTGCTGCAAATCCTCCAAGCTAATCTCCTCCGCGACATGGACGAGAAATGCTGTGACGCTGAGTTAATCACGGATTTGCGAAGCGCGACGGATCTCTCCCTTCGCGCCACCAAGACCGCAGCACAGGCCCTCGGACGCTCTATGGCCTCCCTCACGGTAGCTGAGCGCCACCTCTGGCTCACGCTCGCGGACATGCGAGAAACAGAGCGCGCGGCCTTCCTAAACGCCCCGCTCTCTCCGTCTGGGCTTTTCGGACCAGCGGTCAAGGGGATCGTCGACCGTTTCTCCGAAGTGCAGAAAACGACGCAGGCCATGAACCTTTTCCTGCCTCGACGCCCCGGCGCTAGCAATAGCTCCGCTGCTCGCCGTCCTCGTGACCAGCCAGCAACGAGCTCCGCGCAGCGCCCAGCGCGGCCCCCTTCGTCTCAGAGAAGACCGAGCGGCCGCCCCAGATCGCGCTCTTCCAGCCGTGGTAAGCCGCCTCCACCTCGGGGCCCCCGGCCTAGGATCACGCTGAAGCCCGAGCCTCCAAAGTCCTCCTAGCAAGAGGCGAGAAACGACGGTTAAGTCCCGCCGCGGCCGGACCACCGTCAAAACTCTTTTTCCTGTCAGCCCCCACCACTGTGGCTGCTGCAGATGGATTTCACGCAGCCAACGAGCCGGCAAAAATGCCTTCTCGCCTGTCAATAACCGCCGTTTTTACGGCGAACCAGAGAAATCACAAAAGTTGCATTATTTCTGGTCGCACGGCTCGCGCCGTATGTGTTTCAAATGCAGTAAATGTGCCCACTTTTCTGTGTTCACCCCTGCACACAAGCACTATAAACCCTGTGTCCCCCACTCACATAAAGCGGCCACCGGCCGCTCGAGTGCTAGAGTTAGGTCACGTGTCCGCTTGTTTGCGTCCACGACTAACCACCACACGCGCTGTCACACAGCCACTCTTAACCGGTCATGTTCCACGCGTAAGAGTTGTGCCCGCTCAAACGCGCTCACACATTTTCGCGAACATTATGCCTCAGGCGCCACGCGCCACGCCACACACCATTAATTTTCCGCCCAGGGTGGCCGGAGCGATGAGTGTAGGGCCGCACACAAGCCACTCCCCGCTCGAAGCGGCAGAGATGCAGTGTGTAGGGCGGCCAGCCATCGCGAGCGATCGGCTGGCCCACAGCACAGAGAGCGCGCGCACTGCGCCCGCCCCTCCTATACGGGCCGTCAAACCCGCGAAGCGCGGCGTTTCGAGCCCGGAGGCCGTTCTATCCCGTGTGGCGCACGCGAGAGCGTGGGAAGCCATTCCAGGTGTATCAGAATGGGTGCTGAAAACAGTGAAGCACGGCTACACTCTGCAGTTCGCTCGCCGCCCTCCGCGCTTCTGTGCGCGTACAGAGACGAGAGTGAGCGAGGAAGTAGCACATCTACTTCGAGCAGAAATAGCCACGCTGCTGTGCAAAGGGGCTATAGAACCGGTTCCCCACTCTATGAGCGAGTCAGGCTTTTACAGCCGGTATTTTCTCGTGCCAAAAAGGGATGGGTCGCTCAGACCGATTCTGGATCTGAGGCGTCTGAACAAAGCTCTTATGAAAAGATCGTTCAAGATGCTCATGACCAAGCAGATCCTCGCGCATATTCGCCCGAGAGACTGGCTAATCTCCCTAGATTTGAAAGATGCATTTTTTCAAATCAAGATAACGCCGCGTCACAGGCCATTCTTACGATTCGCCTTCGACGGCCAGGCTTATCAATACACCGTCCTTCCGTTCGGCCTGTCACTAGCACCCCGTACATTTACGAAGTGCATGGACGCGGCCCTCGCTCCTCTGAGAAATCGAGGGATGCGAGTATTGAACTATCTGGACGATTGGCTCATCCTGGCGCAGTCGGAGGCCGAGCTCCTCGCCCACAGGGCAATGCTGCTCAGCCATCTGGACAGCCTAGGGCTCACGGTCAATTGGACCAAGAGCTCATTAGTGCCCACGCAATCAACCTCATTTCTGGGTTTGAATCTGGACACTGTGGCAATGTCAGCCCGCCTGTCACCCCATCGCGCGCGCCAAGTTCGGCGCATGGCTGCGTACTTTCGGCCAGGCAAAATCGCACCTCTCAAGCTGTTTCAGAGGATGCTGGGACGTATGGCCTCAGCTGCAGCTGTGCTCCAGCTGGGCTTAATGCGCATGCGCCCGCTGCAATGCTGGTTAAACGCCCGAGTGCCTCACAGGGCCTGGGCGTCCGGTGGCTTCAGGATCAGAGTGACTCAGGGCTGCGTGTCAGCCCTAGAGCCCTGGTTAGTAGCCGACTGGTACCAGAGGGGAGTGACGATGGGAGCCATCTCACACCGCAAGGTCATCTCGACGGACGCCTCCACCACGGGTTGGGGCGCCGTTTTCGAGGGCAGATCAGCCTCGGGCCTTTGGTCGAGCGAGGAAAAACTCCTACACATAAACTGTTTGGAGATGATAGCGGTAGAGAACGCGCTCAAGCAGTTTCTCCCGCTTATACGAGGACACCATGTGTTAGTCCGGTCGGACAACACCACAGTGGTGTCCTACGTGAACCGGCAGGGCGGTGTCAGGTCCAGAGGTCTGGGCAATCTGACAGAACGCCTGCTCGTGTGGGCACACAGCTCGCTGCGCTCGTTGAGAGCTGCGCACGTGCCGGGCCACCTCAATGTGGGCCCGGACAAGCTGTCCAGGGGCCTCATTCTCCCAGGAGAATGGTCCCTGCACCCCCAGACAGTCCAGCTGGTATGGCGCCTGTTCGGCAGAGCGGAGCTCGACCTCTTTGCAACAAAAGAGAACGCCCGCTGCCCGACGTTTCTGTCCAAAAGCGAGGATGCGCTGTCCCAAACTTGGCCCAGCCTCCCGCTGTATGCTTTCCCGCCGATCTCCCTATTGCCCCAGGTCATAGCGAAAATCAGGGAAACGCGCCGTCCGGTGCTCCTTATAGCACCGCGCTGGGAGAACCAGATTTGGTACCCAGAGCTGGTGAAGCTGTCGCACTCACCCCCCTGGCCAGTTCCGCTGAGAGCAGACCTTCTCTCTCAAGCAGGAGGCTCAGTTTGGCATCCCCATCCAGAGCGATGGTCTCTGCATGTATGGGTGACCAACGGATACCCGTTGACCTGCCCGAAGGGGTTATGAACACGATTTCACACTCTAGAGCCCCCTCGACGAGGCGGTTATATAGTTCTAAGTGGTCGGTGTTCACTGAGTGGTGTGTTTCCAAGGGATTGGACCCACAGCAATGTGGGGTCCAGCGGGTGCTCTCCTTCCTCCAAGAGCTTTTGGAATTGGGCAGGTCCCCTTCCACGCTCAAAGTGTATGTGGCGGCTATAGCAGCGTTCGCTCAGACGACGCTAGGTAGCACGCTAGGAAGGAACGAGCTCATCGTCCGTTTCCTCAGAGGAGCCAGACGGATGAATCCCCCGCGGCCCCCGTCGGTTCCTATATGGGATCTGGCCTTGGTCCTAGAGGCCCTGAAGGCTCATCCCTTTGAACCGCTCGAGACTGTGGAACCAAGGTTCCTTTCGCTGAAAACCACGTTTCTGATAGCTCTGGCTTCAGTGAAACGCGTGGGGGATCTACACGCGCTCTCAGTGAGCCCGACGTGTATGGAGTTCGGTCCTAATGACTCTAAGGTCATTCTCAGACCGAGGCATGGTTATGTCCCCAAAGCGATCGGCACTCCCTTCAGGGCGCAGATTATCTCCCTCTCGGCTCTGCCAGCATCCGATGAGGGGGACGGTGGCAATTTCCTCTGCCCTGTCAGGGCATTGAGGGTTTATGTCACACGCTCCGCCGCCTTCAGGCGTTCTGAGCAGCTATTTGTTTCGTTTGGTGGGCGCACTAAAGGTCTCGCCTCCTCGAAACAGACCCTGTCCAGGTGGATAGTGGACGCGATTGCAACTGCATACGCTTCCAAACACCTGCAGTGCCCGCTAGGTGTCAGAGCACACTCCACCAGAGGCATGGCCTCTTCGTGGGCTTGGGCCAGAGGGATTTCCATCCACGATATCTGTATGGCGGCAGGCTGGGCCTCCCCGTCTACGTTCGTGAGATTTTACAATCTGGAAGTTCCTGCCTTACAGGCGAAAGTGTTATCAGTTCAATAGGGCCGTTGGTTCTGCCCAGTGATTCTGCGCAGACATAGCTCACATACTGGTAGTAAGTTCGGTACTAGGCTCATGTGAATTTGAAGGAGACCGGCGGTGCCGTTCCCTCATTTACGAGACGAGCTGTTGTGAGTTTGAAGGTGACCGGCGGTGCCGTTACCTCACTCATATAACAAGATATTGTGAATTTGAAGGCGACCGGCGTTGCCGCTCCCTCATTCATGAGACAAGGTGTGGTGAATTTGAAGGAGACCGGCAGGTGCCGTTCCCTCATTCATGGGACAGGGTGTTGTAACCACCCGTCGTAAACCACCCGTCAGTTCGAATGAAGTGTCTGTATATGTGGTGGCCCGTTTTTTCTTTACCGGCCACCCTGCCCGAGCAGTGTTATGGTCCCCGGTTCCCTGGGATACATATGCTGTATGCGAGGCGCGCACGGCGTTGACAATATGTTCCCGTAGCGTAAGGAACTTACGCAATACGAGAGAACCTCTCGTAAGAGAACGATACTCGGTTACTTAACGTAACCTCGGTTCTCTCTAGAAGAGGGAACGAGTATTGCGTTCCTTGCCGTGCGCCCCGCTGGCTTTTACGCTTCAGAACTAAGAAAACCGAATATGCAGCCCGTGAGCCCTGCTTATATACACGTGGCCACGCCCCACCTGTAGGCAAATGAAGCCAGGTGGGCGCGAAGCGCCCTCATTGGTCGCCACGTCACGCGGGCTCACCGATAGGCTGCTGCAGTTGCCAGCAGAGCAGCCAATAGCACGCTGGAATAGCCTGCTATGGTCTGCCAGGCTGCCGCACTGCGTTGACAATGTTACAAAATTAAGGATAATTTTGGGTTTTTCAGAAATCTCGAAGAAAGAATACTTTCCCGTAGCGTAAGGAACTTACGCAATACTCGTTCCCTCTTCTAGAGAGAACCGAGGTTACGTTAAGTAACCGAGTATCGTTTTTTTTGGCGCACAAAAAATATTCTCGTCGCTTTATAATATCAATATTGAACCAATGTACTCACATTGACTAATTTAAATATGTTTTTAGTACATTAATGGATCTTGAGAGTCTAAATTGCTTTGCTCTCTATGGAGGCCTCTCTGAGCCTTCGGATTTCAACAAAAATATCTTAATTTGTGTTCCGAAGATGAATGGAGGTCTTACGGGTGTGGAACGGCATGAAAGTGAGTAATAAATTAAATTATTTTAATTTTTGGGTGAACTAACCCTTTAAGGGATAGCAGTCTAATTTACCCGCAGCTGTTTGTGTTACCAATCGGGATTTAAACAACAAAATATAAAGAGAAAATGATTAATTCTTATCAAATAGAGCTATTCAAGTCATCCCTGAACCTTTAACAGTGTTACAATTTCATGGGGTCAATATCAACATTTTCATTTAATCGCCATGTCATATAATTTTTATTCACAAAACCAGTCAATCTTATATGGCTTCTGAATGTGAACATGAGACAATGTAAAATAATATATTGTTAAAAATATAAATGGTGATGTTTTATGCATGTGTCTATGTATCTTTTCAGTATCTTGGGATTCTTTGCGTATTCCTGGCGTATTACAGCGTCTGGGCTTCACATATCTTGTTGTCGCTGTCTTGGATCTTGCGGTGGCCAAGGACGGACTAACCAATCTGTCAAGTGTGAGTCATGTTATCCTTCTCCACATGTAATATGCAGGCCACGTAATCATATACACTTTATAGAAACACATACCAGGGTTATTATAATTTATTAGTACTAAAACTATTCAACCATTTTGACTAATTGAAATAAAGCTGAAATTAAATAAGAGATAAATATTGGTTGAAAAACTTGAATTAAACAAAAATTAGAAATGCTGCCTTGGCAATCAACTGAAATAAATTAAATTGAAGCACTGAATAAGGTTACTTTTACACGACAAAGATGTACTAAAATCAGAAAAGTTTTTCCTTCACGTTTTTTAAAAGTTTTGCACACAGATGACATCGTTGTCAAAACGATCCCTGTTCACACGGATCCGCGAAAACAATTAAAAACTCTGTATTATAGCATGCGAGGTCAGTAGTTGGCAATGTCACTGTGTAAAGAAACACTATGCACACACGCATTCTTCTATTTATGTAAATAATGCGTCTCCACTGGTCATAGTAGCGGTGCAGTAAATCTACACTACACTTCTTTGTCTCTTGAGCAGCACACACAGTCCTGTAGTCCACAAATTCTCGTTTTTGTAGTTTACACAGAGACAATAACGGTATCGTTTTCAAAAACTTTCACTTTGAAACCAGTTTTCAAATGTTTGCATTTTCAGGCCCCCCAAACGCAGATGTCATGTACATGAACGGCCAAAACACATAAAAAATTATATGAAAACGGTGTCATGTAAACACCCCCTTAAAATAAACTGAAATAAAAATAAAATAATCCTAAGTAGCAATATTTAAAACATAAATAAATAATAAAATTATAAAAGCACATAACGAAATTACAAAAAATTTAACTAAAATGAGCTAAAAATATTATAGCTAATTCAAAATATTAATAAAAATATAATAAAAATAAAAAAACAGACACATAAATGCGTTTGTAGTGACAAATGCATTTAAAAGTGGGAGTGAATGCCCTAAATTAGGGGTATTCTATTAAATTTCCAAGAGGTCCGGTCTCTATATTTCCTTCCCAGCGGAGGTCCGGACAATACATTTTTGCAACATTTTATATATTTCCATCGGGGCAGCCATAGTACTCTGATGACTATTTTAAGTGTTTAAGATTTTCTTTTCAAAGATGAGAATCTTGTGCCCCAGGAGCCATTTGAATACAACTGCCCTAGATTATCGTGTGTACGGAACACGACTCACTCTGAAACTGTTATGATTGACACTGTGCTAACCATAGCAACGTTCTGGCATCTTGCGTGTTTGGTATCTGCTATTTTTGACCAAATTAATATTACAGTGACAAAAGAAATTTCACACAGTCGACAGAGGCATCGTGTTTTGTTTATGCAGGGTTTTTCCTGGGTCAAAAATGGTCTTCGGTGGTGGCTGACAGACATGGTCATCCATACACACACACACGCACAGTAAAAAAGTACCCTACCCACGTGATCTGCAAGCGCAATACTGACAATACATTTTAGATCAATTCAAAGAAAGTTTGTCATTTTTGCTTATCTTATTTTGATACCTTATTTTTACACTATTTACAGATAATTGTTTTGGTATATAATCATATCAATATTAAAAAGTAGTATTAAAAAAATGATCAAATAGCCTAATTTTCTGCCATATACAATTTCATAAAATGATCAGCTAGCTAATAACAAATTTGTTCTGGGTTCACCTCACTCCAGTCTAAACTACATGATTTATAGGCTATTTATTTTACTACACATTGTGAACATAAATAAGCTGAAAGACTGTGGATAATTAAAACTAACACTTATACCCACTCTTGCTAAATTGGGTTAGCACACTTGTGTTCTCATTTCAGAGATGTTCTGAGTAAATGATTAAACTGATTGGTGAGTTCAGTGTTGGACAGTTCAGTTGTTCTAACCAGTCGTTAAAATGATTTGGTTCAAAAGAGTCATTAGGTCACGAATCGGACAATAGCAGACGCGTTGTGTGCTGCCCTTCTGTTAGAAGACGCGTTGCCCTTCTGTTAGAACATCGCGAAAGATTTGTCAACACACAGAAAACACTTCATAACTGGATAGGATTTGTTTCCCGTTTATTGAAAGTATGGTTTATGTCAGCTGGTCAGAGAAGAGTCAACATTTTTTGAGTGCAATTCACACCCAGCGGTAATTAAAGGAAAACATCGTCTGATAGCGCCACGTGCAACATGGATTCGGTCTTCCAACCTTTTGATTTTGATTAATGTAATATGTGAAATATTAGAAAGCGAATGCTTATTTTGAAGACAGAGAGCGTGTGAGCGGGGGAGGAGCTCTCTGATCGTTCTATCTGTCACTCAGTTAACACAAGCCAGCAGTCATCTATTCTACATCACTCATAAATCACAATAACTGATCAAATAAGGCTTTGGCGGGACACAAATTTGTTTTGGCGACCGCCAAAAAAATTTCAATGTAGGAAAAACCCTGTTATGTTATCCCTGTTGAGAGCCAAATTTAGCTGCAGTGTGTATTATGTACTTTAAAGGCTTTTGTCTCTTCAATGATTAACATAATATTTTATCAGTCTATTTGTAAAAAATACAGGGGGTCCAAAAGTCTGAGACCACTGCTTCTAATTAAATAAAATATTTTTGATAACTTTGATATAGACTTTGATTATGATATAGCATTTTTGAGTGAAAAATATAATTGAAATGTTTTTCTTGAATTTCAGAATTATTTATATTTTTACTGTATGCCCCCCATTTGTTTGAATGAAGCTCAAACTGCATTGACTCTCACCGTAATTATTTTCAATTATAATAATAATAATTGAAATTTTCCATCATCTTGTTGTTCACAGGAAACATGGTACTCAGTGCATGATGTCTGCCTCTACTGGCCCGCATGGCTGTGTGTGATTATCTTAGAGACGATATGGTTATGTTTGACCTTCCTCCTCCCAGTGCCAGACTGTCCAACGTTAGTAAACTCATACTCATGATATGAGTCTATCATTTTTTAATAGCTGTCTAAATGTCCTTCCCCATGTCTTATTTGCAATCACAAAGGGAACCCACTGCAGAAACTCTGCTTTTCTGATTTGTTAAAATTACAGAACATTTGCATGAATATCAGTAAGATACCTGTCTGCTAATTAGAAATGCAAATCAGATTGTTAGAAATGCAACAGTATTTTTTCCCCCCTGGCAAATTATAAAAGGGGAAATAAAGAGATGTCTTTTACACACGATTTACATTGTTCAACAAATGTTATTAGCCAGTTGTAATTGGTTATTAATGGATGGATGGGTGCTAAGTACAAATTAATATGCAAATTAAAGTGATTTGAATAGCATGACTCATGTCCATATATTTGCTATTCATGACACTCATTTTGTGTGGAAATTGATATATTTTTTTTCTTGATGTCTCTCTCTCCTGCAGTGGTTATTTGGGTCCAGGGGGCATTGGTGACTTTGGCAAGTACCCAAACTGCACCGGTGGAGCTGCAGGTTACATTGATCGCTGGTTGCTCAGAGATAACCATATTTACCAGACACCTTCATCACGGGTAAACAGACACAACAAAACAATGACAGTTTTACTTTGAATTTGATTCACAAGCTTGCGAGTCTATTAAATTCTGATCTGATGAATTTGGATATACTGTATGTCAGATACAGTACATGTATATTTTTCTCAAGGAAAAAAAACCCCTCTAACTAATGCTGTACTTTATACTGGGACCCCTGTCAGTTGGTACATTACGATAATTTTAATGGTTCAAATTAACAGTATACATTACAAACATTAAAATTGCACATATGACAGTTTTTTTTTATAAGAATATATTTTTAATGGTACAATTATATTTCTACTCCATTTTGATAAAAAAAAAAAAACATTTAAACAGTAAAGGGTGCGAACCTACACTGGTCTCACGTTACGGTTCGATTATCATGCCATCGATTCGTTTCAATTCGATGTCACGACGCATCACAATGTATTGACGATGCACTGCATCCTCATGTATACAATTTTGTCAGTCAGTTATATGAACTGAACCTTTAATTTTACATGCTCAAAGAAAACACGCTTCTTGAATGTATCAAACAAAACTCAAGTCTGGGCACAGAAGACAACAGACAACAAATAACACAAAATACTAAAAGCCACTTCAGGAGGTGGTCTGGGCAGAGTCTAAATGCATCTGGTTGTTGAAACCACATAAAATTTTACTCCTCGCAACAATGCTATAAAAATTGTATGTGTGAGAGCGTGTTATGAGCTATATGTCATGTTACAGCCAAATATGAAAGCGCTACAGAAGCATGCATTGCCCCAGACGAGCAGCTGATTTTGAAATTAGCTGATGATCAATAAAATGCAGCTCATATCTGTTGTTTTCGGTGACGTGAACTCCTTTAAATCTGCATATAGTGCAGGAATTGAAGATCGGATTTATATCCGTTTTGCGGAAATACATTTATGTGCCCAAGTGTAAATGAAATCGTTTTGATAAATCAGATAGCTTTGATTTACACACAGCGCGTGTGTTCTCCAGGTCGTGCTTACCAGGTTGTTCATAAAAGCCGAAATGTGCCCAGATGTCGTCTTTAAAGTAGTTGGAACGTTTTTAATTACTCGCACTCGCGTCTCGCCTCCCTCTGCCATTGTATGCTACCGCGACAAAACATTTACACGACAAATGACATCAGAAAAGAATCAGTATATTATAATCGATTCGGTTATGGTCTATTACTGAATGATACCGAATCGTCCTCATCTTTAATTTCGACACCCCTATTAAACAGTGGCTGTCATAAGTTGTTTTCATGATGGATTTATTCAAACATACATTATTGAAGAACAGGTTAAGTAAAAATATAATGAATTTGTAATATTAGGTCTGCCCTAAAATAGATACTAATGACTATTTTTTTATCGATTAATCTATCGACTAATTTATCACAATCATTTTCAACAATTTTTCTTAAAAACATTTAAATTAACTTGCAACTTTGGCATTCAGTTGTGTACTATAAAAAAGTATAAATGTAAACAAGCCCTTGACAAAATGTAAAACTAAAAGAGTAAAAATGTAAAAAGGTACAAATTTGTAAACCAACATAACAAAAAAAAAGAGAATATCAGCAAATACTTTTTATATAGAATAGTGTTGTCACAATACCAAAATTATGACTTTGATACGATACCAGACTAAAATACCTCAATACTGATACTGAATCGATACCATGGCAAAAAACAGTAAAAGTAATTGAATAATATGAAACAACTTACTATTCATTGTTTTATCATTGTTTTAGGGTTAAAGGGATAGTTCACCCAAAAATGAAAATTAGCCCATGATTTACTCACCCTCAAGTCATCCTAGCATGTTCCTGCCAGGTTCCTGCCCTGCTTCACACAGAATATTAGGTCCGGCCCTTTAAGAGCTGCACGGACCAAATTCATTGTAACACCCGATTTCTCATTCAACTCTGTATAAGTTCACTAAAGACATATCCGACTGAGTTTACCCGAATACTCGCCAGGACGTGCATTTTTACATATTTTTTACAAACCCAATAATCCACGAAAATGGGTCGCGATCTGTCTGAGTGAAAGGCATGTGTGTGGCTGCCTGCGCTTCAGGTCAGAGTCGGGCAGCGCACGCGAGCATGTGCCGGCTGCTCCGCACTTCTGTTGCTTTCTTTTTCCTGAGCTGCGCGTATATATTTGACTGTTCTGCTTCCATTGTTTAGTGACTGGTGGAAGCAGAGCTCACACACACATCCTCACTCCTGCTGTCACACATCGACGCAAATTAAGAATACTGCTCTTATTAGAGTGCTGTCATTTTTAAAGTACCGGTACTAATAAAATTTCATATAGTACCCAATTTACCCAGTCGACTAAAAATATTGACGTCGAACAATTAACAGCGTCGACGCAGTCGATTGTATCGACCAATCGCAACAGGCCTATGTAATATAGTGCATATATTTATCAAAATGATCTTCTCTAGAGTTGATATTTCTAGCCAACTATCAAGCTATGGACATTGAATGGTCTGAGGTAAATGTAACTTTACGTGCCATTGATTTCAAGCTGTTTTATTAATGTCTTTCTGCAGTTGAAACACTGAGTGATAACATGAGACATTATACATTTCGGTAAATTGTAAAGATGATCAGTTCACATGCGCTCCGCTTCTCTTGAACTGCTACAGTGATCTGTCACATCACATTAAAGAGCAGCAAAAAAAAATATTGTTTGAATTGTGTAATGTATTTATTTGAAAGCTTTGACTTTTTTATATCAGAAGTAAAAAGCACAAAGCTTATTGCAATTTAGGCACACTACAAATAATGTTTAGTACAGTTTCGTTGATGCATCAACTGAAAATAGCATAGACTAAAAGGTAAATTTGTGGGATGTAAGAATCGATATCAATTCATCAAAATGTGACTCTATTAAATTTTAGAAATTGATAATCAATACTTAGTCACCATTTGCTAGAGCAACAGATAATATTCCACTCTTACTTACTGTACTAGCACTCACTGATGCAATTCATTGTGTTTTTGTCTGTGCATTTATCTAGGTTGTATATCAGTCTATGATGCCATTTGACCCTGAGGGTGTTTTGGGAAGTATCAACTCCATATTGATGGCTTTTTTGGGTCTTCAGGTGAGTCAAGTTGAATGAATCCTGTTTTCACAGTAGCTCTATTATAGACCCTTTTCACAGACTGTTATTACGCGTTTTCACAGTTATCAATATCGCAAAAGTTCATATTTTCATTTTTTTAAATGAAAATACATTTTTTAAGCTATACTTTGAGGGTGTTTATAATACAATGACTGAGGGAGTGATGGCAAATTGACATCTTTTGGCTGCTGTAATCAATCTCTCTATATACAAGTCATTGAAACGCTGTCATGTCATGTTTTTATTATTTTGATATTGGAACAAATGGGAATAAAAAATATTATATTTTGCTGTTGTCTCCCATTCACCACTATACAAGTTTACCCAACTATGACGACTTCCACTTCTGAAAACCTGAAAATTTCTCTCTCTTTATTTAAACCTCATAGCAATGCCGTCACATGCTTCATCTAAACTATTTTTGTTCTGCAGTGCTTTCAGGAATCACATCTAATAGTTGTCATATCCTATTGCATCTGCTTTGTGTTTATCTGTGTTTCAGGCAGGGAAAATTCTGCTGCACTACAGGGACCAACACAGGCAAATAATCACTCGATTTCTCATTTGGGGATTCATACTGGTATGTTTACCATTTGATTATTGTTTTTAATTAAACAGAAATAAAAAAAAATACCCCAAAGGTTTGGGCTCAGTAAGATTTTGTAACTTTTTATTCTGCAAGACATTTATAATGTTACAAAATATCTCAAATAAGTCACTCAGCGTGGTGTTTTTAATGCGCCGTGTCAAGTTAAAATCATGATTTTTAAAGAGCCTGTCTCAAAATACAGCGGCCTTTCTCATTTGCGCTCCGTCTTTCTTTCTTGCGATTTATCTAAAGTGAACGCATCTTGTATCAGTGTGCTGTCTCGCTAGTTCTAGCTTGAGTGAACGCATCATATACACGCAAATGATCGATCAGCGTCACTTTGGAGTACTCGTCCACATTCATGGTACTAATAGTAATATGTATTATATTTAGCTAGCTAGTGTTATGTTGTAATGCTAAATATTTGAACAAAAAACCCCAATACATTCATTAAACATCGTACTTTGGGTATTTAAGTCTTTTTGGGGTTGTTTTTTTAAGAAGGTTGGAGGTTATCCTAACTTTAAGAAGTCATTTACATTCTTTTTGGGAATATGAATACTTCTTAAATTTGATCTTAAAAAAAATTTAGAAGAACATTCTTAAAATGTTATACGTTATAAACGAATACAAAATATTTGTATCTTTTTTTCTTGAGAAGAATTTTATTATTTAATTTTATTCTTAAGAATTTGTTTTAATTTTTATTGAGTGTTCCTCGGAGTGGTCCAAGACCCTAGGACTTGTCGTACTTGAAACACGAATACAAAAAATAAATTTACTGGATTCAAGGAGTTTTGTGGTTGAAATAAAAAAGGAACAAATCCTTTCCTTGCTGGTCAATTTGACCCCCTTAGGAATGAATGGAAAGCGAGGAAACTAAATATAAACTAAAAGGGCTTAAACTTGACCAAAAAAATTACTTTTATTATGTCTACATGTGTATCTGAATGCATACTGTGATCTAACTTTAGGACCCAGTGGAACAGTTCATTAGCTCCATATTTATATATATATATATATATTTATATATATATATATATATATATATATATATATATATATATATATATATATATATATATATATATATATATATATATATATATATATATATATATATATAAAAAAAAGTAAGGAATAATTGATGACAGGCCGTTGAATTATTAGAAAAGTAATGCACCTGAGGTGGTGATGCGGTCACGACGCAGAGTGCCCGTTACACCTTGGGTGTGCATTATTTTTCTAATAATTCAACGGCCCGGAGTCAATTATTCCGCTTATACTATGGTTACCACACCTCAAGACATTGTTCCGATTATATATTTAAAGGGATTTGTCTGGTTTTTGTATTTAAATCGCTATTGTGAGTAGGACTATTTCTTCTGCGTCTCATCCAACGGCTCTTTTGCTAGTTCCGAAACGTCATTTTAAAGCTGGTAACGGACGCTTGAGCCGTTGATAGCATTCTACTGCAGTTATTAATGAAGTTATTAGAAAGAGAACAACAGAGACACCGAGAGAGAGAGAGAGAGAGAGAGAGAGCTTGTGTGAATTAGGCTACCTCTGTGCGTCTCTAAACAGCGCTGTTATTACCTCGCTAGGGGAAAAAATATAATGACCAAAATTAACTTTAGGAAAATCGTCTGTCATGTGTTTTTTTTTTTTAGTCCTGTAATTTCCGTTATTACAGTTAACTATGTGAAGTGATATGGAACTGTAATACGGTCAAGAGAGCTGCCTGGAACTACGTTCGCTGTGCGTTTCCCAGAAAGTAATTGCACACCTCAGAACGTTCATCAGCCAATCAGATTCAAGCATTCAACGGCCCCGTAGTATAATATAATATATAAGGCCATCTACTGGCAAGAGTCATGAAATATCATGTTATTTTATAATTTTTTCTTCCCACAAGATGTCGGCAAAGACACCCAATGTAAGATTTTTTGAGCTGAATTCAAAGGATTATGCATGAAACTTTAGTTGTTTTAAATGTAAGTTGAATGTGAAGAATGTGCTTAATTTATTTATAAAATATAGTCATTTAAAGGTAAATAATAAAAAAGAAATAAAAAATATCAGAATTAAACTAAATAAGCTTTCTGGACAAAAAAAAAAGTATCATTTTAGGGCTTTGGATCATTTTGACCCGCGAGGGAAGGATTTGTTACAAAGTGCAAGGGAGGGATTTAAATATTGATTTGAGTAGAAATAATTGTATTATGTGGGAAGAAAGAGACCTGATATTAGCACAGTTTTGTAAGAAATAAGGGTCATTTATACCCTTTAGCAGCTGTTATGCAAACGTATTTCACCACAGAATGCCAGGAATGACCAATAACAACCAAGTGCTTCAGAGAGTCATGTAACAATGTTTGGAAATTTTATTAAGGATGAATTTGATGTGTTTTTTATCTTAATTTTAACCCCTACACATCAGAAGATTCAAATACAATTTGAAATGTACACAGTCAGTCAATAGTTATATAAATCTGTGTTTGTGGAAACCTCAAGCTGTCTCTCTTTGCATTAAGGGGATCATCTCAGCTGTATTGACCAAGTGCTCCAGAAATGAAGGCTTCATCCCTGTCAACAAAAACTTGTGGTAAACTCAGTCTCCATTGCACATTTCTGTAGTTTTATTATTTTAATGTTTTTAATAGCTATTATTTATATATTATTTTATATTGTCGTTGTAATAGTCATCATTTGCAGTCACAAATTTCCAAACACGTTCATTCATGAAAGTATGCAGAGCACTTTCATGAGCAGAGGAATGTATCGTTTAATGAATGAGTCACAGCTTTCATGGTGTCTTGTGTGACTTTCAGGTCTTTGTCCTATGTGACGACTCTCAGCTGTTTTGCTTTTGTGGTTCTGGGGGCTTTTTACTACATGGTGGATGTAAAAAAGTGGTGGTCTGGAGCTCCTTTCTTCTACCCTGGTAAGCACTTTAAACGGCCATAATGAATGTACCTCGTGTTACGAGCCGTTCTGTAAAGACGGGGTTGACGTGAACTTTTCTAGTTGGTAAAAACAAACAGATCACCAAAGACACAATTCTAAATTCCACAAAAAAGTATAATTTATTAAGGTGGAAAAATTTATTAAATTAAGGAGCAATGGCTTCAGGGTGCCCCAAGGCCAACATAATAAACAAAATAGACTTATAAATAAAACATGCATAAATAACCTAATCAGGGACAAAAACAAAATTACAAAGAAACTTCCCTATCTCCCTACAAATAAACAAATCACAAACAAAGTCAAAATAAATGGCAGGACACCCCTACGCTCCTAAAACATAAAATGTTTAACCCTAATTAAATCATCCTAGTCAAACTAACATGCTCAACTGAAGGTTTCTGGATCTGTCGACGGGAGGAGGCATCCGGAGCTCTTCACGCCGCAAGGCCAACGCCAGAATGAGCTCGACATCTTCGATTAGCGCATCCCTTTTAAAGCAGCGCAACAGTAGATCCGCCAATCAGGCTTCTCTAATGACGTAGATCCGCCAATCAGGCTCCTCTAACGACAGCCAATCCCTGGACTCATATACAAAGAAAAAAACAACCAAGACAAGAAAGATTCCGAGGATCGTAACTAAGCATGTGCCGGTATCACATTTTCATGTTGCGATTAATTGCTGAAGCTTTTATCACGGTATACGGTATTATCACGATATTGAAATAAGTTGCAAAAATTTTTTTGCCTGCTAACAGGTTAAATAACTTTCTTATAACAAAATTACCAAACATTTAAATACAATAAAGCAATACACACAAATGTATAAAGTAAACAATATTTAAAACAGATTAAAGTGCAAAAGAATTATAAAGAACAATAGGTATCACAATAAGGTCTCACTAGTTAATGCATTAACATTAACAAAGAGCGAATAGCTACATTTTTTAAGTTATTCTTCTTTGATAACGTTAGTTAAAAAAGCAACTGTTAGTTAGTGCTAGCTCAGGTCCATTAAATAATACAGTTTTGATTTTAATAATGTGTTATTAAATACTGAAATTTAAATTTAACTAAGATTAATAAATGTTTTAGAAGTATTTGTCATTGTCAGTTTGTTAATGAATGAACTAATGTTAAATAATAGAGCCTTATTGTAAAGTCAACAAAGAATCAGAACATATCCAAACAATATCTAGGGCATGTAGTCCAGATTAAAATATAAAATGTTTAAAGGTAGGGTAGGTAAGATTTGGTTAAAAAACTTTTTTTCCAAATTTGTTTAAACTTTCTTTATATATCAATACATAATTAAAATGTAAGTACTCTGAAAAAGAAAGTATAAAAATGTAGTGTCTGTAGACCTCTCACGACTGTTTTAAAGACAGCTCATTATTTCCATTCACTCCACCTTCTCCCTTCTGGGCTCTTTCCAAAGCCACGCCCCCAAAACACATGAATGCGCTACGCCGACCGATCAGCTGAAAGACGCATTATTTACCGAGCGGAGAAGTGCATGTAGTGACATCATGTCAGAATCACATGTAATAAAAAATCTAACATTATCATTATGAATATAAACAAATAAGATGTCTTTTAGTACTCACTATCAAGCTAGAATAACGATACTGGTAAAGTTTAAAATACACACACAACACAGTGTCTACGACACACACAGATACAAGATAAAAACATCAGTAAACATAGGTCGAGAATATAAAAACAAACCAAGGGCTGAAATAAACATGCAGGTAAAGTTCCCTGTGAACATGGTAAAAGAGTTTAGACAGAGGGTAGTAGCTAAAGCTATCTTAGTTCTAAAAAAAGTTCCTGGATGCGGTGTACTAGCTTTTACACATGCATTTTGTTATCTAAAGTTACATTTTGCGAAATTCAACACGACAGCGATCAACTTGGGCTAAGCATATTGAGTATTTATCATCTCTACTAATGGCTCGCTAACTGTATAACATTGTAACTTTATGCTAAGTAATGTTATGTTAGCTATATTAGGCAGCTACGTGTGCTAGTGAGACATGCTTCATGAAAACATAAACCAAAAAAATTTATAATCAAAATGAAAGATTACCTGTCCAGCAGAAATACAGACTCTTGAAATCCTCAAATCAAACGGGTGCGCCAGGGTTGCCAGGTTTTCACAACAAAATCCGCCCAATTGCTACTCAAAACTAGCCCAAAACAAGCCCAATTGTGTTTCTCCGGTAAAAATCGCATTTGGGGGGTAAAATATGTGTCTTTTTGGTAGGGCTGCCTGCTAAAATTCGCAATATAATAATTTATAGTAAATACTGCAATATTCCATATACAATAAGAATTGTGCTATAATGCTATAATTGTGCAGTACATAGCTACGTCGTTTTATGAATTGCTTTCAATCTGATCTTTTATTTGGCAGGTATGAATTCCATCTTGGTGTATGTGGGTCATGAAGTGTTTGAGGAATACTTTCCTTTTCGTTGGAAGATGGCCAATAACCAATCACACGCAGAGCACCTGGCACAGAACCTCCTTGCCACCTCTATATGGGTGTTCATAGCCTACCTGCTCTACAGGAAGAAGATCTTCTGGAAGATTTAAAGTTATATCTGTGTCCTGCAGATTTTAGGACCTGCTCTTCGTTCATTTTGGATATTTTTAGATGTAGAAAATCAGCAGATCTCTGAACATCTGTTGGGAGAAAAAAACTCACACATGATCCAGGAATAGAACTTGGCTATTATTTGAGAAGAGCAGAAGGAAGAGAAAAGATCATCACGAGGCAGTGCAAAGATACCTCTTTGGACTCAATCAAGCCTTCAGAAAGAATGCCAAGATGCCAAGGGCAAATTCTGCTAAATTCTAATTCAGTCTACTGGTTTGGGTTAATGAATGACATTTTGAAGCACAGTGATGCATTATGATTGTATTTGGAATTTCCTACATTTCCTCAAATTGAAAGTCTCTGGACTAAGTTAGGTTTTTTAGTTAAATAATTGATTTCTGCAATTGGGAAACTAAAAGCAAACAAGAAGGAACACAAAAAAACAAACTGCCAAAAAAGTCTTCCTAAGGTCTACAAAATTTGCTGAAAGATCCACTATTAAGGCAAAATAATACTACACCATTTTATGTTTAATTTTTATGAACACTCTGGGACTGTCTTTTTTTTTAATGGATTCTGCCTTTATTTTTTTATACTGTGGTTTTATTCTTTATATCTTCAGATGAAAGTATCATGGTTAAAAGGATGTATATTTGTGTGTTCTGCCTCAGGAGATTTGCACAAATAGAGTGCCAAATATAGTGTACTTTACACTTTCTCGGATAAAACAATGTCCTTGTTTATTACAGTTTACCAATAACTTGTTACCTCTACCACAAACAAATCAAATTACAGAAAAAAACACTAATCACTGACATATTTCCCATACACATTGCTGCTTGAGAAAAATTGTTCCAAGAGAAGGGAAAATATCGATCCAACATATTTGTTGCCAACTCGAAAAATCTATTCCATTTTTGGTACAGATAATGGTTATTTTACAGATGTATGAACTACATTTCCTCATGTTTATCTTTGTTTTATACTTATCAACATGGGATGTGGTAAAAATAAAACTTTTTTTTTTTGCCATTGAATCTCATTTTTTCTTTTGAGTTTATTATGGATGAGGTGATCATGGGACCAGTAGTGACTTTCATTGGGCTCATGTTCAGTAAGGTTCCCCTCGTATCACTAGTCAGTCTTTACAGGTAGCCTGGTATTGAATACTTCTAAAAAGGAGGGTGTTATTAGTACACTACCTCAAGTATGAAGCCTATTTGTAGAAGGAAAAAAGAAAACATTGCTAAATAAGTATACTACAACTTCAACTTAGATGTGAGTTTACATGCTTGCCGAATCAGACACACATTGTAGTCCTTTAGATGCTTAAAAAACAATGTTTTCATGTTTGAGGTACGTGTGCAATTTTGTAGAACAAAATGTGAAAGCCAACTACATACCTTATTTTTATAAATCCAAAAAAAACATTAAACCCATAGGAAATTTCACACGCCTATGCCTCAGCCTTACACATCATGTTTGAAAAGGTCATACGGTTGGCGGAAGTACCGACCCAGTGTTTACAAAGCGAACGTGCAAAGACTAAGTCAAATGCCCTTTACAAAACAAAAAAAAAGTAAAACAACAATGTCAGATGATTTTGCCACACGAAAGGACCATTTTAAGCAATAAACTGACACAAAGACATCTAAATATGTGTTATTCAACGTGCAACAACTTTTGAGCGGTTCTCCTTCTCCACACTTGTAAACACTGGGTCGGCGTGATTGCAGAGCTAGTGCATTTATGCATTCAAGACGATCATTTGTGGTTTAAAACATTTAATTTTTTTTTTTTAGAAAATGACTGATCGTTTTGCTTGATAAGAGATTTATTCCTTGGCTGGGATTGTGTTGAGCCCTTTGAAGCAGCACTGAAACCGCAATTTGAACCTTCAACATGCTGGTTCCCGTTGAAGTCCACTATATGGAGAAAAATCCTGGAATGTTTTCCTCAAAAACCTTAATTTCTTTTTGACTGAAGACAGAAAGACATAAACATCTTGGATGCCATGGGGTGAGTGAATTATCAGGGAATTTTAAAGTGAACTACTCCTTTAACAACACAGTAAGGCTGTCTTTAAAGGTTTATAATGTATCGCTAAAAATCTATTTCCCTATGGAGAAAATGAAAGTACAACATTTTTGCTTCTAGAACCTGTTTAACTCTATTGCTGTGATCGTGTGAGTGACAGGTTCTGTCCCGCCCTCATGCCAGTAAACAGGTCGTCAGTGAAGAGTAAAGATTACAGGGTACTGGAACAACCTTTTTGATCATTTAAATTGGAAAAATATATGGTCCATTCAACATAGATTTTTCCTTTCAACAAATTTAAAGAAATATCTTTCAAATTACTCCATAACATGTATCCTGTCAAACACTTTCTTAAAAACAAATTTAGATCTAATTTTGACTCTAAATGTTCCTTTTTGTCAGAATGACACTGAAACTCTTGTTCATTTGTTTTGGTTGTGCAATTATACTTCTCAGCTCTGGAAAGATGTTAGTTTATTTATCTCAAGTTTTATCTTACAAGGGTTTTCAATGAACCTTAAATGTGTTATTTTTGGATTTTTTGAAGCAGATTCAAAAGCCTGCTTTATAATAAACCTAATTCTTTTTCTGTGTTGATTTTACATTCATAAATGTAAATTTGCGAATTGTAAACCTGTTTTTGTAGTATTGTTACAAGAGATAAAACATTATTTACTTACAATTTCAGTCTCACTTAACAAAAAAGCTCTTAGAACATGTACAGTTTGCACAGCCTACAAACTTTTCACTGTACTCAATCTGTAAATGTTATTCATTTGTGTAATGCCCTCTTTTTTCCCCCTTCTTTTCTGCCAATTTGTTTTATTTTGAGCTATGGTATTGCTTATTCATGTTTTTTTTTTTCTTTTTTTCTCTCTCTCTTATTGATGTTTTTCGTAATTATTGTTATGTTCTAAATTTGTTGTACCATAGTGCAGACTGAATGTTCAATAAAGCATTAAAAAATTACAGGGTAAATGAATACACAATATGAGTATGAGTATGAATAAATAATTTATAATATATACTGCAATATTCCATAAAAAAATAAGAACGGGACATTTTGATTTCATGGACACTTTAAGCGTTACTGCGCCTTTAAAAAACCTGTCCGAGTGTGCGGGTAAGCAGTGCGCATGCTCGAGAATAGAGGAAGTCGGTAATGGTGACGGCCGGGTGATGTGGACGTAAGTCGGTCGAGAGCATCAGCGCGTCTTCAAGATAGGAAAGAAAGAAAAAACTCTTATCAACGGACTCACGGATATGACGCGGGGTTTTTGAGAGGTGTCTGAGTTTCTCTGGACAGAGACAGAATACACCCGGAGTCCGCGATGATGGCAGAATGCGATCCCACCGACGGCGAGCCGGAGAAAGGCGGCGGAGATTTAACACCGGAGGCGAACTTTCTCACGTCGGAGGTGCCCGCGGTGTTATTTGAAAAGACCCGGCCGCTGCCGTCACTTGGACTTTCACTGAACCCCGGGGCAGCGGTCCGTATCTCGGGCTCGACGGAAAGCGTGCTGACGGAGCTGGAAGCGGACGGGTCGGGGGAAGAGGCGCTTCTGTTACCAGGACCTGCCGGGAATCTCTCGCCTCGAGCTGGGAGAGAGAAAAGGACGCGGAGGAACAGACACAGCTCATCATCTGATAATCTGGCGTCTCCAGGTGAGATATATGAGCTGGATATCACCGCTCATAATCTGATTAAACTGGCTCAAGCTAGAGGTGTCTTCACACACTTCGACACTTTTTGTTTAGCTCTCCTGTCCTAACAAAATAAATGTTAAACGTATATTTGTTTCAGTGTGATATTTCAGGTTTACAAAAACATTGCTTTTTTTCTGTTACTACTTTTTAACAAAACACTAGTTATTAAAGATGACACTACTGACCACGCCTTTATTTAAATATAGCCACTCCTCTTTTTCAAATGACAGCCACTTTTCGTCATTTTTGTTGTATAATCTTAAATCAATCGGGCAAAGAACGCACTCGGGACCGGTCTGCATTAGTTTCCATAGCAACCGCGCGTGTTCTGTTTCTGTTGCGCGCAGTGTTCCAAAAAAAAACAAACAGCTAATATACCTTGGGGAACTTTGCAAAGAATTGCAAGGGGAGTTTTTTGCCTCCTCCCTTACACATATTGAACAACTTTTCATGCAAAAGAACATTAAACGCACTAAATATTCTAAATCCACTCCCACACGTCTTGCGCTTGCCTATTACTCCATCTGCTTTATCTCAGAACATGGCCCGTTATGCAACCATTTCCACAGTTCAGTTTACGTGCTCTTTGAACCTGGCGTACACATGTACTGGTGACACCACAGCAGCTGCTGGGATATCTACCTCTTGATTCACATGCCCGACTCTTTCTGTTTGGGGCTGCATATATTTTCGTCTTTCCAGGTGCATCTGTACTCGCAAGATTATTTGGGCAGCTGTGGAGTGCATTGATACAATAACGTTTCCTTGCATATTAATAACAGGTTCAATTTGAATGCGGATAATCTAGAGAGAAACACACTTTCTGCTTTCTCTTTGAGATCCACACCTGAGCCTTCAATGAAAGGGGAAAACAACTCTAGGGTCTCTCAAAGAATTAGAATTTCCATTGCCTAGTTTAAATGAAGGTATTGTTAGAATTGCATTACTGTGATATGCTATTTCTTTGTTTTATAGGCAAAACAAAGCATGCACTTACTACATATGGTTATTGAATATGAATTCAGGCAGAAATTAGACTGTGTAAAGTGTGAGCGCTTCACTGTGACAATGAGCACTTACCAGGATCAACTAAATGCTGTATTTTTAGAAGTATATGAAGTTTGCGGGTTCCGTTGTTGCAGTAAACCTGACGCAAAGTTAAAGGTGCACTGTAACATTTTTTCAGTAAAATATCCAAAAACCACTAGGCCAGTGTTATATACTTTATATAGTTGAGTACTTACAATATCCCAAATGTTTCCAACTATTTGTAAATCGTGAGAAAATTGCTATTTTAACCAAGGAACCGGGACGTGTGAGGAAGTCGCCTGCCAATTGCGTCAAATCTGCGTTACCCTTGTTTTCTGGTTTTATTTTGCAGAAACGCTTTACTCTACACTACAGTGTGCAACAAGTGTCATAGCAGCTGCCGAGCGAACGCACAGAGTAACGTCATAACATCATTTTCAACACACTCAGATGTATCTAATATGATAAACAGAGCTGCGTTACCTCATACTCATGACCGGAAAAGCGGAAGTGGCTCCGGTGACTGTTGCATAATAAAAGTCCCGCTGGTGACTATGCCATAATAACAGTCCCGCTGCTCGCGAGGCGTGTGTTCCGCTCTTCTTATTAACAATCGCTCCAGCGGCCTTGCTCCGCTCCCACAACACTCGGTCCTGCTCTGCTTCATACTACAGTAATATTAATAATCGCATCCATGAACATGATTTCTGCCTGAGTCCTATCCTGATTCTTTTCCACCGGCTGTGAGGTGAAGACCACATGTCCCAAGATTCTGCGCTCAAACGTGGCGTCATCAAACTACGCCTTTGTTTTGAATAGGCGACCTCTAGTGGATGGAAATGTTACATAGTGCAGCTTTAAACGACACAGAACAAAACAAACTGTGATTGGTTGCGTTGCACGTCAGTCAAAAGTCCTCTTGGGTGGTCCTTGATCAATGAAAGCTGCGATAGAGTCCAGACCTTCTGCCATCAGTCTGAAGGTCTGGCTACGTGAGACTACATAACACATTGTGATGAAACGGTGTCAAATCTTTTCTTCCATATTGTGATGTACACTGATGAGCCAAAACAATATGACCAGTCACAGATGAAGCAAATATCATTGATCTCCTAAAAAGGCCACATGTTAAGCTCTGGGTCGATTAGATGGTAAGCAAGCAATCAGTTCTCGTAATCAACATGTTGGACGCAGGAGAAATGGGCAGGTGTAAAGATCTGAGCGACTCTGACAAGGGCCAAATTGTTATGAATGTTTTAAAAGGTGACTAGGTCAGAGTATCTTTGGAACGGCTAGACTTGTGGGTTGCTCCTGGTCAGCAGTGGTGAGAATTTGCCAACAGTGTCCTAGAAGGGACAAACCACAAACCGGCGACAGGGTGTTGGGCACCCGACAAAGACTATCCCGTCTGGTCCTAGCCAAGAGAATGTCTATTGTGGCACAAGTCACAGTTTTTAATGACGGTTATGGGAGGAATGTGTCACAACCATAGACTGTAAAAAAATATGGACGTAGTGTCCGTGACGTCACCCATAGGATTCTGATGAGCCGTTCTGAAGCGCAAAGTAGGGACGCGCCATCTTGGCAGCGCGTCATCGCGCGTCACTCTCGGATAACAGAAAATGGACAAAAAGGCGGGACGTGGGCAGAGCTTAAGTGACGCGATGACTAACAGACAGCAGATAAATGGCTATCCACCTGTCACTCGAAATGGCCACGCCCTTAATTATGTAGAATTTTAAGGCTTTATATAATGTAAACGAATGAGTTATAAAAAAATTCACCCCCCTCACAGTTGTCATGAAGGGCAAAATGAGCCGTATAGGCCAAAAGCACAATTTGTACCAGGCTGTAAACATGTTTTATTCTGCTCTAAAGTTGGCCATTTTAACATGGGGCTCAATGAGATTCTGCTCCCTTCTGGATCCTGTCCCTAGCGGCCAGTCGATGAACTGCAGTTTGAGGCACTTCCGTATTGGCTTCAAGAGAAACTGCGGGAGGTTGCCGCTTGGTCACAACACAGTGCAACACACTCTGCTGCATATGGGGTTGCGTAGCCACAGACCAATCGGAGTGCCTATGATGACCCGTCCGCCGTCCAAAGTGCCTACAATGGGCACGTGAGCGATGGAACTGGACCCTGGAGCAGTGGAAGAAGGTTGCCTGGTCCGATGAGTGCTGTTTTCTTCTACGTGGATGGCTGTGTACATGTGCAACGTTTACCTGGGGAAGTGATGGCACTAGAATGCACTGTGGGCCGGTGGAAGGGGTGTGAATTTTCATTTCATGCCGACTTTAAATTTGTTCATATTAGATCTAAAACTTAATTATCCCTTGAATCACCCTGAAGGTGGTTTTGTGCTGATTCTACTGTTATGTGTAAGTGGATTGGATGCAAGTATATTTGAAAGTAGGAAAATTAGTATTTTTGAAATCATGCAATTTTGGCGGCATGACAAAGACATCTGCGCTTGCAGTTATTCAGTTCAATGTTTTATTTACTAGACACTTACAGGCTGCTATTCAGCTTATCTTTCTGACTGGCCATTTTTTATTGTTGTGAATGAGATCTCGCATCTCACATCATGCTTACAAAGTCAGTTTGATCAAATCTGGAATGTTGAATGAGTCTTTAAAAATCAAGCTATTCTGATGATTATGTATGACGTGCAGAGGTTTATGAGGTGTGTTTGTATGGGTGTGTCTGTGTGTACAAGAGAGGGAAAGTGTTCTTGTCTTCTAAATGTTTAATGGCCATCAGAGAGGTTCTGTCTGCCTGCGTCTAATGGACTCTCCTATTCACCCATGCCACAACTGAGTGTGTGTTAACTTTTAGAGCCTATGTAGAACACTTTGTGTTAGTTTCACTGCAGTGTATGCGTTCATTGTAGTGAATGCATACACAAAAAGAGAGTTTTGGTAAAATCCATTGTGAAATAAAAACAATCATGGGTACATGTTTCGTGAAGCATATGTGTGCTAGGCTTTGTTTACACTAAATGTTGCTGTCTATGTTGTCATTTTGCAAGTGACTTTTGTTAAAGAGTGTAGCAGCACCGGTTGCTATAGTAATAATGCATGTATCTGCAAGGCTTTTTTTAACCGCTGAGAGCATCAAACCACTTACAGATGTGACTTCAATCAGGTTCGGTTTTTGTGTGGTTTGTTCAGATTATGAAAAAACAATCCGTTTGCATCATACACCCGTTTTTGCTGCCTTTCTAAACAAAGCCTTAGTAAGCAAGTTGTGTATGTAGTTCAGTGTTGATAAGAGACAACACTGAACGACATACAATGTGTAATTAAGACATGTAGTAGTCATTTCTTTCTTTTTCTGTAGTGTGTCATTAGGAAATATTCACATTTCCAAACATTCTTTTGCCATTAATTGTAATAATCCAGTGGGATTTTTGTATGCTCCACATTGAGATCTGCTGATCTCACCATCATCGAGTCTGTGATTACTTGAAGAAACAGAAAAAAACTGAGACGGACTGAAGAAGAACTGCAACCTACCTGCAAAGCTACCTGAAAAACATACCTAGGACAAAAGCTGTTTTAAACGCAAAGGGTGGTCTCGCCAAATATTGATTTGATTAAGTCAATAGAAGTTCATTGATAAATAAAATCTTATTATGACATTATTTTTGAAAGCATCCTCACTTTACAGCATTTTTACACCTAAAACTTTTCACAGTATTGTAGCTTTGCAGGTAGGTTTCTACAAGCGTCTTGGAGACATTGCCACAGTTCTTCTGGAACTGTTAGTTAGTCTGTTAGTCTGTCTCATTTTTTTTTCTTCTGTTTCTTCATGTAATCATAGATAGACTCGATGATGAGATCAGGGGCCGGTACCATGATGGTAGTTTAACAAACTCAGGGTCACAGGATTAGTTTCGAGTTGACAAAACCAAACCAATCTATTCAGGCTTTTGTTGGTCCCATGATGCTGATCATCAGCTTCCTCTGTCAACTCAGGTATTGATCCTGAGTTTAGGAGTTTAGCTGTGACATCAGTAGTGTATAGCCAGTCATACGCTGTGGATCAGTGGACCTGAGATTCACTTCTCTCTTCTGCAGAATATTACATGATTGAAAAATATTACAAATTTACACAGAAAGAAGAAAAGAGCTGTCTATAAAAGAGGACAACTTAAAGAAAAATCTTACTACATCAATGCAGGTAAAAGTTATGAAGTTAGTTTAGTTGATATAGAGAGAATTGAACATTTAAGCTCACATGTAGTCATTTTTATATCTTTATTGATTTTAAAGCTTATTTGTATGACATTGATTAACTAAAATGATACATGTGTAATTGATTAATGGTATAAAAATTACATAAATTATATCTAAATCATTCCAAATTAATATTATTATAAATAAGCATTGTTAAAAGCCAGACGCTTTAGTCTTTAATAGCCATTTGCTATGTAGTGACCTTTTAATTTGGAGTAGAAACAGGGGGAGTGATTTCATTGCATCAGAGGTGTGTCACTTTGCTCACAGCTGATTGGTCCAATTTCAGTTTGAGATCTCTTATCCAGAACATAACCTGTCCTGGAGCAGGTTAGCCGTGGAGCGTAAGTTACTATGGCGATGAACACTGCTAAAAGCCAAACCACTTTAATGGTACCTAAAACCCAGGATTGGGTTTTAGGTACCATTCATGGTACAGGCCCCAGATCTCCGTGTGGAACATACTGACTCCTGGAGCATACTGACTGTTGTCAGACTTCTTGTGCAAATCTTACTGGAGTATTACAATTAATGGCAAAAGGAATGTTTGGAATTCAATAATTCCTACTGACACACCACAGCAAAATATATAAATAACTGACTTAACCATTTTGCAGTACTGTATATAAATAAATATTTGATATTTTGAAATAAGAGCATCACAAATGTACTTTACACTCAAACTGATAGCTCAGTCCATCCACAGTCCAAAATGGCCATCAGGTATGCTTAACATGAAAAATGAAATCACAAAAAAATAACATTTTAAGTCAATACGATGATTAAAGAACATTATACTTTAAGGTACTAATATGCACCCTGTATGGGTTTTTTCAGTGTAAATGAGACAGTGGTGGCACTACAAACAAACAAACAAACAAAAAACATCTGTTAGGAAGTTCTGACATTTCTTCCGTATTGTAAGATATGTCCAAGTAAAATGGATTTTCAAAATATAACAAAAAACAAGGACTTTCCTTTTCATGCCACCTTTAAGGAATATGTAGATGTCATCTTTGTGGTGCATACATTGAGGTATACTAGTGTTCTAGATTGTACAGGAATTATACTAGCTGGATTCTGTTGTGTCTTCATCTTTCTTTTGCCAAATTTTACAAAGTAATAATGTATGATAACCCACATTTAAGCTGTCAAGACCTAGTACAGCACATGAAAACATTGCGTTTGCTGGTTTTTAGATGAATCACTTTTTATATTGAACCTTTCATCTAACACCTATATTTATATATTTATTTATTTGCACTCCAGAAATGCCCAGTGCTCTTTTAATTTATCTTTTTGAAGGCTGGTTTGCAGACAGAGCAAAAGTGTTTGACTAAATTGCACGCTCACTAGTGATTCAGCTTTGAAGTTTGGATTTCTAGGAGTAGGTTCAATTTTGTTCCAGATAAAAATGGCCTTGAGCATGAATTTCACTCTGATGGAAATTATTAAAAGAAAACCATTCCCCAAAACTTTCTGCTGTATGGCCTTTTGAGATGAGGGGACATATTTACATATAAATGCAGGCATACAAGAGAATATATTCGCTGCACTGTACATTTGACTTTCTTTGTATATGTGTGCATGTAGGTAATAGCAGTGGAGAATTCAACCATTTCCCAGAAGACCCAGAATTTGGAGAGATTATCCAGAGGGCGGAGCAGGCAATAGAAAATGGCGTCTTTCCTGAACGCATCTCGCAAGGATCCAGCGGAAGCTACTTTGTCAAGGATCCTAAAGGGGTACGTGTCTTTAAATAAATGTTGAGATTGTCCCTAAGAAAAGCATTTTAAGCGCCATAACAGAAGAACATTTATATTTAATAATTTAGCAGACACATTTGTCCAAAGCGACTTACAAATGAGGAGAACAATAGAAGCAGTTGAATAAACAAAAGAACATTATGTAAGTGCTGTGACAAGGCCCAGTTAGTCTAGCACAGCACAGTACACGTAGTACAAGTTTGTTTATATATACACCGGGGAGAAGTATTTGATACACTGCCGATTTTGCAGGTTTGCCCACTTACAAAGCATGTAGAAGTCTGTAATTTTTATCATAGGTACTCTTCAACAAAAATCCAGAAAATCACATTGGATGATTTTTTAAGTAATTAATTAGCATTTTATTGCATGCCATAAGTATTTGATACATCAGAAATGCAGAACTTTGTTTGCAATTACAGAGATCATATGTTTCCTGTAGTTCTTGACCAGGTTTGCACATACTGCAGCAGGGATTTTGGCCCACTCCTCCATACAGACCTTCTCCAAATCGGAGAATATTACATGAGAATATTTCGGGGCTGTCGCTGGGCAATACGGACTTTCAGCTCCCTGCAATGATTTTCTATTGGGTTCAGGTCTGCAGACTGGCTAGGCCACTCCAGGACCTAGAGATGCTTCTTACGGAGCCACTCCTTAGTTGCCCTGGCTGTGTGTTTCGGGTCGTTGTCATGCTGGAAGACCCAGCCACGACCCATCTTCAATGCTCTTACTGAGGGAAGGAGGTTGTTGGCCAAGATCTCCTGATACATGGCCCCATTCATCCTCCCCTCAATACGGTGCAGTTGTCCTGTCCCCTTTGCAGAAAAGCATCCCCAAAGAATGATGTTTCCTCCTCCATGCTTCATGGTTGAGATGGTGTTCTTGGGGTTGTACTCATCCTTCTTCTTCCTCCAAACATGGCGAATGGAGTTCAGACCAAAAAGCAAACTTCAGACGGGCCTGGATATGCACTAGCTTGAGCAGGGGAGCCTTGCGTGCGCTGCAGGATTTTAATCCATGAGGGTGTAGTGTTACTAATGGTTTTCTTTGAGACTGTGGTCCCAGCTCTCTTCAGGTCATTGATCAGGTCCTGCCGTGTAGTTCTGGGCCAATCCCTCACCTTCCTCATGATCATTGATGCCCCACGAGGTGAGATCTTGGATGGTGCCCCAGACCGAGGGAGATTTACCGTCATCTTGAACTTCTTCCATTTTCGAATCATTTCGCCAACAGTTGTTGCCTTCTCACCAAGCTGCTTGCCTATTGTCCTGTAGCCCATCCCAGCCTTGTGCAGGTCTACAATTTTATCCCTGATGTCCTTACACAGATCTCTGGTCTTGGCCATTGTGGAGAGGTTGGAGTCTGTTTGATTGAGTGTGTGGACCGGTGTCTTTTATACAGGTAACGAGTTCAAATAGGTGCAGTTAATACAGGTAATGAGTGGAGAACAGGAGGGCTTCTTAAAGAAAAACGAACAGGTCTGTGAGAGCTGGAATTCTTGCTGGTCGGTAGGTGATCAAATACTTAAGTCATGCAATAAAATGCAAATTAATTATTTTAAAATCATACAATGTGATTTTCCGGATTTTTTTTAGATTCCGTCACTCACAGTTGAAGAGTACCTATGATAAAAATTACAGACTTCTACATGCTTTGTAAGTGGGCAAACCTGCAAAATCGGCAGTGTATCAAATACTTGTTCTTCCCACTGTACATAGGATAGAAAGTGATTGTCTAAAGGGGTCAAGTGTTGATGAAAAAGATGCCTCTAGCCTTTTCTTGAAAATCGTAGTCTGACTCACGGTTGAGTTGGGCAGGTCATTCCACCAGCAGGGAACAGTCAAGGTAAAGGTCAGTGAAAGTGATTTTGTGCCTCTAGGATGGCTATTCACTTGCAGAACGCAAGCTTCTGGAGGGCACATAAGTATGAAGTAGTGAGTTTAGTTATAGGGGTGCAGAGCCAGTGAATGTTCTGTATGCAAACATCAGTGCGTTGAATTTGATTCGAGCGGCTATTGGCAGCCAGTGCAAATTGATGAAGAGGGGTGCGACGTGCTCTCTTCGTTCATTAAAGACCACTCTCGCTGCAGCAGTCTGGATCGGTTGCAGAGGCTTGACAGTGCATGATGGAAGGCCTGCCAAGAAAGCATTACAATATTCCAGCCTGGATAGAACAAGAGCTTGGACAAGGAGTTAGGTAGTATGCTTCGATAAGAAGGGCCTGATCTTCCTAATGTTGTATAAGGCAAATCTGCATGACAGGGCCGTTCTAGCAATGTGGTCTGTGAAGCTTAGCTGATCATCAAACAAAACTCTAAGGTTTCTGGCTGGCCTGGAAGGAGTTCTAGTTGAGGAGCCTAGCTGAATGGACAAGTTATGATGAAGTGTCGGGTTGGCCGAAACCACAGCCAGTTCTGTCTTGGCAAGGTTAAGTTGAAGGTGATTGTGCTCCATCCAGCAAGAAATGTATGTCAGGCAGGCTGAGATGCGGGCAGCTACTTTTGGATCATCCAGTTGTAATGAGAGGTAGAGTTGTGTGTCATCAGCTTAGCAGTGAGGTGAAAAGACATGTTTTTTGGGTGACAGATCTAGTGATGTCATGTAAATCAGGGGTCTCAAACTCATTTTACCTGGGGGCTGCTGGAGGTAGATTCTGGGTCAGGCTGGGCCGCATCAAGTATTCAACATAAAAAGTGTTTCAAGTATTCCAAAAAAAGTAGCACAACTGATCTAATCTTTATTATTAACAGTTCTTCAACATGAATGTTTCTTCTGAACATGAACGGTTCTTCAGAACATAGGCTTCTCTTGCCTACTCTATTTTTTTTAAATATAGCCTATAGAAATTAAATCATGTAATATGATGTAATATCAGTCCTTCCAGAAAAATGCGGCTTTTTTTTTATTTGTGCGGGCAAAAATCCTTGATTATGTGGCATGTTTTCTTAAAAAATGCGATAAAATTGCGGGAACTTGCAAAAACTGCGGTTTGATGAAAAAGAGAAAAAAAGCACTACATCACAGAAAGTGCTGGGAATATTTAAGTTCTCATCTTGTTTTATTGAAGACCTTAATAAACACATGGCTCAAATTTACAAAACATTGAGTCAAATTGAGTTACAAAAATTGAGTCAAGTTCTGTAGCTTTACAAAAGGAATATGCTACAACTTCTGAAAAAATGAATAAATAACTTCATGTTTTACAGAGGTAGCTATACAAAACAGACATTTGAGTGCTTCCAATGCACAAAGTGCAATCTCTTAAAGGGTTAGTTCACCCAAAAATGAAAATTCTGTCATTAAAGGGTTAGTTCACCCAAAAATGAAAATTCTGTCATTAGTTACTCACCCTCTTGTCGTTGGACACCCGTAAGACCTCCGTTCATATTCGGAACACAAATGAAGATATTTTAGTTGAAAGCTGATGGCTGAGAAAGGCTTCAGACAGGCCTCCATTGGCATTCAGTACATTGACACTTCCAAGATCCATGAAAGGCACTTAAAACGTCGTTACAAAGTCTATCTCACCACAGTGGCTCTACAATAATTTTACGATGCGACGACAATAGTTTTTGTGCGCAAAAAAAAATCAAAATAACACCTTTATCCAACTTGTTCTCGACTTCCGTGTATGCCTCCACGACGCATGCGCAAGAATATGACGCAGATCCGGCGTTCGGACATATGACCCAGAAGCGATTTGTTTATGAGCAGAGGAAGACGCGCGTGTCTAAGCTGTTGGATTCTACATTGATCGTGCTTTAGGTCTCGGCGTAGTGCTCAAAATGGGGCTTAAGTGTGTATTTCATGGATTCCCGAACGCCGGTGCTACGTCATATTCTCGCGCATGCGTCGTGGATATTTTCCACACGGAAATAGGCAATTTACGCGACGAAAGTGCGGCGTATTTGAATAAATGCGGCCCCCGCACAAATATGCGACTTTGGCTGATTATGCGTTAAATCATGCAATCGCATAATCGCGTTTTTCTGGAGGGACTCTAATATGTTCTAATCCGCCCTCATATAGTTTTTCTTCATTAAAATCAAAGATGTTCATCAATGATTGTATATGAAGAGCATGGACACGTTTGTGTGCATTTTGTTTTGTGATTATTGTGACTGGAAAGAATAGAGTCTCTCTCGGTAATGGCATTAAGCGATAGATTGATGCATCTCTCTCTCTCTCTCACTCACTCACTCACTCACTCACTCACTCACTCACTCACTCACACTCTCTCTCTCTCTCTCTCTCTCTCTCTCGCTCTCGCTTGCGCTCTCTCTCTCTCTCGCTCTCGCTTGCGCTCTCTCTCTCTCTCTCTCTCTCTCTCTCTCGCTTGCTCTCGCTCGCTCTCTCTCTATCTCTCACTTACTCACTCACTAAAAATTCACAATGTGGAGTTTCTAAATGTTTAAAGGGGTCGTATAATGACATTTTTGTACAAGTTAATATTATTTTTTTTAGTGTCTAAATGAAAAGTTTGTAATATACTTTAATTGAAAATTCTCATTAGTATTGTAAGAAAACACTAATTTTACCTGGTCAAAAACAGGTCTGTTTTCAGCAAGCCATTTCATTGCATGTGACTTGAAATGATAATGAGCTTTGCTCACCCCGCCCCTCTGTTCTGTGGGGCGTTCGACACAACACATGGAGTGTTGCCTTGACAACAGTTGAGGGTATATTTTGGATTAAGAATGGCAACGGAAGTCTATGAGTGCAACCGCGTTGTTCATTATAAACGTGTGATTATGAATTCTATTGAGAACGTCATACATAGAAAGCATGCCGTAATGTAACTTACTCTGTAAACTTTAGCTGCATTCATCGTGAAGCGTGCAAGCAATTTGCAAAGATTAATATAAAGGTTAATAAAACGTTACACTCACTTCTTCTGGAGGTGCAGCAGGAACACGAATAGTTGGTAGCGATCCTTTTTTCAGGAGTAGCTTCTTAGCAAAACCTGCTTTATACTGACCCTCGTTTATAAAGCAGTCTGGTGAGAAATGATTCGCGCAAACATGAAAGCATTGACGTTGATCGGGGGGAATATTCCCTTCAAAAACAAAACTCAGCCACTGTGTCTTCAGCGGTTCAGACGGTCAGACGGCTCGATTTGATTTAAAAAAAAAAAAAAACATTGGATGGATTTTTATCATTATAGGATGGTTGTGTATAGGCACTGCCAACACACATTTCCATTTCCGACTCCTTTAACATATGTTAGAGTTAAGCAACGTCACACGACCAAGAGTGCTGAATACCATAACGATTGAAAATGTGATACTGATTTAATTTTATTGTTTGATGAATGACTCACTCATTAAGATGGTCACCTGCCGCCACCTACTGGCGATTTAGTTTCATGCTTAAAAGTATAGTTCTTTCAAGTATTTCTTACTTGGATATTCAAAGCAATCTCGTAATTTTTTTGAATCCAGTTGTAATTTTTCAGTGTACAATTTATTTGATTGGTAACGGCCCTATAGTGCCTTATTATTGCAACTTAATTTATTGATCAAATTTAGGAATTTTAAAATGAGAATAAATTATATTTACAGCACAAAAAAAAAAAATCTATTTGTTTAAATTTTTTACTCAGACAAGTGAATGACCGAGGACAAGCACATGAAAAGGCTTAATGCCGAGCCCTGCCATAAGTTCCCATCAGAGATGGAAAAAAAATTACAAGAAGTGTTTCTTAGGGTGCTTTCACGCTAGTTCTTTTGGTGTGCACCCGGGTTCGATTGATGCCAGAGTTTGGTTAATTTGGATGATGTGAACACTGATTTCTGAAACTACCAGAGTTCAAATAAAAAGGTTGGTCTGGGGTAGGGTTTAGGGTCTAGCTAAATCACAGAAGTGAACCGCTATTTATGACATTTGATTTGATGAAACCATGTGTTTGTGTGTTCTCACACACTTTCCTGACAAGCGTGACTGACGCAATGCAAGCAGAGAGAATGTATATCTCATTTCTGCTCCCCTTCAGCACAAATAACTCCCGTGTTCTTTAGAACATTTGAAGTAGCCTACATTTGCAGTAGAAAGACACAGGTCATATTATGTGCTAATGCTTTGAAAGCGAAACCAAAGGTTCAAAAACCAATCTAGAAAAGTGAGATGAGCAACGCTATGCATTATGCTGCCTCCTCCTGCGTCGTCTCACCATGCAATGAGTAAATAGCTGCTGCTTTAATGCAAACGCACTGCGGTTCAGATCCAAGTAATATAATGTTAGCACAATCCAGCAAGGAGAGGGGGGAGCAATTGAGCCAAGCGTGAAAGCACCATTAGAACACCTAGAACTTCGTAGTGCTTTTTAGTTGGTTTATGATGAGCACTATGCATACATGTCACATCATTGTGCAGTTTGCGCGCAGTTCTTGAGTGTTTACCATTAGATTATGCATGCATGATCACCTCCCTCTTGTGAGCTAAACGCATACATTTATGCATGAATATCATTAGTTTGGATTTGTTCGCTCTGAAAGCATTTCCCTTTTACAGTATGATTCATAGTAGCTGCATTCAAATCTAGTTAAATGTGATTTTTCTTGATTCCTCTATCTTCTCTTCTCTTCAGAAAATCATTGGTGTATTTAAACCAAAATCAGAGGAGCCTTATGGTCACTTAAACCCTAAATGGACCAAATATTTCCATAAAGTCTGCTGCCCGTGCTGTTTTGGCCGTGGCTGCCTCATTCCTAACCAGGGCTACCTCTCTGAGGCAGCTGCCTCACTCGTGGACCAAAAACTTTGTTTGGGGATTGTACCCAAAACTAAGGTAAGGATGGCATTATATAGGCGTGTAAATTTGCCTTTAAGATAAAGCTTTGATCTTGGAATTAAGAACCAAACTCTTTTCTTTTAAGGTTGTACATTTGGCAAGCGAGACTTTTCACTATAGTGCAATTGACCGTGCCAAATCCCGTGGTAAGAAATATGCACTGGAGAAAGTCCCTAAAGTTGGACGGCGGTTTCACAGAGTTGGCCTTCCCCCAAAGGTAACGAAACACCTCAGAGTAATTCCGTCCCAATTTTCTAAAAGGGATATTTCATAACATTAAAATTGTCCAAACTTACTTTCTTTTGTGGGACACAAAAGGAAATATATTCTGTTAATCTTCACACTGCTCTTTTCCATAAAACAAAAGCATGAGTTTACACTTTAATCTACGTTTTCTTAAGCCATACGATTGCTTAGTGTCACTAAAATCACTACAACTCTAAAATAGTTTCGCTAAAATCCTCATTCGGACTTTTACATGTTTGTGACCAAATGTTTTAGATATTAAACCGGTCTTGACACTTGATTTGTTGTTCTCTTTTGTGTAGGTGGGCTCATTTCAGCTTTTTGTGGAGGGCTATCATGAAGCAGACTACTGGCTGAGGAAGTTTGAGGCAGAGCCTCTTCCAGAAAACATGAGGAAGCAGCTTCAGTCTCAGTTTGAGAGGCTGGTGGTGCTGGATTATGTCATTAGAAACACAGGTACCTAATGCTGATGTTCAAGTTCATTATATGAATCGTAATGCCTTTGGGTATCAGCCAAATTTAAATATTGTTCTTGAACATATTCCTTTACAAAGCTTTACCATGGTAGCCGTAGTTTCCTCCTAATCTCATAGTTACTAGAGTTAATTTTTACTAAAAATAGAGCTATGCTATAGAGTAACTTGATTTTAGTCACTACTGTCAAAAAAGGAAGCTTTTTACATTTGTTGGAGGATATTCATTTATGCTTTATGATTTTATTACTGTAGTATTTTTGAGAGAACTGTGGTTGCCATTTCTTTTTCACAGCGAGGCTGTTATGTTCTTTCTTCATTTCCTCTTTTTCTACCTCCCGCACCATACAAATGTGTCATTTCTTTGAGCAAAACATGTTATGACTATGTTAAAAATGCTAATTGTTTACTGAGCCTTTGAAAAGATCTGATATCTCGTTTGGCTTCTTCTTCAGACAGAGGGAACGATAACTGGTTGATCAAGTATGAGAAGCCAGGCGATGGAGAGCTGACAGAGAAGGTGTGCTGTTGGATATTTATAGAGCTCCTCTGCTGGGCAGCTCAAAGAAAATGCCATGACTGAGAACCATGTGCCTGATGTAATGGAAACGGGCAGATGCAGTGGTGTCATATTTCTACTTGTTTATATGCCAAATTACCATATGTATAGTATGCTAAAATATATTTAATAATTAAACGTGTGTATATGTACACTATCTGGCCAGAAAAAGTCACTGTTTGGATTTAAATAGGCAAGAGTCTGATTGTATTGAACACATGATTGTATCATTATTGCAGTGATTATGTTTCTAGCATGTTATGTTTGGCAACAGAGTGTGTCATTTCTTAAACAACCCTTCGGGAAGACACATCATGGCCATATTCCAGGATGACAATTCATCAGGCTGAATTTGAGAATGAATGATTGGGAGGGGGCATGATTAATCATACAAGTTCTTGATCAAAAATTGATGCACCTTTTGATGGAAATAAAATCACAACATTTATTTCCATCAAGAGGTGCATCAATTTTTGGTCAAGATCTTGTATTGACAATGCAAGAGTCAAGCACTCTGTAAAGTCTACTCCAGCACATCCCAAATACAATTAATTTAAGGTCAATTCATGTGTGAAAATGATTCTTCATGCTCCCTCCAAACCATTCTTTCACCATTCAACCATTTTTGATGAATCTTGACATTGTCATCCTGGAATATGGCCAATGTGGTTGTTTAAGCAGTGAAAAGCTACATAAGCCATCCATTATGGTTAGAAGAACTGTTGCCAAACATATAACATGCTAGAAACATAATAATCACCGCAATAATAAATGCATATAAAATCATAAAGGCATTATAAAAATAATCAGTCGAATGATAAATCAAATTCTTCTCAAGAGACACTATTGCTTTATATGATGAACAGATTTATAATGCACAAAGAAGATATTTTGAAGAGTATGGGTAACCAAACATGATGGGCCTCATTGACTTCCATAGTATGGAAAAAAAATTGTATGGAAGTCAATGTGGCCCATCAACTGCTTGGTTACCGACAATCTTCAAAACAGCCTTCTTTTGGCTTAAAGTATTGCGATAGTATCTTATTGTATCGTGAGTTCAGTATCACGATAGTATCATGTCATGACACGAGTGTACCATTACACCCCTTTTATATATATACTGTGTATATATATGACATCTCTTAGTAAACAGTTCCTCCCATATTCAAAGTATCACATATTCAAAACATCACATCATGTCAAACACAACTTATTCCGCCTTCTATATTTCTATTTGATTAAGATGTCGCAAGGGTTAAATTATGGACTTAATGATGATTGTTTCTCTGCCCCACACAAATTTTTTCTTCCATGTGCCTCTTTTCAGGAATCTGAATGGACTGACCCAAAAGACTCGGCCATAAAGATTGCAGCTATAGATAATGGTTTGGCCTTCCCTTTTAAACACCCTGATGAGTGGAGAGCATGTACGTATTATATTTTACAGTTCATTCTAACATGCTCAGGAAACATTTTGTATTATCAATATTGAAAACAGTAGTATGTCCAGATTTTACTGAATGAATGTTTAACATAATAAATAATTGGTCTTTGTTTTGGTGCATGTAGATCCGTTCCACTGGGCTTGGTTGCCTCAGGCCAAAGTGCCCTTCTCCCAGGAGACCAGAGACCTTGTGCTCTTGCGCATTTCTGACATGAACTTTGTACAGGACCTCTGTGAGGACCTTTATGAGATGTTCAAGGTAGGAAATCTAATGCACCAGTATTCTTACCATTCAATGCAGTGAATTTGTTGTAAAAGTGTTGCTATTGCTGTAGTTTATTTAGAGACTCTGCTTCTTGGACAGGGCTTTAGCAAGCTGTCAGTCCAGTTTCTGTTAGCAAGTTGAAGCTTAGCATGCTGTCAGCACACTAAAACCCTTAAAGAAGTTGCGTCACTGAATTCATCCCATTTTAAGTGGCTCTGCTAAAAATATTCCAGCTAAAATTCACAAAACCAAGAAAGTCTAGATAAATCACTTCTCTAAGCGACCTGACCTCAGTGAGTTCGTTTTCTATGATGTCGGTATAATCTTATTCAATCTTACTCTAATCTATACTAAGATTCTTGCTGATTAATGCATACTGTTAAATGAGTTTTCACATGAACTACTGTGTTTTCAGACGGATAAAGGGTTTGACAAAACCATGTTTGAGAAACAGATGTCCGTTATGAGAGGACAGGTAAGTTTTATCGTTTGGGATTATTTTACATTGCTTTCTCTGCTATTCCAGAAACAGTTCTGTCCTCACATGTTTCATTCTCACTCCTTATCTGGAGCTCTTCACAATGAAAAATTCACAGCTAACATATATTAATAAACCCATTCAGGAAGCTATTTTCAGCTTATCACGCCAGAGATGTAGACCTGAATTTAGACCTTATATTTTGCAATGCCAAGTAAAAGATTGTCTCTTTATATTAGATTCTTTTTTCTGCAAATATGTAGACTTAGTTTGTCCAGTTGTGTCATATATGCTATTATACATATAAAAGTTAGTTTGAAAAGTATTTTATGCTCACCAAAGTTGCATTTATTTGATTTGAAGTAAAGTAGTATTGTGAAATATTACATTTTAAAATTCACATAGAAATGTTCATTTTAAATTGTAAGTAATTCCTGTGATTTCCGCAGTCATTACATCAGTCTTCAGTGTCACATGATCCTTCAGAAATCATTCTAATATGCTGATTTGATGCTCAGGAAAGATTTATCATTATTATCAATGTTGAAAACAGTTGTGCTGCTTAATATTTTTGTGATATCCATGATGCATTTGGTTTCAGGATTCTTTGATGAATAGTTTAAAATAACAATATTTATTTTAAACATTTGACAATGTAAAGTTTTTACTGTCACTTTTGATCAATTTAATAATGAAGCTTGTCCAAAGAAAAAAGTCAGAATTGCGAGATATAAACGCGTAATTGTGAGTTATAAAGGCTTGATCACCCGATATAATGTCAGAATTGCGCGATATAAAGTCCGAATTGCATGACCTAAAGTCCGAGTGGCATGATATAATGTCAGAATTGCGAGATATAAAGTCTGAATTGCAAGATATAAATGTGCAATTGTGAGTTATAAAGGCTTGATCAGAATTTTGCAATATAAAGTCAGTATTGCACAATATAAAGTAAGTCAGAATTGTGCGATATAATGACAGAATTGCACAATATAATTTCAGATTTGTATGATATAATGTCAGAATTTGCAAGATATTAACGCACAATTGTGAGTTATAAAGGCTTGATATAAAATCAGAATTGAGCGATATGTCAGAATTGCACGATATAAAGTCAGAATTGCACGATATAAAGTCAGATTTGCGCAATATTGCATGATTTAATGTCAGAATTGCGCAATATAAATTCAGAATTGTGAAATATATAATCAGAATTGCACGATATAATGTCAGAATTGTGCGATATAAAGTCAGATTTGCGCAATATTGCATGATTTAATGTCAGAATTGCGCAATATAAATTCAGAATTGTGAAATATATAATCAGAATTGCACGATATAATGTCAGAATTGTGCGAAATAAAGTCAGAATCGCAAGATATAAAGTCAGCATTGCGCAATATATAGTCAGAATTGCGCAAAATAAAGTCAGAATTGCGCAATATAAAGTCAGAATTTTGCAATAAAAAGTCAGAATTGCGGAATATATATAATCAGAATTGCATGATACAATGTCAGAATTGCATGATATAAAGTCAGAATCGCAAGATATAAACGCGCAATTGTGAATTATAAAGGCACAATATAAAGTCAGAATCGCAAGATATAAAGTCAGCATTGCGCAATATAAAGTCAGCATTGCGCAATATATAGTCAGAATTGCGCAAAATAAAGTCAGAATTGCGCAATATAAAGTCAGAATTTTGCAATAAAAAGTCAGAATTGCGGAATATATATAATCAGAATTGCACGATACAATGTCAGAATTGCACAATATAAAGTCAGAATCGCAAGATATAAACGCGCAATTGTGAATTATAAAGGCACAATATAAAGTCAGAATTGCACGATATAAAGTCAGCATTGCACAATATAAAGTCAGAATTGCGCAATATAAAGTCAGAATCGCTAAATATAAATGCGCGATATAAAGTCAGCATTGCGCAATTTAGTCAGAATTGCGAGATATAAACGCACAATTTTGAGTTATAAAGGCTTGATATAAAGTCAGATTTGCGCAATATTGCATGATATAATGTCAGAATTGCACAATATAAAGTCAGAATTGCACGATATAAACGCACAATTGTGAGTTATAAAGGCTTGATATAAAGTCAGAATTGCACGATATAAAGTAAGTCAGAATTGTGCAATATAAAGTCAGAATTGCCTGATATAAACTCACAATTGTGAGTTCTAAGGACGCGATATAAAGTCAGAATTGCACGATATAATGTCAGAATTGCGCAATATAAAGTCAGAATTGCACGATATCATGTCAGAATTGCGCAATACTGTATAAAGTCAGAATAGCAAGATATAAACGCACAATTGTGAATTATAAAGGCGCAATATAAAGTCAGAATTGCGCGATATAAAGTCAGAATCGCAGGATATAAACACGCAATTGTGAATTATAAAGGCGCGATATAAAGTCAGCATTGCGCAATATAAAGTCCGAATTGCGCAATATAAAGTCAGAAATGCGCGATATAAAGTCAGAATCGCAAGATATAAACGCGCAATTGTGAATTATAACGGCATGATATAAAGTCAGAATCGCAAGATATAAACGCACAATTGTGAGTTATAAAGGCTTGATATAAAGTCAGAATTGCACAATATAAAAGCAGCAACTTTATATCACGGAATTCTAACTGAGAAAAAAATTCTGAATTGCGAGGAAAAAGTCAAAATTGTGAGCGAAACAACAATTTTTTTTTACATTTTTTGGCAGAAACAAGCTTCCATATTTGAATGCACCCTTGCTTAATAAAAGTATTTAAATCTTACTGACACTGAATGATTGAACAGTAGTGTATATATAGTATTAGGCAAACTGATCAATTACAAGCAAACTGTTGGAGTTCATCAGGAAGTAGTATTGTGATGTAAGAGCTGCATAAAACCCTTGCTGTATGTAAAATTGTACTTGCCTGTTCTTCTCAAATAGATCTTAAACCTGACCCAGGCTTTGAAAGATGGGAAGAGCCCCATCCACTTGGTACAGATGCCTCGTGTGGTGGTGGAGAGGAGCCGAGGAGGAGGCCAGGGTCGCGTGGTCCAACTAGGCAATGCTTTTACCCAGACGTTTCACTGCAAGAGACCCTTTTTCACTTCCTGGTAAAGGGGCCTCACAGAGAGGATGAAGACTGGAATGAAAATGGACGAGGGTCCTTTACTAAATGGTAAGGGCAGATTCAGACACTGGATGGGGAACTTTCTGATAAGGACTTCTTGGATGAATGTAGCAAAGGGAGAGACTGCACGGAGGTCTGTTGTGGAGGATCGGAGGCCTTTTGTTTTCCTGAGCCTTTTCCCAGAATTCTCCTCTTCAGCTCACTATGGCTGTCAAGTTGGAAAGTCAAAAGGGAATCGTTCTTTGAAAATGTTGAAGTTTTGTCGTGACAGCCTTTTTCAACTGCCAATTATTTTATAAGTATAAATCATAAATGAAGAATGATGCATAAACTTGAAAAAAGAAATGCTTGAATGTAACCTGCAAGTTTACATTTTACACGTCTCCTGAGGACATTTCAACACCAAGGAAAACTGGTGATTATGGTATTTATATGATGAATGTATTTGCTGATTATGTAACAGGATGCTGGTAACACAATGGTGGGTGCTTTGAAGCCCCTGGTAAACGTATAATTCCAAAAGGTTTTTTTTTTTTCTCTCTTTCACACAATCCTGTGTATGCATCTTGGACTTTCTATACCAGCTGAACGGTTGCTAAAGTAGAGCTGTATATTAAAAATTAAGTGAATAAAAATAAAGCTTTGGGATTGGTAAAAAAAAGACTTAAGTTTTCAATTTGTTTGATGTAGTCGATTATCCCTCTGAGGCTGGCATTTTTATTTAGTTATTTATGTATTTATTTATTGCATCTTATTAACCAAAGCAGAGCATGATTCTTCCTCAAACCACTTTTGCAAATGAAAACTCGTTCATGTTTCAAAATCAACAATCTTAAATGGGTTAGTTCACCCAAAAATGAAAATTCTGTCATTGATTACTCACCCTCATGTCGTTCCAAAACCCTAAGACCTTCGTTCATCTTCGTAACACAAGACAGTCAAGATATTTAAGAGAGTCAATTACCACTTTCAAGGCCCAGAAAGGTAGGAAAGACATTGTTAATATAGTCCATGTGAATTCAGTGATTCAACCTTAATTTTATGAAGCGACAAGAATAATTATTGTGCGCATAAAACCCCCCAAAATAACGACTTTATTCAACAATCTCTTCTCGTCTGTGTCAAGTCTCCTACACTGTTGACCAGGGGTGGCGAGCTCCGGTCCTGGAGACCCACAGTCCTGCAGAGTTTTGCTTCAACCCTAATCAAACACACCTGAACAAGTTAAAGGGATAGTTCACCCAAAAATGAAAATTAGCCCATAATTTACTCACCCTCAAGTCATCCTAGGTGTATATGACATTCTTCTTTCAGACGAATAAAATCCGAGTTATATTACAAAAGTCCAGGCTAATCCAAGCATTAGAATTTGATTCATAGTTGCTCTGTTTTTGAAGTCCATAAAAAGTGCATCTGTCCGTCAAATAATGGGCTCCACGTGGCTCCGGGGTGTTAATAAAGGCCTTCTGAAGCGAATCGATGCGTTTGTGGAAGAAAAATATTCATATTTAAAACTTTTTAACAAGTAAACTTTCGGCCCACCGCCTTCCGTGGAAAAGTGTTGAATGTTGAAAGTGAAACTCAAGATGCATACGTGAATTTTTGGACTTCAAAAACATAGCAACTATGAATCAAATTCTAATGCTTGGATTAGCCTGGACTTTTGTAATATAACTCAGATTTTATTCGTCTGAAAGAAGAATGTCATATACACCTAGGATGACTTGAGGGTGAGTAAATTATGGGCTAATTTTCATTTTTGGGTGAACTATCCCTTTAATCAAGGTCTGAAGGGTTACAAGGAAGCTACAGGCAGGTGAGTTTTATCAGGGTTGGAGCTAAACTCTGGACTGGACCGATCTCCAGGACCGGAATTTGCCACCCCTGTTGTTGACATTCAATACAGTGCAGCGCTTTTAAAGTGCTATGTCAGAATGCCGGCTTACCATTGGCTAACGCTATTGACGTGAGCACCACGAAGCATGCATGTGATGCTGACGCAGGAGCTAACTCTTTGGTGAAAACTGAGAGGGAAAAAATGTCAGAAAAGTATGTATTTTTTTTTGTATTAAAGAAAACAAACAAACACTTGTTTTCACCCAATATTCGTCAGAACACTGTATTTTTGAATGCCCAACCCTAATCACAATTTCTACCCAGTAAAATAATTGTATATCGTGATATAACTAGAAAGATATTTGCTATACAAAAATACTAAGAGATATATTTTTGGTAGTTTTATCTTATTTTAATACTTGTTTTCTTATTTTAGATCATTTTAAGGGGCTCTTGAGGCCCCTGAGTTGATAACCAAAAGGTTTGAGGTACTTTTAGCCTTGTTCTGTCATTATGCTGCCACCCTGTGGGCACTGTTAGCAAAGAAAACCAGACGCACTGAGTTTGTTCGTCTTGCTTATACTGCAGTGCAAAAAGGTGTTTATGTTTTCAGAGTTTTTGTTCTACACTTGGTAGTACATACCTGTATAAACCTAGAGCACGAGTAATGTTATTGTAACAGAAGACCGGAGCAAAAGACAAAGTGACCGATGTGAACTACGTCTGCTACTTCTACTGTGAATGGAGTGCTGCAGGTCTTATAATGACCAACAGGTGGCAGTGCTCACTCACAAACGAACACCAGTTCCTCGCACCCTGAGACCGAATGCCAATGAGCCACATCCTGGGGCCTGTTTCAGAAAGGAGGTTAAGTGAAAACTCTGAGTATGTTAACCCTGAAATAAGGGAAACTCTGGGTTTTCTGTTTCAGAATGTGAGGTATGTCAAACCTGAGAAAGCAGGGTAAGTCAAGCCCGTCTCTGAAAGAGAGGTAACTTATACTCAGAGTCAGTTACCAGGGTAACTTACTCTGTGAACCTAACCTGGTCAGGAGCAGGTTTTCTTTGGTAAACCCAGAGTTTCTTTCGGTCTCCTCCCCTTTTTTAAAGCGCCAGCTGTGTTTAAAAAGTTTATTCATTCATTCATGAGAAGCTTTCTTTGCAGTGCAGGTACATTCATTCATTGCTCATATTTTCATCATGAGGACACTGTCAAACTGACAAAAATGGCATGTCCTTTTATACAGGAAGGATCCTGACGTTCACTTGATAAACCTCTAGAAGTATCCTGATAATTAGAATTTCCTTTAGGATTTCCAGTGGTTGGACGCATTGATGACACTCATATTCCCATAATCACACTTTCTGAAAATGGATTACTGTATGGAATGGAAGGATGCTGCCAGATGGTAGTACGAGATATATGCCATAACCACCACCACAGCTGTTAAATACATTTATTTAAAATTTTTATGGTCATCTTTATTTCCTACAAATACTTTATTCTTTTTCCTGTTGGATGTTAATATTCTTCCTCCATCTCCTCTTCATCTGTCAGTGGTGCTGGTGTTTGGCTGGCCTGAGTAGAAGTCAATAATGTCATTACCCTGATTAATAAATGTAACAGGTGGGATCAGAGAACATTTCATTATGTGAAAAGAACATAGACCCTTTTCACATTTCTGGGTTTCTCAGAGCTGAAGTCGTCATAGGGTTAACTTTTATAGCGGTGAATGAAAGAATACATTAAATATATATTTTTTGTGTCCCCATTTGCTCAAATAGCAAAAGAAAAACTCCACAATAGTGATTTCACAACTTTCAAAAAGAGGGAAAAAATAGAGTGAGTTTGATAATGGAAGTGAAAAGAGAGAAAGATGTTAATTTTCACCATCACTCCCATAGACACTGTATTAGAAACACCCTCACAGCAGCGGTAACTTGTTTTTTGTAATTTGATGCAAAAGTAATATAATACAAAGTATTAGTGTTATAAATGTACATACATTTAAAAATACAAAAAAAATACAAAAAACGTTGCAGGATTTGCGCTGATGCTGCACATTGGACACTGAATGATATTTAATATGTCAAATGTTGGTAAAGTCATTAAACCAACACCCCTGAACATTTTATGCTTAAAGCTTTATCTGATTGAATTATGTTTTCATTTTCATTTTTAGCTGCTGCCACATTCTTTTTTTTGCCTTTTGGATACCATGAAAATGAAACTTAATTAAAATAATTAAGAATTAAACTTACATATTAACCCGGAAGTATGCAAACGTATTTTTGTTGGGTGCTGTTGCCATGGTGAATCGAAATTTCGTAGCTCCATTGATCGTGCCTTTTCATAGTTGGAGTGCATATGCTTAACTCAGAGTCAGTCTACTCAGATTTGATTGAACTACCTCAATTCAGCTGTTCTGAAACCCAAAACTCAAAGTTTCCCATCTCAGAGTAAGTCAACTCAGAGTTCAGGTTTAAACTCAGAGTTGGTTGAACCTCCTTACTGAAACGGGCCCCTGGATAGTTTCTCACTGCTGTATCTCTCGCGTGTCAAAACAAGCCAAAAAAGTTGATTAATCACTCATTGTTCCTGGACTGAGAGAAACACGTATGCTATTTGCTATTCACCAATGCTTGTTAAATGTCTATCAAATATGTAATGGAATAAATTGCCTTGTTGGATTGTCAAAATCGTTAAATGGACGAAGTTTAGTTAAATGTGACTACAAAAAGACATCAGTCTGTATTAAATTAAGCTGAATTAAAAAAAGATATAAGCATGTGTTTGTAAAATATTATAAAGTCAGGCTATATCTACTAAAGTTAGCCGAGCCTATTCTCATATTGCATTCATAATGCCTAACATATTCTTTTAAATAATTGTTTCATGATTAAAAAAAAACTGCTGATATTTAAGAAATATTGATATCCTAGCTCGACCGCTGTGGTGAACGTGATTTCACCAAGTGCATGTCCCTCAAATCTGATTGGTGGTTGGAATGTTGATCCGGGAACAAGTTAACAGTTCATGTCAAGTTTAGGCTTAAAGGTGCACTGTGTAAAATTTAGCAGCATCTAGAGGTGAGGTTGTGGATTGCAACATCCCACCGCTCACCCCTCCCTTTCGAAGCACATGGAGAAGCTACGGAGGCCGATACAGGACAAAAATGTCGTCGTCTGAAACAGAGAGTAGCTAGCACTCTGTAGAGCAGTTTGTCCATTTAGGGCTACTGTAGAAACATGGTGGCACAAAATGGCGACGTCACTGTAAGGGGACCCGCAATGTATGTGTAGATAGAAATGGCTTATTCTAAGGTAATAAACATATCGGTTCATTATGTAAGGTCTTATACAACATTGAAAACATAGTTATGTATATTATATTGCATTTCTGTCAATAGATCCTCATAAATACTACACACTGCACCTTTAAAACCAGGGTTTGGTGCATCATCAGTGTTATTTACATATTATTTCCCTTTGATTTTAGGGATAAGTTATGGGTAGGGTTAGGACTAAATTTTTAGACAAGAATGTTGTTCCATCAAGAAAATATGTTGATCCACGAACATGTCTGTCTTGTGCTACTTCATTAAGCACAGGGGAAAAAATGACAGTAAATTATTGATGTTTCATTGTCCATATTATTGCCTTTGTTCTACATAGTTTTCCTGTCAGACTGCTCACATGTGCCAAACTATGTTGAAGCGGTCATAAATTGCATGCACACAATCTGGAGGAATTTGTTGTCCTGTTTTCCCTCTTAAACATTAACGCACTATCATTTATCAATGTGGGAACTCTCCTCTAGCTCATTCTCAGAAGAAATAGGGAACACTCTGGAATGTTCTTCTTCTCTCACTCTCTCTCTCGCTCTCTCTCATACATCCACCCCAACTTTCTTCACACTCGTATCTTATCTGCCCTTTCTTGGCTTGTTTTTTCAGTTCCCAGAAAAGCACTACCTTTTTTTTTTTTTCTGTTGGATTGGTTCATAAATGTGACTCCATAAGAGGGGTTAGCCTATTTACCTTTCTTGGAAATCAGATTGCTGGAAGTGTTAAGGGTGTAAAGGTGACTGATTTCTCTGATTGGTATGGGTATGAGTTTGGCCTCGGCTTGCAGGCTTTGCAATGACAAATCCCTCTTTGTTTGAACGGTATATGTGCATTATGTAAGCAGATGCTGAGATCACCAGCCACACAGCTGTTTCACTCCCTTGTGACAAAGACACTGCCATTTTCTTCTCAAAAATTGACATTTAAAATATGTTGGCTTTAGTAAAGTTATTAGTTATAGATGTGGTCACACTTTAGGGTCCAGCTCTCAGTGTTAACTAACTATTAACTACGACATTTGCCTCAATAAACTCCTAATTACTGCTTATTAGTTATTGGGTAGGATTAGGGGATGTAGAATATGGTTTTATATATGGGCATTAATATGTGCTTTTATAAGTGCTAATAAACAGCCAATATCCTGGTAATATGCAACTAGTTAATAGTGAATTGGACCCTAAACTTAGGTGTTTTTTCCTAATTTTCAAATAATTTAAATGAATCACTTTGAGTATAATTTTTTTAAACGATTTTTTTTAATGTCAGTATTGGGATTACATTTTCAGTTCACTGTATTTAAAGGGTACATGCATAACACACAGTTTCTGCCAATCTCATGTAAATCTTGAGTACCTATTGAGTAGTATTGCATCCTTCATATCGCCTAAGAGTCTTTTATCATATTTATAAAAGAGAGATACACTGTACCGATTCTTTCCGAAAACAGCCAAGCTTGTGCAGGCGTGCTGTGAGGGGAGCTAAAGAGACACGAGAGTACACACACACATACACACACACACACACACAAAATACATCATGGCATTATCCCTGGATAACTTTCGATTCACTATACGTTCGTGTTGTTTACATTATATGCACTTATGTGCCGATTCCCAACAAAACAAAGACATTTGATGCAGTTTCACTCGTGACAGGGAACAAACAAACACACTTGCAGAGCTCTATTGCTGCGGAGGAAAAACAAACTGCATCCACTGTTTCCTTAACGCGGGGTTATTTGGGAAGCTGAACAAGGTTATCTTTCCCTCACACCCAAAAACACACTTCTTTAGTGACGTTGTTGATTTAGTGGTGACAGCGCAAACAAAATGACAGCGCTACCGACAGCTTCTGTAACCGAACGAAGCTCGTTGATGGACGTGCTCTTGCTCTCGCGCGGGTTGACGTGTGCATACACTCATGCCCATACAAGCAATTCCACCCTTTATGACGTCATACAGGGCCATACTTGGAAAAAAACTTTCCGAAACTTGTTTGAATCCTGAAGGAGTGTATTTGGAACAGAAACACTCCGTCATATTTCCAACTCTTTTTTTTTTTTTTTTTTTTTTTTACTCTGAGAATCAAACTCTGTAACAGTGTAAATAAGTCAGAATGCATGAATAGTACAATAGTGGGAAGATGAATGTGTATTTAAACTGTCATTTATGTAGAAGAAATGTGAAATTATTTTTGAATTTGGTGCCTTCTAGACTGAGAAAAGACAGAAAATGTATTTTTGTCTCATGTGGATGAAAGACAACAACTCCCAGAATGCACTTGCTTCGCTGAATTCATTGAAAAGTTGAAACACTCACTTTGCTCCATACCGCTCCATTATGAATGCCCGAGCTGAGCGGCAGCGTCCGTGTGCATTTACATTCTGTAAGTGAGATCCCTCCCCTCTGGGCGGGTTTAAAACATGCCGAACTAGCTCCTGTAGTCTCTAGGCTCTGGCCAAAAATCCTCAGATGGCGCAAAATGACGATATTTGCGTCATTGGAGGATTTTTTCCAGAAATAAAATGCCTAATTATCTCGTCTCAGGGGGACATGAGGGGGGAAAGTACCATAATTCAAATATACTACCGGGTTTCTACTGATACAAAGCTTAATGCTAAATCACTGAAGTTACCCTTTAAGTGCGTTTGTTTGTTATTATAATTTTTTAAAATATAAATTAAGACAATCAAAACATTTTCAAAAATACTGTACATCACAAGTGTAGGACATCGCATGCTATCGAATACCTTGGCCAGTTTTTTTTTTTATTTTTTTATTCTTTTAGGTGAAGAAGAGTGCTGAACACAACTATATTAAAAATGTAACTATTCATGAAACTCGATCATCAATCAGGTAAACACAGACGCGCCATAGATGGAAGCCATTCATGCTGTTTTAATACATTTAATAGTGCATTTTGACCATGATTAATCTGTACAGAAATAACATTAATAATAAAAAAGATAAACAACTTTTTCTCATTTCTGTAACTTAGAGTGTAACATTTACAATAAAATAAGATACATACAAAAACACGATATGAGTGATATAAATACAGAGAAGTTTAAATTAACCGTCATTGTCATGCGTTATTCTCGGTTTGGCAGCATACATTTAATTTACACACGTTTATGGAACACCGCCGTGGACAGGCACGCAAGTAGTAATAAATCGAGACATCAAACCCAGGACTGACAGTCATAAAGCGCTTCAACAGGAATACTGGACTCATCCGAACCATCACGTCAGAAAGAACTCTGTAGGGTGATTCCAGCACTCCCACTCTGATCTGCTCTGTGACCGCAGGCCTGGTTATATTTAAGTGTAAATGCAAGCTTTGTTACTATTTTAGATTTTTACTTCATTTCTGGTTAACACTGACAAACAAACAGACATCACTTCTCCTCATACATTCTCTACCATCCTCTGACAAAATTGCTGGCTTGGTAGCCCCCTATAATCAAACCTGAACATCCAATCCGAACAAAAAGCTTTTCCTATCCTTTTAGTTATCCTTTCAAGACCGTTGAGCTCACATGCATTTTATTGGTTTGCAGCACTGATCTCGACCAATCACAGGCCTTGGGGTGAGTAAACTGTATTTATGTTCTTCTTTAGAGTCCTGTGTGGAACCCTGAAGAATTGGTCCATCTGTATATTGGTCTCCGCTTTGGTTTTGGTGCTGTTGGAACCCTCCGTGCTGTTGAAGTGTCTACATACACTAGTCTTTTCCTCTATCACACATTTTCTGTCTTCCTTTCAAAGGTGTGCCAGCCACCACCTTCTGTCTTGTCTATAGACAAACATGTCATGTCCATCCATTCATCCATCTGTCCATTCTCTATAAGGAAAGCACTGTACACAGCTTTGCAGATACTACGTAACAGTGATGCACACATGGATGGGTATAAACACTGTATTGCAGCGGGTGCCAGTGCATGGAATATGTCTCATTTGTCAATACACACACATACACATCAGACACACTATACATATGCTCACTTCCACAGTCATTCAAAAATACACACACACACACACACACACATACTTGCTTCTCAGAAGCAAAAGCACCTCCCATTTCATGTAGTCACCCTATGACATATTCAGTAACAAGGTCAACCGTTGTGACGTCAAGGATGATGATGTCATAGCAGCAGAAAACGCCTATTTCCAGTCTTTCAGGCGTGTCATTTGATGGCAATCCAAATGGCAAGACCTTTGACCTATGTAGCTTGTTGTTTCGGGCACAGTTGTCAGTCCGTATCATCTAAGGACTCAGATCGTGTGTTGAGGGAGTTTAAAATCATCTTCCTCTCTAATGTGAGTTCGTTGAGAGGTGAAATAAAACATCAAAGTGCGCACCAGGTGTGTGTGTATGTGTGTATGTGTGTGTGTGTTCATTTGTCCAGGCAGGTAAAGGAGTCTCGTATCCTCACCACCTCTGCAGCACACAGGTGACCATAAAGCTTATTGTACCATTCAGGGCAACGACCCCTAAAATCACAGAAAAAAAAGTATGAGTGATGAAGGCATTTATACGTCATTATATTATATTAAAATATTTGAAATAAATATTCATTAATTATAATTTTTTTAAATATAAATATATATGCAAATATTAAAAAAATTATATTCATATTAAATATGTTAAAATGGAATAAAATAGAATAAATAATATAGTATATAAAATATTTTTTAAATGTATTTTAATTAAATAATTACAACAATAAATAAATACATATCTAATTTAAAAATAAAATATGTTTTATGTTAATGTTTATTATTTAAATACAAAATCTAAATAATATATATTATAAATATTATTTAAATATTTAATTTACATTAACATACTTATTATTACACAATTATTAGATTTTTATTAAAAATAAAATCTAATAAATATAAATAAATAAATATTTAATTATTAATAATATAATACAATACAACTAATTACAATATAACTAATTAAATAAATATATTTATAATAATAATAGTTACTTTTTTACAGATATACATATATGCGGTGTATACAGTGTGTGTGTGTGTGTGTGTGTGTATATACACATATACATACACATATACATATATATACATATATGCATATATATATATACATACATTATATATATATATATATATATATATATATATATATATATATATATATATATATATATATATATATATATATATAATATTTAACTTACATTAACATAATTTTATTTTTAATTATGTAATTATAACACGCATTTAAAAAATCTAATAATTATTATAAATAAATATTTCATTATTACTAATATAACATAATACAATAAATATAATTAAATAAATACATAATAATAATTACTATTATTTTTAATATTATAAAAAAAATTCAGGAATCACAAAAAATCTACCTCATCCTAATAATTGAAATGGAACTAAAACGTTAAATACAAAAGTAAATATAGAATATTCTGAGATATATCTGAGATATCTGAGAAGATATTGAGATTCCTGTGCAGCTCTTACCTTGAGTCTATTCTGGATATGTGTGTGAGACGGCTCTTGTTGGGTCCGCAGGGTTCGATGTAATAGCGGGAGGTCAGAACGTTAGCACGAACACCCAGCATCGCTGCACTCTCATGATCCACCGACACGCACACCAACGCACACACTCCCTTGGGCAAATCTGTCACCCACGACCTGCAACAAAACAAAAAAATGCTTAGATTTCTTTTGGACTCCTAATTCGAATTTAAAGTAGAATTGTAACCATGAAACACTTTAGGTAAGAAGACTTTGTTTCTAATCACCTGAGCACCACGTGGTCTCTTTGCGGATGGGGCGCCATGGAGTTCCTGACGTACTGATAGACTTCTGTGTTGTGCTCTAGTGTTTCCACAGTCCTGCACTCTAACAGGTCCTCATCCCAGTGTTCCTGCTCCCGCAGAATCCGCTGCAAGACGTCTTCAGCCGGCGCAGGCACGTCCACGCATACTTTCCACTGCCGTAAAGATGACCCATCCTGAACCTGTGGTGAAAGATGATGATGATGCAACGGTCATTAACGGTTCCAGCACAATAATCTCAGTACTTGACTAGCATGATATTACTGGGGTCCTAGTTGTGATTTCATCCAAGAAGATTTTCAATTTTATGGGTAGCTCAGAGGATTCTGTACTCCTTCATGGCAAGGGTGTCCAATCTTGCTCCTGGAGAGTCAATGTCCTGCAGAATTTAGCTCCAACCTTTCCAAACACACTTGCTTGGAAGTTTCTATCAATCCTGAAGTTTTTTTTTAACTGGTTAAGATGTGTTTAATGAGGATTTGAGCTAAACGCTGTAGTGGTCCTCCAGGAGCAGGATTGGATACTCCTGCTTTAAGGGTATATGAAATGCTGTCCAAGGACAAGCTGAGTGAACTCAGTGTGATTTGGTAGGTGTGAAGTGCTAGAACAAACTGACGCCATGGTGGGCTCTAGGCCAAAACAGAGCTGGGAAAAGACACTTTCACATGAAAAAAAGTGATGTAAGGGAAAAAAAGACAGCTTTTCCATTAGGCACAAGCAAGAAAATTAGCAAAGGAAGGAAGAGAGATTGCACATGAAATGGGAAATAGTGTCCAAGTGACTTGAATAGGGTGTGTATTTACAGTTCCCTTACCTTCTTATATGCAAGTTCAGCGTTCTCAGGAGTCGAGCAGCTGTCATAACCTTTGAATTTGTCCTTGGCTTCTTTAAGCAGGGCATCAATACTGTCTTTGAGCAGACTTTGGTAGCTACAGGAACCACTGTCTTCCACCAACACCTCCATCCGCATGGGACTCAAGCCCTGCTCCACGTAAGAATTCCTACAGCGTGACATCTCTTCTGGGATCTGAAAGAAAAACAAGGTATTAATAAACGAATAAATCCCTTATTCATGCTGGTCCATGTTGGTTTGGTGCTGGTAGGCCAGCATAACCATAATGTTCACCGGCAAATCTATGAGGAAACACATCTTGCTAAGTTAGTCAAAGGCCCGAAACAACAGCAACAACAATAGCAATCCATTTTAGGCTCCGGCTAACAAAAGAAAACATATACAAGCTAGCCTTTTCAGCAGGGACCTTTCGAGAACAAAATTAATTAAAAGAGAAACTCGTGACTAGTTCATAACATGCACATTAACATTAGCTTCTCCAATGGGAGCAACTAGCAGAGAGTGAACATTGTAAGCTTGATATTACATTACCCATGACAAATCATGATAATATGGTTGTACAGTGAAAAAACGTAGGTGTAGAAACAATTTTTACTTAGAAATTGCAAGTAAATTTCACAAACAATTACAAAGAAACGGGAAGTAGCACATTGAATTAAATGTGAAATTTTAAATATTTTCAGCTACACTATTTTAAGGTGGCAGTTACATTGTACTTACTCAAATAAGTACTGACTAATATGAATTAACTACATGTACTTAGAGTTATGATTAGGGTTATAGTTTGGTTTAGGTTTTGTTACTTGTAATTATGCATAATTTACTGTTATTACCGTAGTAAGTACATGTAACTATGTCACCTTAAAATAAAGTGTTACATATTTTCTTGTACAATGTACTAATACCTTTTTTTTTTACATTGTAGTATACTAGTTTTTCAGCCTCAAATACTTAAAGATGTTTAAATCATGGCTACCTATTATACTAAATCCGAACATTAAAACTGCTCTTGGTGTGATTGAAATGAATGTGAAGGGAAGAGAAGTGACAAAAGTGATTCATTCGTAACTGGAAGTGGCTCATCCTGTTTGTGTGTGTGTCTTGTCCAGCGTTCTGCCCTTATCCACTGTGAGTGTTTTTGTGCGTGTCCTGTCCTGCTCTCTGTCCTTTTCCTGCCTGACTGATGATGTTTATCATGTCATGGTTCTTGTCCCTTTCCAGCGTTTGTTGAGATAAACTTGTTATCTGCGTACAGCAAAAAGCATTACTCTGATGGATACAGCGCGGCCAGACCTTCCTCATCAGATTTAGGGGCAGAAGACCTTTAATACAAGATGCTATCTTTCTGTTACTCATTCTGAATGATCCGCTCTCTATAAATAGCCCATTAAGAAGAAAATAACTTTTGCTAATTGTCGTAAATTGAGTTATTTTCTTATGTTAATGGCTCCACATAATCAGCTTAATCTAATAACGTAGTTTGTTATGATCTGCTCAGGGAAAGCAGTGGCACATGGTACAACAATTGTGCAAGTGTGTAAGTGAACATTACAAGACAATGGTGCTTTGTGGACTTCATTTCTGACAGACGCAAAATTGAATTTCCTCTGTTTTTCAACCTTTTCTGACTTTCATTATTTTACACTTATCCAGTTAAGAACTTCCTTCCTGACCTATGAATAGGTACTAAAAGGGAAAGTGTGTGTCTATGTATGTGTATACGTTGCACAAATATTTGCGACAAACCTGCTGTTAATATGTGATTAAAATTGTGGCCAGAGGTTAGCTATTTATTTACTTAACGTTTTCTACATTTCCCACTGCAGGGAAAAATATGAGTTCACTGAATTGAATAGTATTTTTTTTAGTGCTGTCAAATCGATTAATCACGATTAATCACATCCAAAATAAAAGTTTGTGTTTACATAACATTGAGAAATCAATGTTAAGTGGTCTCTTAATTTTTTTCCAGACCTGTATGTGTGTGTTTACAGTGTATATATTAAAAATATACACATGCATGAATTTAATAAAAATGTGTTATATTTATATATAATATAAATTATATAAATACATATACAGTATATACATACAAATATTTCATAAATAAATACATGAATGAGTCTGTGTTTACATATACACATAATCGTTATACACAGTACATAAATATATTATGTAACACAAAGTTTATTTTGGATGCGATTAATTGTGATTAATCAATTTAACAGCCTTATATTATATATTAAAATGTACTGCAGTTTGTGGATTCACATGCTATTATATATATGTGTGATTATTAGTTGATAATTTATTTATATTAAGGACATCCTAACATTTCTGTGCCGCTCTTACCTGCAGTCTGTTTTCCACATTATTGTTATGTGTTATGTTATGTTCTAGAACACAAGGTCCTTGCTGTATTGATATAAAACAACACTGCTAGCTGTAACCATGGCTGCTAAATATGTATGTATGTTTATGAGTATTTGTATGGGCAATTAAGGGATTGGTCATTGTGTAACAACTGCATCAATCTTAAATCCTAAATAAATTCAGAGTTTTTGGTTACTGTTTTGGTAGCAGACGTCTTGACATGCTATAGCGTGCATTTGTCTTTGTACCTGACCAGCATATGACAGAGAAACACATCTGGTGGAGAGTGATAAGACCACCAGTTTTAAACTGTTACTGACAAGGCTTTGATAACATTGATGTGCGTGAGAGATGAACGTTCGTCTGCTTTTTTCGTAAAACATGTGTGTTTGCGTGTTTATGCTGGAAAAATGCACTCAGAGATAAGGTCATGCTCACCAGGAAGAGTTTTCTGCACTCCTGTATCATGTGTGCTAAGCCATGTGTGGCCGCCAGGTTCTCGTTCAAGTCCCTTTGGTCTGGTTTTCCCAAGGTGTTCTTTCTGTTCATGACCCTGTGATAAGGAAGACATATTAAAAGGGCTAAACGGATAAAGTAAAAATGATGTCTGATGCAAGCACTTATCTAATCTCGGCGTGACGGCTAAAATTGAATGCTACATTTTTAAGTGCAGCAGGCATTCAAAGCCTTACGTAAGTCATCTCTCTTTTTTTTAACCTATTCTTCCCTAGTTTCCTGTTTTTGTAGGGCGGCTATTTAAGCGAGAGCGAGCATAATTGCATGCTTTAAGGGTTTGAAGTAGTCATATGCCAAATATGATGGAAGTTTGCAATTAAAAAGATGAGCAGATCTATGTGAAGTCTGTTAACAGACTGAATGCACACGCACCTGGGTGAGGAGCTCTCTCTCCGCAGTGTGTTGAGATGGAAGAGAGAGGGTGCCAAACACACGGCCAGGTTAGTGCAGGTCATCTGGTTTTCACCCACGCTGGCTGTTACATCACTCAGGAAGCACAGCAAAGTCTGCAGGGCCTCGCGGTTCTCGTCCGGTAAAAGCAACACGGCGGCCCTCACTGCCTGCAGACGCTGCTCTTTGGGAACGTCTGAAACCGACAGAGTTGTTTCATTAGTTTACTCCGAACACAGTGTATTAGGAATAAAGCCCTGTTTACACCTTGTATTACAATGCGTTTTGGTCGATCGGATCACAAGTGGATGATGCTAAATACCGGTGTAAACGGGGTCTAAAACTTACAGAGGTAGTCGAAAACGCATTAGACTGGATTGCTTTCGTATAGTGTAAACGCTCATGTGGTCAAATGCATTCGAACAGCCAAACAAAACAGCCAGACGGGATTAGTCGGCTGAAGTTTGGTTTAAAGACGAAAAACATACCTATGTTCTCTCACCATTCCTGATATCTAACACGCACTTTGACATGTTCTTGCGGCTCTCAGGGCCGAAACAAAGGTCATCTCCGGGCATGGTTGTATGTAAATTGCATGAGCTTATTTCATCCATTAGATCAAAAGATCTGAAAAAGCCCATATATTTACCCTTCCATAATCAGGACAGAAAGTGGACAAAAGAGACGGATTAAACCACCAGGTGTAAACGGGAATGTCTCTCACTCGTCTACTTGTGATCCGATCGACAAAATTGCATCTTAATACCAGATGTAAACAGGGACTAAGATACACACAAAAAGTACTGTGGCAGTGCAAGCAAGCAAATATACAAAACATGACAAAACTCGTGATAAACCATGTCTATAACAGTATTACTAGTGGTATATTTTTACATTTTATATTATTTATGTATATAATATTTTTTAAATTGAATTCAAATATGTGTAGGCCCTATTATATTTATATATGCATTTTATATTTGTATTTTAGAATATTTATATTACGTGTATTTGTTTTATTTTTAACATTTACATCTTTGTACGTCTTTTTTATATTTAATCTAAAAATATAACAAGTTAATACAATCAATACACCCACAACACTATTCTTTTTCATTATGTCATTTGTAGAAGGAAGGAAGGAAGGGAGTTAGTCCAGATCAGGGAGGGGTGTTCAAACTTCAGAAATCAACAATATAAATCAACTAGACTGACAGAAGAATCTAGCACACGCAAACCACACAATCTCTATATTCAGCATATCTGCAACGTGTTGTAATATGCCACTGATAAAAAAAATTACAAAAACGCGGCTTTTGAACAGCAAAGGACGGATTGCTGTGAACAGAAATGTCATGTATGGAATTGTGTGTGAGTGTTCGTCAGATGATGTCTGTTATTTTCACCCTTGGGAATGAAAGACCCTGTGTGAACACAAAACAGGCACGCACAAACCCTTGCTTTTCTGTGTGGGATTGAGACCTCTCTTGCGGTTGGGGTCAACTATAGTCTTTGAGAGGACATATTTGTGCTGGTTGTTTTCTTCGTAATTTTGGTTGGGGTAACAGACCACTTTAATCAAGCTATTTTCCTGAAAGACTGGAGTTATAATGCTGCTTATTGTGAGCCGCTCCAAGCAAGAACAATGTACCATAATATCACAGTATCAATATAATATCATGTTCTGTTCACTACAAATGGAATAATCACTGTGAATTTTTGACACATGGCCGACAGACCTCGTAAATCACATTAGAGAAGTCAATAAAATTGTATTATATTCTCGTTCCATTTTCTAAATGGAACATTGATGAATATAAAATGAAATAAATTAATGGAAAAATGTTCTGGCTCCAAACCAAACACATTTTCAAATGCATGTACCTTGGCATCATCTATAGACTAATTTATGGATTGTTTACCAGAGTGATGTACGTGTTTGGAGTTGTTCAAAATTCTGGTATTTGAGGTGAGCACACACACATATTAGAGAGTTTGTGTGCTGTGAAATAGCTGCGGTAAGTACACACTAGACCGCTTGTGAGTTACAACTTGGTGCTGGCATTGATTCACATTCTGATTTATAGGTGCCAAAACGTCATTTGACAGCTATTTCCTGAACTTGTTTAGATTTCTTCACCCATCCAAGAACAAGCATCTACAGTATAGTACAGTCATTGTGTAGTTGTGAGTTCTGGTTATGAAATGCCTTGCTCTTTTAATGTTTGAGTTCTTGATAAGCCAAGATATCAATGTTTGTGAGTAAATTTTGTACGGGCACGTCTGTGCAAGTGTGTGTGGTCTTTTACAAAAAAAAAAATAATTCTATGCAAGTTCTTACATTGATATATTTGCAGAAAGGTATCAGACAGTTTGCTGGTAAGCAGAGGCTCTGGAAGGTCTCGGAAATACTGCTTTAGCATGTCGGCCACGTCATAAGCTGATTGGCCCTCGTAGTTGACTCCGCCCCCACCAGCACCACATGATTCGTTCATTTGGCGAAGGGCTTGGATACGTGACTTCACCCCTGATTTCCTAAACAACCCCACCTGTAAAGAAAGATGGATAGACATTTAGTATAAACAGTAAAACCGCCTTGCAATTACGCCTAAATATGTTTTGAAGTTGCTACTGAAATACAAAATGTCTTTAAATGCAGGCATTTTAAATGATCTTCCCTTATTCACTTGAATGATCTCTTTCTTAATCAAACTGACAGCTAGATGGATTACCACCGTGACCATGAGTTTTCCTAATACAGGAAAGACATCTCCAGGAAAACTCCCTACCGCTTCTTACATAACTCAGCTATGAAGTCTGGAAATGCCTAAAATTCGAACTATTATGTACATTGAGAGAGAGAGAGAGAGAGAGAGAGAGAGAGATAGAGAGAGAGAGAGAGAGAGAGAGTCCATAGGTCACTTGCTTTCTCATAAACACCTTTGGAATGGAATTTCAACCATGTGTCTAACTGGTAATATGTAACTAGTGGATATATGGAACCAGGACATTCAGGCATATTGAGTGTTGAACTCAAGTATGCGGTGAGAAAACAACAGATGTCTTGCTCTTAAATATGGCCTTGTTGCATGTAGCAACACAACAGGGAACATGCAACTAAACAGCTGTTCAAATAGGGATCATTTAACTAGGTTACGACCTTGACCAGAGAAATTTTTTTTTCTCTTTGCAGATTTTTATTAACAAATATTTAGATTGTTGTTTTTCTATAGAGGACTGAATATACCACTGAACAAACCAAAGTTAGGTATGCTATGACGTGTTTGTGAAATCTTCTGTAAGCTTTGAAGCATATGTTTGGACGTGCGCGTACTTGCATATGTGCACGTCTGTCATCTCTCACCTGGTCGAGGCATTGGCTCCGTAGGTAACGCATGGCTTGCTGAATACTCTGAGGCAGGGGTTGTCCGCTCCTTTGAACTATCACCTGCAGTGGAACACCAAACACACTCCTGTCTTTATAGTCTCGAACCTTGATCCGCTTCATAAACTTGGGAACAGCCCTGTAAAGCAACACAGAAAGGTATATATAAATACAAATTGACATTGCAAACAGTGGTGTGCTGTTGCCGTGCTACACAGTAGTCTTGCTATTTTTACTTATTTACTCCCAACATCTTATAGTTGTAATTTAATGTCAAGTCATACAGAGCACAGTACACACATACCACATTTTCTTCAATATTACATAAGTGTTCAGAGGCACACATGGCTACATATGAGCAACATGTGTCAACAGGAAAATGGGAAAATATTTAGAAGATGAGGAGCCACTAAAAGCTGTTTCCACCTTTACAGACAAAATGATAAACACTGTGACAGCAGACAATGGCTCTGAGCAGACGGGATATAATGGAACAAACACATGTGTGGACATCCATGTGGCAGGTTGTTTGTGTTTCCGACCGACAGTGTATTTGTCTGTGCATTTGTGTGTATGTGTCCAAAGTGCTGAATAGCAGGTTTGTCATTATCATGATGTATCGTGGTTTCACATACTGAAATTTCTTATTTTATAAGTGTCGATGTTCAATGGATGGATGGATGGATGGATGGATGGATGGATGGATGGATGGATGGATGGATGGATGGATGGATGGATGGATGGATGGATGGATGGATGGATGGATGGATGGATGGATGGATGGATGGATGGATGGATGGATGGATGGATGGATGGATGGATGGATGGATGGATGGATGGATGGATGGATGGATGGATGGATGGATGGATGGATGGATGGATGGATGGATGGATGGATGGATGGATGGATGGATGGATGGATGGATGGATGGATGGATGGATGGATGGATGGATGGATGGATGGATGGATGGATGGATGGATGGATGGATGGATGGATGGATGGATGGATGGATGGATGGATGGATAGATAGATAGATAGATAGATAGATAGATAGATAGATAGATAGATAGATAGATAGATAGATAGATAGATAGATAGATAGATAGATAGATAGATAGATAGATAGATAGATAGATAGATAGATAGATAGATAGATAGATAGATAGATAGATAGATAGATAGATAGATAGATAGATAGATAGATAGATAGATAGATAGATAGATAGATAGATAGATAGATAGATAGATAGATAGATAGATAGATAGATAGATAGATAGATAGATAGATAGATAGATAGATAGATAGATAGATAGATAGATAGATAGATAGATAGATAGATAGATAGATAGATAGATAGATAGATAGATAGATAGATAGATAGATACTCACCAACTGAAGCCATGCTTGTTGGTCGGTGTGTATCTCTCCAGTAGGGCAGTAAGTTTGAGCAGGCTGTATTTCTGGAGGAGGTTCATCTGCAAAACTGACTGACATCCAACTTGTAGCACTGTTGACGACAGACTTGGCCTGTGGGAGATCTGGAAACTTGGCCAGCGCAGTTTCTGAGGTCTGCAACATAAACATTCACACAACCGTTACACCTAACCAAGCTCAAACAATCACAAAATGTTCAAAACATAGACATTATAGAAAAATATAAATTAGTGTTTATAAATGGCAAGTCATGAACCACACAGAATTAATTGTGGTAACACAACACACACACACACACACACACACACACACACACACACACACACACACACACACACACACACACACACACACACACACACACACACACACACACACACACACACACACACACACACACACACACACACACTCACAAGTACACAAAAAAACTTTGACTTACACATATTGTGTATACAACACATAAACACAAGCTAGAGGATGAGCTGCAGATAACAGAGATTAATCAAGGCCTCTATCACCAGGTGGGGGGTAGAATTCCTGCGGTACATTCCACTAGGATTCTGTATCTTTCGAGTCCCTTGTTATGTAAGGAGAGCCGTTCTGACATGCTCTCTCACTCCCTCTCTCCCTCTCTCCCTCCCTTTCCCTTAATTCAGTGTGCTTTATTGCCATGATAGTTTTCCAAAGAGATTTGCCAAAACTATAAATTACTACAGGAACGGTTTTGGTGGAACTGCCAATAAGAAAACATAAGATATGTCTGTCTCATAGATTACTCAGTGTGTGTATGAGTTTCACCTGTTGGCTCGTGTAAGTGATGCTCCCACACCAGAGTCACATCTTTCACGTGAGCTGAGTGTCTCATCCCTTTCTGCTAGCGGGTTTCCAGTGCTGTCCTGGTCACTGCCGTTCTCTGTCTCTTCTAAGTGGTTCTGCAGTGGGGATGATGGACAAGGAGATGCAGAATCAAGGGCTGAATCTGAATCCCCTTCCTCTTCCTCTTCATCCTCCTCTTCTTCCCCAGTTCCTGTTTCTGACCAGGCATTGACAAGTCGCTGCAGGCCACTGACTCGTTCCAACACGTCCTCAAGTTTTGGCTCCTCCTCTCCTTCTGCTTCATCTTCATCATCTCCCACTTCTGAGAAAGGTACATTATCATAGACACTCAATCGACTGTCTAGTGAGGTGGAAGAGCCCCTCCGGGGTGGGCGCCGACTTAAGTTGTTGTCGCCACTACGACAGGATCCTCCATCCGCAAGTGCTTTAGGAAAAGTGCCAGGCTTGTGGCCTTCGGGCAAATAAAAGAAGATCACACCTCCTTCCTCTTCTCGACTCTCCTCTTCCTCCATTTGTCTATTATCTGAACTCTGACGGTTGCGTCGGTTGTTCTCAGCAGTTGAGCTGGGCTCCATCCTCTTACTTTGGGTCTGGAGGTTCTGCTTTCTTTCTTGGTCTGCTGAAGGTTGCAGCACAACAAAATTAAATGGGTCGAAGCCTTCCAGGTACATACCACCTCTCTTGGTGGACCCCGCTGCTGTGCTCTGACTACGTGCTCTTGAGACCGGACTGGGCGTGCTAACAGCACTCCCACTGCTGGCCTCTGACTGGCTACTCCCTGCACTCCCACTGCTTGTCTGCGTTGAATAGGAGATGGTTCGGTTTGCATTGCGATCCAAAGTTGTGATGTCCACACAGTTGAGTCGTCTCAGTTTGTCTTCATCAAGACCCTCCTTCAGCACTGGCCCACTGATCTCTAGCCTACCTTGCCCAGGTAAACCCTTCTTCTTGCGCTTGGAGGCTGCATTACTGCTGGTGCGTAGCCGCAAGCTTTCCATGCGCTTCAAGAAGCTCTTTGCTCTTGACCGTGTGCTTTTTTCAGCGCCACTACTTATCAAGCTCGGTTTTAGATCAAATGCAAAAGTACCGCGTTCCAGTGGCGATGGAAGTCCATCAGACAGGGAGTCTTCATTGGCGCCCGACGTTCCAGAGGAGCAAACGCTAACAACTGAGCTCGTCCTGGTTGTGGTGGCTGTGTTAACATTGGAGATTGTTGTTGCAGGACTGGATGGTACGGTGGTACTCAGGGATCCTCCTCGACCTCCACTACCAGCGCTGTGCAGAGAGCCCACCTCTGGCTGCTCACTAAGATCTGTTAAAATGCTCTCAGCACTAGCATTAACTCCCTCCTTTAGAAGGGGTCCTCTGGCAAAACGCTCATCTTGGGAAAGGAAGGCAGTGAAGGAGCCAGTCTCTCCAGTTGGAGGGGAGAATACATCCAGGTCCAGCTGGTCCAGGCGAGACCAACGCTTGCTGTCACGCTGGAAAGTCCAACGGCCACTTATGGCACATGGCTCATCCTCATCAGAGTCCTCACTCTGAAATAATATGGAAGAGAGTTACAGATTAAAATCAGTGCAGCCAAGCACATTAATGAGATCAGTGTTATTGTCACATTTGTAAAAGTAAAGACAAGTAATATGAACCTAAATCAGTTACCTTTACTGCAGGACGTGATTTAGTGTCAAGATTGACCTAATTTATTACCTCACTTTATGGATCTAGCATATTGAGGTGTCATTTTGCTCACTCTCATAAGCCTCTTGGGCTTGATAAGGTGTCATATGCATGAAACCAAGGAAAAAGATTTTATTGTGTTTGGCTTAGTCATGTCACAGCACAGTCACATGTTCACCATTCCCCCTCTCTGCTTTACTCGGGTTAATCTATCTCCTCCCTGAGGGTGGTAGGGATGTAAGAAAGGGGGTGGTGGACACAAAATTCCAGGCCAGCTCTCAGGGTTCACACCCCAGCCTGAGAGGGCATGTCTGGTCCCATCCCCCATCAATGCAATCACCTCAAGCAAGCCTGAAGAACCATGTATTATGTGATGAGAATCCTGGACAAAGGGGTTGGATGGGAGGTGAAAATATTTTAAAGCTACATGTATGTGCTGCAGTGCAAGATCTATATCATTGTAGCTGTCAAGTTCACAACATGTTAAAATAGTCTTAAATAATTATGACATTTCCTGGAGAGATTAAAGAGTTCATTTAGTGGACTCTGGAATATAGAGCTAGTTGATAAGTTCACACCCCTAGTTGAGTTGAGTTGAGATCTCAGTTTAGCTGCAGAATAGACTAGAACAGTCCTGGAGCCCTAACTAATCAGCAAAACCAAGACTAGCTGACCGGTTAACAGGGGGTCGCGGGATCCAGAGGTGTCTCCTTCACGGTCCATAATAATGGAGGCAACGAAAGTTCGTAAAACTTGGGTTGCTATTTTATAGCCCCTGAGGGCAAGCCTTTGATCAGAAGGAACGAAGACCTGGTGTGCAACGTTCCTTCACTGGCCACCAGAAAATCCGCTATTAATTCAAAAAGACTGTTTTCACTTTAAAATAAGCTGCATGGACAGGAAGATGAGGAACAGAGGAGGACCCTACAGAGGCCACCTGAACAGATCAATGCATTCCAGGGATGGTTTCTGCTTGTATGTTTGAAAAGGGCAGATCACTTCCTCAAGTCATCTCCTGACCTCTACCTTTGACTCCATCAACACAAGGTGACACTAAAGGGTCATTAACTTTCTTAACAGGACACACACTTGACAAGGCTGCCATTGTTCAGACTTACACATTTTGAGAGCTGAAAAAGAAGCTGCTGTGACGGTTATCTTCCTAAGCTCCCTGTTGTGATTACATAGTTGGATTGTTTGTTGTTGCATTCTCGACCTGCATGCTGTTTGAGTCATGGCTTTGGGGCAGTCTTAGACTATACACACTCACTCTTAAACCACACTGACAGAGTGACCAACAACCCAAGGCAGAGTGTGCATTCTCTTCCTTTTATGGTATGGAGGGGGGGTTTTAGGATGCGTATGGTGAGAAAAACATGACAAACAGGAGCAAAGGAAATCATAAGGAGAGGAGTTAACGAAAGCCCTTCATTTGGACATAAAAGACATTCTGCACTGCCCTTGGGACCTTCCTTATAATTAACTGACACGCAAAGCAAATTTGAGTTACATACATGTAGGATCTTTGACTGGACAAACGAATGTAATGAGGGTGGCAATGATTTAACAAAATAAAGAGAAAGGGATTTTTGACAAGACACTTACTCTTTTTCTTTGAGGGGCGATCTCTAATCTCATAAGAGCGCACTTGTTTAGGGTGTTCAGTCTCCTGCAATACACACACATACAGATAAATGAGTGAAACTGTGACAGTTGTTTTTTAAGCAGATACCTTGAAAAGAACCATGGAGTTGCAAACAAAGGCTAAATCCAGTCATTAGCCAACAAACAGATTTTGCCAGAGTCAAAACCCTGGACAGAGACAGAGAGAGAGGAGGGGGGCAGAGAAGGGTAAGCAAGAGATAGAGATACAGACTAAGATAGAAAAAGATGAGAAGAGGATGAGAGAGGTGGGAGCCAAGCCCGATAATGAGCTGCTGAGGGATAAACTTCAGATTAAGGAGGAAGACAGACGGGGAGAGAATTAAAAAGGAAGAAAAGAAAAAAGGAGGTAGAAATCTGGAGTGGCGACAACAATACAACAAAAGAGATGGAAAGCTTATCCCAGAAGCCACCTGGTTGGTGTCATGTGACCCTGAGTTAGGGGGGAATGTGTGTTTGTCTGCATTGGGGGGCTGGCACCAGAAAATGGCCTCCAGATGTCTGTGAGCTCCAGCTGGTCTCTGACGGACCCTTCTCTGAGGGAAGACACTTCACTTTCTCTTTCTTTCTTCTAATTATTCTAAGATAATGAGCCAGTTTGTATATAGAACTGAAAATGTATCATTATTAAAGCCTGACAATGTAGGAAACCCATGTTTAAAAATGAGTTTTGATTATTTTTGTCTATATCAAAATGAAAATGTTTAGATTTTCTCTAGCACTGAATCATAGAGCCCTACTCTATGGGAAAAATATAAAACTGTGCCTATAAATTAGGTAAATATGACAAAATCACCAAAATAAATGTATGTCTCACCTGCACAAGGCTTCTATAGCATCTTGATCCAAGAAGTCATGATCTCTGGTAACTGAGGAAATCTCAATCGGAAACTGACCATCTGAAAAAGAGAAAGAAAACAGAAATTAATTGACAATAAATTCTATATAAAAAGAATGGAGACCCAATTAACAGACTGAAGTGTAATGTGTGTAAGGGGATGTTGGCAGTAAGTGGAATGTGTGTCTGCCCTCTATCATACACACACACACACACACACACAAACCTCCCCTCCTCCGGTGTTGAAAAGGTAGAGGAAGTACGTCTTAGCCAGCCAAACAAACACAGCTGCAATACTGCAGCGCTCAACAGTGGGAGGTGTGTGTGTGTGTGTGTGTGTAGGAAGGGGGTGTAGGAATCACAATAGGCGCTCAGCAACCCTCAGAGAGCCCAGTCTTTAAGTCTTTAATAACTCACATGTTCATTAATTAGAATTTTTGGGGAAACTCACAACTCTACAACTTATCAAGCCCAAACAACTTGTATGTACGAGTCTGTACGAGATAGTGATAACATTTTTATTGTTTTCCTGAAGACCTTTTCCTTACTGTACTGGCTCTCTTATCTATAGTGGGGCAATCATGACAGCTCGGCCTCTCAATTCAGATTTCTGAAACCGATAAGACACCTCTCACAAGGCACAGTCATGGCAGGAGTCAGTAGGCCAAAACTGTGTGATGTTGGACACCTGAGGTGTCGGGTTATCTGACATCTGCTCCTCTACGAGTTGTATATGACAGTGTTTTATTTTTTATATAAAAAGACAATGCCACCTTCATCTAATTATTAACACACCTTAGGTGCAGCGTAATAGTATGACTGAGGGCAGAGAGAGATAGACAGTGAGAGAGAATATGATAATAGAGGTGATGACAATGATAATAGAACCAGAGAAAATAGTTCAAGAACATTTTTGAGCCCTGAAGGTAAATTGTGACTCTGATCAGTTTTACATTTTACATAGTGAAAACTGGACCACTTTAGCCTTCTGCCATTTTAGTTGATTTGTTGATTTGACAAACAAATGCATGCTAACAAGGCATAACTGGCCAATGTAATGCCATGTCCTTTGGTCAGGAATTGGTGATGTTGAAATGTGAAGGGTCCTACCTTCATAAAGCTGAGCATACTGTGGAAAACCTGCAGCCCTCAGCCATGTACATGCCTCCTTCGCCTCAATTTCTGTAAAAGAGATAAAGAGAGAAAGAGAGAGATTGACATTTACAAATTGATGACAACATTAAGCATAAACATAATGAAGAATAATTCATAACCAAATCTTTTGAGAGGAAAGACTCAACAACTTTATTATGTAGTTCCCTGCTAAGTGCTGGTTATCTTGACTTTTCAACCTGGCGCTATAGTGTAATGTTTGAGACGGCACTGCTAAGTGGCCGTCCAAAGCAGTCAGAACTGTTGTTGAGGCGGTGGAGAAGTGCTACATCCCTGTCCATTAGCTGTGAACGGCTCTTTAGACGCCACATGCCAAATGGCAAACACCACCGACAGCATCTTGACTCCTTCTGGAGGCCTGTTTCACACAGTGAGGTGTCAGAATTAGGAGCTTAACTGCGATTCTGACGATACTCTATCTAGCAACACTCGCCTCATGTAAATACTTGCTTGAAAATGCTTATACGAAACCAAGACGTGGTATAAAATTACAAAACCAGAGTTTGAAAGCTCTTCAATAGTCCCAGAAAGTTAATGCCAAGTTTTTTTGTGTGTGTGTTTATTGGACTATGTGATGGTGAATGGGCAGATAAGGATCTCAAAGATTGCTGAACTGAACTCAAGCAGGCATGTCGCAGGAACTGGCGAGTTACTGAGATCGCAATCATTCCTGATAACCATTGTGCCCTTGAGCAAGGCACTTAACCTCAGGTTGCTCCAGGGGGACTATCACGGTGGTTAATGGATTTTTTTTTTTTTTGGGGATAAAAAGCATCTAAACTCTTTTGTATTGGTGTAAAAGTGCTACTTAGACCCTATTAGTGCCCTCTAAAGGTGTAACACAGCTAATGCGTCTCTCTGCTGGCCATGCTGTTGTCTATCACAAGCACAATCTACACAATCACAGCTCACAATAGGTTGTAATCAGCAGAGAGGGACCTCTTGCTTTTCTCAACGGCTAATTGTGCACATTCCAAACTCTAAAATTCCAATTATTCTAATTGCAATGCCTGCAATGATGACACGTAAAATTGAAAGACCACCTGAGATAAGTTCCTCATCGTTTCAACAGAGAGAAAAAAAAGGCCGGGGATTAGGAGGGGCCAAGTGAAAGAGATGTGAAAGAAAGACGTGTAAAAAGACACTGCTGACTTTGCCCAGAGGAAAGGTCGCAGACTCTGTCTCTACTAGCGGGGATACGTGACTCCCCACTCGAACGAGCGTGAGAGTGACGGCACGCATGACAACAACAGAGGCACGCGATAAGGGAGGTCCTCTGCCGGGGGAGAGAGAAGAATAAAGCCGGAGAGAGGAGTATTTCAAAATGTACTTTGACAGCAAGAATGGCAATGCAAAAAAAACCCTGAATCTTGAATCCATCTCAAGAATCCACATGCGCATGACGAGATTCCTTTCAAGCAACTGACAGAATTTTGCCCGAAAGCACTTTTTAGGAGTTCGTGAACTTTGAAGAATGTCCTACACTTAAAATAATGACACACTTTTCTGGTACGGTCTGTAATGAGCGCTGTGGCTTCCTGTGTGAGTGTGTGTATAGATATGTGTGTGTTTGCACTGTCTAGGCACCACTGAAGACCATCCAGCTGCAAGAATGTTAGAGGACTGTATGCATTTAAATGTAAATGATGGAGAGACACACAAACACACACAGACTCCACGGCAGTGTCTCACCGACTGGCTTTTCCTTTCATCAGCAAGGTACCCCCTCCCTGTCTGATCACAATGGGCCGCTATCACACAGGTGCCTGTCTGACAACCACAATAAATAAGGCTTTCTTACCAGAGATGGCATCACAAAAATCATGCAGACATGAGATTACTGGAGTCTTTTCTCAGAAGAACTGTCTAAGACTTTGTTTCCCACAGTGTTTCCCAACCCTGTTCCCGAAGGCATCCCAACACTACACATTTTTAAAGTCTTTCTACTCAAACACATCTGAATCATCAGCTCATTGGTAGAGACTCCAAGACCTGAAATGAATAGGTCAGATAGGGGAGACATCCAAAGTGTGTATTGTTGTAGTCCATCCAGGAACAGGGTTGGAAACACTGGTCTAAATTTACAGTCACATTTAACATTGCTCAGCGAAATTTTAAGGGCAAAATCAAGTGATTCCCATTGGATTCCATATGATCAGGAGTTTCGCATGAAGGTGAAAACAGTTCGCCATGCAGATGTTGCTTGTTTATAAGATAACACTTGAATTCACTGCATTCACCAACGGTTTTTGCCTGCAAAATTCTGCTGACATTTCGCTAATGTGACTGCACCTTATGAAAAAGGGAAACATCCCTCTTCATTTAATCTCTAGAAGAAACAATTGAGATATTAAAGAGATCTGATTTGAGACTTTTCTTCCCTATGGGTAAACTCACTAAGCACAGTACAGGATACATTCATCACAGCTGTACACCCACAAAACACACTCAAACATGCTGCCTTTATGAAGATAGATAAGCATAAACACACTTGAGAAGTTGTTTCGCCCTCTCTCACACTAATGGATGTCATGTAGATGCGCACAGGCTGTTGACACCCTGTTTTTTCGCCATCTCAGGACTCAAAGCAGTACACACATCCACACGTAAATTTCGAATATGGGCTGCAAGCGTAGTTTTTTTGTTTGTGTACGCACGTCGCATCCTGTGCTCTCCCCGCAAGTCTATGCGGATTCGCACGCCAGGCGGCGACCACACTTCCCTTGCCTTTCCGAGGCCGACAGGAAGCCAATAAGAGTGGCTCATTCCATGGTTGTCATGGTCACTTTGGAGGACACACCTCCTTTTGTTCAAGGCCAGATAATGGAGGCCTTCAGCGCCAACACAAACACAGAGAACGCCTTACATCCTGTAGCACACACATGGAATGTCGAACGTTCGACCTCAGAGAAAATGAGAAATAGGTTGAACCTCCCCAGTAAAGTAAACAGCCTTTGATTCTTTCTTGATAGTAAAGTACATGCGTTTATATTTAAAGGAAACTAAATTTTCAGCCACAAACACATCAGATTGAGCAACTGAACTGACATTGTGTTGAAAGTGAGAATGACGTCAGTATTACTTCACAGAGTTGGATGTTCTAACACTTTTTCCTCTTAATATGACACAATGTACGTTTCCAAGCCAAAGAAAATATATATCCCAGAAGGTCTATGTCATTGTTTCATAGATGTGAAGACTTGTGCAGGTTATGGGTCACTTGAATTAGTTTAGCAACAGTTTACTAACTAATAAAAATAGTGATGATGGAAAAAGGTGACATAATCAAGAATCAAAGTTAAAGTAGCCTAGAGGTTGACCGATGGGGGCTGAGTTGCTGATGGTCGAATCTAGATCACTTACAGAGTTTCTGAAATGGATGCTTTTTCTCTGAAAACCATGTCATTTCATCAAATAGTTTTGATTTATTGTTTTAGGGGAGCCAACAGTCATCACCGTCCCCTCCCATCTCTTTTCCTCTCTTCATCAGCCTTAATCTACAATCCATCTGTTTCATATCTTGGTGCCAGCCACCTATAGTGGATGCATGACCTGCGACCTCTTCAATGCCACGGTGACCCAATTCAAGCACACAGGATGTCTAGGCGGCATCCGTCACAGAAACATGTGCCTTTGTGCATTCTCCTTTCATCAAAGCATATAATATTCCCTCCACCTAATTCTTCCGTTTTTTTATCTAATGAATGAACTTTTTGATGTATGTTGATGAGAGCGGGGAAAAAAGGGACAGGCAAGACAAAGAGGCAGACTACAGCCTCCAGACCCGGAGAAAGACATACAGGCGTAATCTCTTGGGAGAACATCCCATGAACCCGGCTAAAGTTGAATTCCTGCTAGCTGGACCTTTTTTTTGCCGCTTCTAAAATTACCCTTCCTCCTCCCTTTCTTCTTCCTCCTCTCTTCTCTCTCCTCCTCGTCCTCTTTTTCCTGTCACAGGAAGTTCTCACAATTGCTGGCCGATGGTTCCTCAGCATGAGGGAGGAGGTGGAACCTGTGTGTGTGAATACGTGTGTGCGCAAGCGAGTTTGTGTAGACAGACCTCTCTACTATGGATCCAGAATCCAACACTTTTAAAGATAAAGTTTCCAAAAGGGGGTTTCTGGAGCAATGACATCGAATATACATTTTGGGTTTCAGTTCTTAAAAGATAAATTTTTGTTCTTCTAGTCTGAAGAACATTTTAATGCAAAGAGCTCTTTTCCACTATAAACAACCTTTTGTATAATGGAAAGGTGCCATAGATGTAAAATATTCTTCATGGAACTATCAATGCCAATAAAGAACCTTTATTTTTGAAGCTGTGCTATTCTAGTTAAAGAGTCCTTGTTTCAAATGAACAGCACACAAACATCAATATCTGTCTTTGAGCGGAACTAGAAGGAATTTTATCAACGATTCATGTGACCTGATGTCCTACTCGCTAAACTGCCTCCAAGACACTAAGCTCTTTATCTTTCATCTTTCCACACATACATTTTAAATCTGCAGAGAGCAGTCATACATCATTTGTTGAGGATCACACATATCATATTTTGGCATGGCCTGTATAGACATATGGGGGTAGCGAGCAAGAGTCAGGTAGCTCTGAACATGAGAAGATCCCCTCCATCTGGTCACAAACACAGGGGATCATGATCATCGTGGGGTTACACCATTATCACAGTCACTCAACACCACTATCCCAGGCACCTACACACACTTTGCCAGATGGGTCCATTTATGTCTGTCTTGGACTTTCTGACAGATTTAAACATTAGCTATCACTGACCTAGAGCCAGCTTGGCCAGGTCTGGTGACTGGCCACTTTGTGTAACGCATGGCTGATCTCAGGTCAGATGATTAGATATGCTCAATGAAATGTCACCCTATCCATTTCATCTATGATCAAACGATTACTTAAAGAGGTGAAGAAAGAAAGACCCTCCTCTAATATCACAGAGGGCTTCTAATACACCATCTTATTCTTTACCTTTATAGACTAAAACCCAGCAATCAGACAGTTCTTAGGAGGCAACAAATGAGGTTTGAGGCTGAAAACCTGCTTATACACTTCCAGAAATTTTAATGTGAAGGTTTCAATGGCGTGTTTAAGAATGTGTGTATGAGTTTCAAGGCTCTTTACTTATGTGAGTCCATTATGCTCACCAAAACCATGACCTTAGATTATGAGGCGGTGCATGTATATCTTCAAAGTGACATGTTTTAAGCATGGCATTCTTTCCTTTGGCTCCTAACTGACCTGCTTTACTGCCTTATCATCTGGAGTTAACATGACCTCAAGTTTATCAACCTCTGCTTAGAAAAAGAGAAAAAAAAATGTGACATGGAACCTCCTACAACAACATATAGGGCCTACTTTTAAATACTGCATTCTTTTTAAGAATATAAAAAAAAAAATAGGTTGTCATTCTAAGCATGACAAAAGATCTGAGATCAATTTATCAACTAAGTAACATTTTCGTATTTAACCTATGGGTTAATAGTCGGGGGCTCCACTTTCTCTCAGTAAAAAGGAGAACAAACTTTATCTTATCTTGTGCAACCCTTGCAATGTTAACTGTGGGCCTAAACTGCAGTAAACTAGCTAAATGTGATTTTTTTTTTTTATAATGTAGATCTATTTAGTTTAGTTAGATTTATATACAATTGTGATGTGTAATTTTATAAATAACGAAATAATATCGGTATTAAGGTTTTTTATTGTTAGTCCGATACTGATCTTAACAGAAAAACGCTCAAGCAGCGCATTTTTGCTATGGTTACCTCCTCAGGTGATCTCGACTTATATCAGTGTCTATTTCACTCTGTCTAGCTTTTAATCTAACTATTTTCGTCGTAACTAAAGCGCTGTTTCAAAACACCATTATATGTGCATGTAAAAACACATATTGTTAGGACAACCACCCCTCAACACAAGGAAAGATGCACGAATGCGCATTCAGAATCAGAGGACCACAGCGCACTCTTTACGCGCTCTTTGGCAATGGCAGATTTTAGCAAAACCTCCCCCAGTCTCTGCATGAATGAAAACGTAGACCAACACTGAAGAACCACTCTTATCTACGAACTATGTGAAATCAACGTAAAAACCAATGGTGTCGGGGATCGCGAGGGGAGATTAGGCTACTTATCGGGCAGTCTGGACTGGAGCGCCGGCGGCGCGTGAAAGATATCACACGCATCACCCAAATAACTGCAACTCAAAACTTCAGGACGAGATGAAAATCTACAGCTGGAATAACTAAGGGAGAAAAATGAACGAGCACTACAATATTTAACATTCCACTCCTACATCCTCTCCTACTGTTCGAATCATGTTCTGACACAAAATATGTTTTATTTAGGCTAAATGCACCCTCAAATGACAACCATTTATGACGTCCATTATAATAATTTCATTGTAGGACGATGATGCTGAAATATAACTGACCCAATGGTTCAGTAGTAACAGTTGAATAACAGTCTGCAAGGTTCGAACTTGTAACTTTTCGGTGAACAGACCCAAAACTGGCAATTCCAAAGAGACATATAGGCTACTTGTTGAACGTAAATACACAAGCAATACAATATAATAGCTGTGTTACAAAATATAATTCGATTTTTACGTAAATCAAGCAGTTTTTCATTTGTATATGCCTACCACTTACATTAAAACCACTGCCCATGGACATCGGATAAAAAAATAAATAAAAATAACTAGCCAGCTCCTAAAAATATGACTTGTCTTATCAATGTCATCTAGATTCACTTCAAATCAGCTAGTAAACTTATTTATGTCGTTTAAGATGTGATATGGCATTCATAGCATCATCTAATCTAATAATACATCTAGGTGCCACCAAATTACAAAAAAAAGTGATTCATTAGAAACGGACACTGCAAAGACTTGCAAAAACTCAACAGAGAAACAAATCAGTAAGAGTTAACGTTAATTAACGTAAAGTTACTGTTAAACATATAGGACTACTTACGAGTAAGGATCATGTTGAGTCCCGCTGCGATGCTTCACGAGTCCTCTTGGTTTTATTCCAACATTACAGCAAAGCTCGCATAGTATTCCAACAGCCTACGAAGTGAATTCGCAAATTCTATGATTTAAAAAAGGTTCCTCCGGACTAAATAACGTTTATAGAAGGTCCAAAGGCCAAAGAGCAAAAAAGTAAATCCATGACTGATTTCCTTTCCTGTCTGCCCAGGGCAAAAAATGTTCCTCACTCCACGAGAGAGCTGTGTTTGAAACGCCTGTGAACGGACTGGCCCGCGTGTGAATGCGAATGTGAATGAACAGACTGATTCACTGTTTAGGAATGGGAGGCTGGGAGAACGCTCCACCTCCCCGCCCAGGACAGCCTCAGGTGGGCTTTCGCTGCTCTAGACGGGGAGGTGGAGCTATCATTCAATTGCCAATGCCTATTTCATTGGCATGTTTATAGCCCATGCATGCACACAATAAAATTAGTGACAGGAAAATGATAAACATGTAGAAATGTTTAATAATAATAACAATAGCCTAAAAATAATGTATAAGTAGGCCTACATTAAACACTCAACAAGACTATTACAAGAAATAATGGAAATTATAAGTAATATATTTTTAAATACACCAACCGAATGATTTCCATGACGTTTGCTGCATTATGCATATACATTACAAAATGAATGAATCTTCTTACATGTAAATGTAAATTAGTCGACGTTACTTATTGATTAATCTTACCAAACCACGAAGTCCAAATAAAATAATCGGAATGGTTGTATGCTAATAAACAATGTAAAAAAAATAAATAAAAAAATAAAAAAACTTTTTTGAACCCTATTAACCCCCCCCCCCCCCCCCCCCCCCCGCCTGAAATATAGCCTATATTAAGTATCCTATTAGCTAGATATATGATGGCAGTAAAAGGAGAAAGTGGGGTTCTCCTCTAAATTTCACCAGTGTCACTACTTGGAGCTATGGTTACAGAAAGTGAAAATTGATTTAGGATTAACATTAAATCCAGATGCGTTTAAATAGATTACCTGCAGCAGATTAAACTCCGATTAATACGAATTAAAATAGTCTAATAACACAATTACAATTATTATACAAAAATTGTTAATTCATTTTAAATTAATTAGGCTACATATAAAAATAAAGATAACCATGTCTTAGTTAGGATACCATTGCGCGCATACGCGCATTGCCAATTTAATTCATTTAAAATCATATTTATTTTATTTTATTTACTAGTCTTTGTCCTTGTCTGTCTATAATCCAAATCTAAAATGCTCTATGCTTTTCAAGCGAAATTCAAATCATCCAAAAGTGAGAGTGGGCTCGAATAGCCTACTGTTCATTTGGCTGAACGACATTGTTTTGTACTTAACTTTAAACTGCAATTAAAACTGCGCGCGGTTAGCATATCATTAGAGGTCTTCATTAAGAAGTGGGGCCGTTTGAAAGCCGCTATTGTGGGACATGATGTTGTGAAAGGGGTTAGACAATGAGTCCGTTCTGCTATGGTAATTCCAACAAGCCCCATCAACAGGCGTCCCTGATCCTCGTCTCTTCGCGCACGCACGCTCATAGGTGCAGCGCGGCAACAGTAGCTTTGCACAGCAGAGCAAGAGCTTCTATTGTGTGAGGAGCTCTTATTGAGATCAAACAAGCTTATGGTCCTCTCTGATGCTTCCTGCTTTAGAAGTCAATAGAAAGTCACGTTCACTTCCTTTTGCCGGTTCAATTAAAATCACGACAAAGAATGGAGACCTATTCATGTAAGCCATGTAATGCATTTTTAATGAAATGTGTGTCTTTGATTGGAGTCACAAAGTAGGATTCATTTTATTGATATCCATTTTATTATTCATCATGCAATAAATAGGAATATGCAGATATTTAGGTAAAATCAATGCACACTATGGTATCAAGGCAATGGAAGTGGCCTTCAGTGTTCATTATACATGATTAAAAAAAAAGTATAAGTCTACTGCATAAGCCTCATTAATTTCTCTTGTCCGGTTCTGTAAAATAATGTAGCATGTCTGACTCACAAGGAAAAACTTATGCAGAGGTTATTACAGGGGAAATTGCCTTACTTGTGGAATCTTTACCTCAGCCTTTATTCCTCACTCTCCAGAAATTCAGCAACTGCATTCAGACATGCCAGAGACATTGAGTGAGAGATGTGTGTGGTTTTGAAACTGACTCACCAGATTCATCCCTCTTTCCGTCTCTGTCTGTCATCTGTATGTCTGCACCTTTCACTCCACCCTGGCAATTGTATTCTCCCAACACAAAACCATTTCATTCTTAAAGGTACACTACTTAGAATAACTTTTTTTTTTTTGTTCAAGATTAACAATTTAAATAATGATTGTGGCAAGCAGAACGAGGCAGAGGGACCGTGAGAACGGGGCGAGGCCGGTGGCGTGATAGATAGGGGAGCGCGGGGCACAACCTAAGTTGTTAGTTGTAACACACATGGGGTGCGTCTCAATCAGCTCCCTAGTTCAGTCAGGGCACTGATCAGGACATAAGTCTCTGACTGAGACGCACCCATGGTTTAAAACTTTCCACACATGCCAGGATGACGAAACTTAGTGTATTTAGTTGCCATATCAACATTATTTAGAGAAAAAATTGCGCCAAAATTAAAAAATCTTTGGAAGATATTACTGAACATTCATTTAACCATAGCAAAAGTACATTTCTTAGTAAGTAAGTTTATTTTTCATCTCTGTTTTTTGTGTTTATTTAAAATAAGACAAATCTGATATTCTTTTAATCTTATATCTGTTATTTAACAGTCGAGATCGTTCTTTAATGCTGATTCTATACTTTTTATGAATTCTTTTGAGAAACCATGAGAAAAAGGTGAATAAAGACTGAGAGTCAATGTTCAGAAATTATTCATTATTATTATGTTTTGAACTATGCTGTATAGCAGCATTTAGCGATGTGTTTGTTGTCAAACTCAAAAATCTGTATATTTTTAATGATTAAAAATGCCATTATTTTATTTTAAAAAGTTAATAATTGTATTTTATTGACAATATATTTTAGTTTGTGTTTTTTTTATTATATCAGATAACATTTGAAGCTGTCATTTGGTCATGTTACATTGTACCCCTTGCATGTTGTCACATTTTCACTTCCATTCTTTCGGGGTAAATCAAGAAAAAAGTATAGACTGTATTAATGAAACAAAACCACATAATTTTAGTAGACATGTGTGAAATTAATGTGGGAAAAAATAAACTCTGAACCCCAAGTGGATTTACACAAACTTAGACTCTCCCCTAATGAGCGCCAGCTGTGCGCCGCACTGGTCTCGTATCTCTCACGGAGGAGCTTTGGAAGCATTCAAGGAGGAGCGGTGACAGTGAAGGACGAAAGAGGACCAGGCCTGGACAATTTTCTGTTTAATTTCTACAGAACACCAAAAATATAAATTTAAGAATATTTCAACTGTCTTTGTACATGTACTTATTGCCAATGGGGTCCAAAACAACATTGAACCCTACTAACTTTCAATGAATGGAAAAAGCATTAAAAAATATATATGTTCCTTTGTGTTCCACAGAAGAAAGTAAATAATGCATTCTTAGAAGAAAAGGTTCTATATAGAACCCTGAAAGGTTCTGTCAGGTGTTCATATATTGAACCTTTTAGGGGTTCCCATCATGTGATCATTTTCGTGGATTTAGTTTTATTTAGTTTTAATTCACTTGAATTATGAATTAGACAGCTCAAAGATACTTAATCACTAGACAAATTTAAATAACCTGTTAAACATGAATGAGCTGTGCAATAATTTAAAACATTTCTCCTTATATAGAACATATTTGACATGAAGGGATCTTTAATATTGAGTCAAGAACCCTATGGTTATTTTTATTTATTATGGATAGGGTTGGAACAAACATTAGTGTGGGTAAAATTATAACAGTATTTCATTTTTGGGTGAACTATTCCACATTGTGTGTGTGCCAGCCCAGCAATAACCAAGACAATGTCTAAGTGCACTGAACATTTGACCAACGGTTTGAGCAAAAATTCCAACTGCTAAAAATGTGGTGCACAGAAAAGGACTGAACTGAAATTATATTTTGTGGACATTATATTTAGCAGGGTGCTATTGCAAATTAAAGGAGCATATAAGAGACGCCACCCTAGCACTGTCTGAAGTTCACCGGATCCTGTACTTTTACTCCCACAATGCTTTGCCTTCTACAGAAACAGAAAATGACTGCTGAGAATTTAGAAGTTTGTATGTGAGTGAATGTGTCACCTTTATTTTGCTATATAGTTCAGTCAGGCTATCTGTAACAAGTGAACATTTTTGAATGTATTTGTGTGCATGTTTCACAACAGGCCACTACAATCCCAAAGTAAGACAAAGGGGGAAGAATACTCTACAGAAGAATAGAATTGTTATTATCATCTATTTATAAACCAGCACAGGTTCAAAACAATCAGAAATAGACTGAGCAGGTGTGAGCATGTGCATTTCCACACACCACATATTTAAGCTGTGGAAGTAAGCCGATATATTTTTGTTTGCGATTGTGCATGCTAAACAAATGGGGACCTTGTGCATTACTGTATTTCATCAGACCACAAAAGCTGGATATGTATGTACAGAATGTGCCAGCTTTAATATCCAGAGGATAAAAACAGGAAAAAGCCACACAGGCTACCTCTTACCCTGTTCTTACAGATACATCTCAGCCTCTCCCACTTCCACACAAACATAAATGACAACAACATACAGTACACACTTCCTTTAACTAAAATAAGGGCTCATTTTTATTTTTAAACATATACATAGCAAAAATAAATGTTAACTTAAGATAAATTTTTTGCTCATTAGTTTTAATCAAATTATTTTTACACTATAAACCCCATGCTTCATTTTGTTGAAATGAACTAATATGTGTTCGAAGAATTGTTCATTCTTAGTTCGTGTTAACTAATGTAGTTAAAGGCAGGGTAGGTGATTTGTTCCAGAAACTTTTTTTGTTATATTGGTTGAAAGTCTCTTCACATCCTGATAGCAATCACTATACGTGATTCTAAATGTATTTATATGTATACATCGTCTGTGGAAGGCTTAGGACCATAAAATATTTGTCCAATCATTGCCATCATTCATACGATGTCCTTCCAGCCTGTCAACCATAGACTGTAAAAAAAATATGGACGTAGTGTCCGTGACGTCACCCATAGGATTCTAGGATTTAGACAAAGAGGCGGGACGTGGGTGGAGCTGAGGTGAGGTGATGACTAACAGACAGCAGACAAACAGCAATCCACCTGCCACTCAAAGTGGCCACGCCCTTAATTATGCAGAACTTTGAGGCTTATACCGTATAGACCAAAACCACAATTTCTACCAAGCTGTAAACATGTTTTTTCTGCTGCAAAGTTGGGCATTTTAACATGGAGCTCCATTTTTTCAAGGATAATATAGTTTGAAGAAGCATTCAGTTCAAGTCTGTGGCAAACCTCAAGTGTTTTCTGCATACCATTCAGATCAAAAAGAAGGTGGAAAGCTCTCATTAAAGGCACAACACTTCTTTTAGCTTTAGGTAAGTGACTATTACCAACATAATCTAATCAGAGGACCACTGAAGTGCCTTTAAACACGCAGCATTATTCAATGTGTTGACGTAGCTAATTTCCTGTGAAACAGGAAGACAGGGCGGGAAATATCAAGCAGCTCCTAAACAGCCAATAGCGTTTCATGTATATCACAGTTTTAGTGCCTTTCAGATCGGTAAAGCTGCAGTTTCCTCCTAATCTCAAACCGTTTCTCATCAAAATCTCCTCCATATCGTTTTGAAATACAGCATTCTGTGCAGAATTCAAATGGGTCCGATGCGTTTTGTTGTCTGCGCTGACTCGCGCATGTGATCCGCTCTGTGCTCTCGTGTCTCTGGACCGGAGCAGAATGTGTGTGTGCGCTGCGGCGGTTTGCGTGAAACCAGACTTCATTCGCCTCAAATGAAAGCATTTACACTGTCTGTATCGTTCCCTATCCCCTATATAGTGCACTATGTGCCATTCACCATGTAGAAAATAGTACATGTGTGAGCAAGTGACCGATTTCAGACGCAGCTTTAACGTCTATTTATGGGGCGGGACGCTTCAGATTCTAGAGAGCATTTGATTGGACAGAAGATGGGATGAGAAGCTAAAGTCTGCGGTGATGTCATTCAAATCCGTGATCCATTTTAACGGAAGTGAGAGACTGTATACGTTTTTAACCCTCTGGGGTTCTTCATTTATGGGTCACACTCAGGACCTTCGGGTCAAAATGACCCGGAGGGGGGGATTAAGATAAAAAAGATTTGAGTAACATCAATTAAATATAAATATTTGTTCAATAATATTTTTTCTTTTCCTTTTTGGTGTTTTGAGATAATTTTATGATTTATAATTAATATTTATGCAATAATTATGACCCATTTTTTCCCATTGAATATTGAACAATATTTGAACAATATTGACACATTGAGCATTTTTATCATGCAATAGCACATTTTTACCACTATAGTGGATCTTGCGTTTTATAAAAAAAAGTTTAAAATTGTAGCTTCATCGGAATGGTCCGAAACTTGGTGACTTGGTATATGAACACCCCAAAAGATTGGGGACAGGATTCCAAAAGTCTAAGTGGTCGTAAAAAAAAAGTCACACTCAGGATCTTCGGGTCAAAAATGACCCCCATAGGAAATGAATGGGAAATTAGTTTTTTTTTGTGCATACAATCTACAAATCAGCCATGATGCAGAAAAAAGGACTCAACAGTGAAGGGGTGAATCTCTAAAACATCAAGAGTGTAAAACAGACAAAAAAACTCACTCACACACACGCACACACACACTTATACACACAAAAACACACGCACACACAAATTAACGCATGCCATTCCAAAAGCTAATTGTCAATGTAATTAGCAATAAAGTCTCAGTTTTCCCTATAATTTGGAACAGACGCTTGATATTAGATTTGCTGACTTGCAAAATTTCCTTACATTTTCTGACGGTAACGTAATTTATAACTGGCTGCTTTGGCAGTTCCCCAATCCATTCCGGATTTTTCCATGAGCTAAGCGGTCTTACGTGTATCAGAGGCATTAGTGTACACAGCTGTTATGGAGATATATACAGAGTGCAGAGATGGAGGACTTCTGGCTCTCCTCAGAAGCTGTCTGGAATCCAAGAGGCCCTGAGGGAGATGACTGAGATAGACTCTCTCCAACATGGACTCGATGGATTTTTGACAAGTCTGAGATTCAGAATATTTGCCCATAATGGGGGTTAAAAGGTGAATGTACGTCCTAGTGTGCGAACGAAAGATGATTTATGTCTAAGCATGTGTTGCATTGCCACATGCGTGTCCAGAAAATGGCCAACAAATGTTTAGCCGTAACAGTGGTGGTATTCACAAGCCATCAGCCATGAAGAGATGAACCAGGCATGGCATTCACTCAAGAAACAAACATACTGTGTACGTGTGGGAAAGTCACTTAAGGTTACAGGTTACTATTTCAAAGAAGTTAACAACTACGGGAAAGAAAATTATGCATGTTTACCTGATAGACTTGAGAAACATGACTGAATATTAACAATATAGTAATATTGTTCAATTCAGATTTGAGCTGCATGTCTTGGCAAACTCGACTTCTGTACACCAGAAATACTTTACCTTCTACGGTATTCAGGTGTGAATCAAATAAACCACTGTCCTCCACAGGTCTCCTTTCCAACTTTACGTGTAATGCTTTTAGGCATTCCCAAAGTAAACCATTAGCTGAGTTTAGTTGATCTGATTACAGATCAGTTTTTCCTCACAGTTTTGTAGGCACATGACAGACTCTATAGGGAGGGGAGACACTAAAGCATTCAGGCTACTTATCCAATAACATGTTGACATACAAAAAGTGTACAACTTATAGTCCCTGTTTACACCTATTAAGATGCGTTTTGGTCGATCGGATCATGAGTAGACCATAAGTAGACCTTACACCTTGTATTTTAATCCTTCTCTTTTGTCCACTTTCGACCACTTCTGTCCGATTTCTTTGAGAGGAGGGTCTATTTATGGGCTTTTTCCGATCTTTCAATCTAATGGATGAAATATGCTCCCACAATTTAGCTTTCGTTTCTGCTCTGATAGGTGAATGTGTGTTATAAATCAGGAATTGTGACAACAGTGTTCTTGGTATGTTTTTCATCTTCAAACCAAATTTGGGTTTTCAGCCGACAAAGTTTAAATCCCATCTAGCTAGCCTGATTCCCATACTTTTTACGCATTAGGTCAGCAGGTGGAGAGTATTCAGCCACATGACCACATGAGCATCTACGAAAGCAATACAGTCTACCTCTGGAAGTGGTCGAAAGTGGTCAAGCTCAAAATCTTTTAGACTCAGTTTACACCTATATTTAGCATTGTCCACTTGTGGACCGATCGACCAAAACACATTTCAATACCAGGTGTAAACAGGGCCATAGTTGAGAGGCTCAAAATACACAATAGCTGCGTTTCCACTGTTAGGCCAAAGGCGGACGTGCTAGTGTGTTCCAACTGTAACTTCCGAGGCTTGATCGGGCCTTGTTGGGGCTTCCTCAGGCGGCAAACAGCCAGGGTTTTTTGGCCCACGAATACCTTGGTCCAAAGCTGGGGCTTGAGGAGTGGTTATGAACAAAGGCAGAGTTTATCTGAGTCTGGTGACACAGCACTGCAGATGATTTCATAAACCAGCTAACATTAGCATTAAAGACTTTTATGTCTAATAATTTCAGTTCAAAACTCACTTTCAGGCAGCAGTGAGTGTTTGAAATAACTTCTGTATGTGATCCGATGTGAATTCTGATCACTGTAAGGCAAAAATATATATGCAAAAGATATGCACACTAACCATTATCATAGTAAACATGGTAAATATGGTAAATAAATCATATAGGCTATCACAGTTGTGTATTTATTTCATCTGTCAGTATGTCTTGTCTCTTTTTACTGGTCTGATCCTTATTAAGCTCAGCATATGTCATAAAATAAAGACACTTTTTCGGGAGCTTTCTCTGTTTCTCTGACTGAAAATATTACTGTACGGACTATCACTGAGAGAGTCCTCAGGTCGTAGTTTGGTGGAAAATTTGTAGAAATGATCATTCTTTCTAAACGTGATGTAAACATACTGTACTGCGACTACAAATAAACAGAAACTGACGTGACTGAATAAGTACAGTATGTGTCCTCTTTCTTTTGTGAAATACCACTTTATTTCTGTGTGACTAATGTGCCATTTTGACACAAATTAATTCATTAGGATTCATTTATCACTTATTAATATAAACACTGATGCTTGGGTTCTAAGTCATTAAGTAAACAACAAAATTGTCAACAAACGGACGCTTTTATCATGTTCGTTTTGGCAATCTGGCTAGTTTCCAGTGATTTCTTTCTGACTCGTTTTCTGATAAAACTTCCATTTGTTGGTGAAATTATGGGTTTGTGTGACTTTGTTCCAGAGAGGTGTTACAGGTGGGCTAATGTGTCAAAACAGGTTTAAATGTGATCAAAGTAACAGTCACACTAGCAAATGTTTGACAAAATGACATGGTTTATTGTTAATAGTATAGCGATATATAAAGCACCGCTCACACAGAAGTCACTTTCAAACCAAGCAGCTTTCTGTTGATCAGCACAGTGAATTCCCTTGTGTTGTTGTTTTTTTTCCCAGAGGCACAGAATTAATGACAAATGCAACTACAACATCCCTGAACATGCACACTCCATCCATTCCGCACTTCTTTTCAGTTCTCTTTTTCATCTCTTGTTTTCAAATTCCTGGCTATATGAGGCTATATTAAAAGACGGCTGCAACTTGAGTGTTGTCAGCTGGCCGAACAGCATATTTTTCCCACAATGAAAGTGACAGGCCTCTTTGAAACTATAATAACTATGCAGCTTTATGGATCGGATGGATGCTAGCTACTGAAATTCACAAACGTCCCCTAATCCACTGAAGACCAAGCCAAATGAACTTCGGGGAAATGAACTTGCGTTCATGCATTTTGTTGCTCATAAGAGTGTAAAATCCACAAGAAATATTTTTAAAACTTTGCTGTAGAAGTGTGTGCAGAGTTTCAAAATGTAAATAGTACAACATGTTGTGACTGAAGCAGAAGTTTAGCAGTTTAGTGTTGAATAAATACTTCCAAGCAAAGTAATATTGGTGGATTTCAAGGCTCACACTCAAATCATGCAATAGTAAAGGAATTCAAAATATAATTATAATTATAATCTAATCCGATTGGCCAAACAGTGTTCTAAGGGCTAATATTTCATATAATGGGACATTTTATTCCACCCATTTGTATTTGTGTTGTTCCAGACCAGAATATGTAGGTGTAGCGGCATTGTATTTAATATGAAGTTCTTGAACAAAAGGTTCAATTTGTTAATATTCGATAACACATTACGTATGATGAAAGGACAATAAACAATACCTTAAAATGGGGTGACCATATTTTGATTTCCGAAAACCAGGACACTCGGCCTGGCAATAAGATACTCAAATGATACTTGAAGTTTACTCAAAGATTCCTTATTAATTTCAATACATTTAAAGTATGGGGCATGTACAGAGAGCAACTCTGTATGGATAAAAAATTGTTATATTAGGGCCAGGACAGGACTTGACAGGACTTGACAGGACTTGTCCTGGGAAAACAGAACGTTTGGTCACCCTACCTTAAAAGAATTTGTGAATATTTATTAATTTCTTTATTAAAGATATTTGTAATATTCCAAGAACAGTGTTAGGGTTAATGCATTACAAGTAATGAGTTACACTATCAGATTACTTTTTTCAAGTAACTAGTACACAAGTACAGTAACACATTACTTTGAAATTTACAACAAAATATCTGAGTTAACGCAAGTTACTTTGTTTTTCTATTTATTGACTGACACTTTACCTGTCCAAATCGAGAGTAAGTGCAGAGGCTTTGTGTGAACATGATGGTTATTGTAGTTTTAGAATAAGTGTGAGCATGCATTTACTCATCTCACTCGCAGAAAAACAGATTCAGTATTCCTCAAAATGAATATAAACAGTGAAATGCAAACTCAGAGTATTTTGCAAACCTGCAATAATTAAATATGTGAAATAACACAAATATACTTTATGTATTTAATCTCTAAATTAGCCATACTTATAAGCAAAAATGACACATTTGTGGGCTTTTTTCTATACCTGCAGTAAGAGTATTGCAGTTTCTTTTCTTGCATCCTATTCTTCTGCAATCCAGAGCACAGCTGAAAGGTTTGTTGGAGCTGCACCCTCTAATGTACAGGTGTGATTTTGCATTTATTTCAGCCTGAGGCTTATTCATTTCACTTTTGTGTGAAAGGGTTACATTTGCCAAAAATATAACTTTTTTTTGTTATTAAAAAAAACAAACAAACAACCAAGCCCAGTCCAGATAAGAAAAATGAATAGGGACATGATGCATACAAAGTCAATAATAAAGTTAAGCAATTAGTTACTTTTTTTTTTAGGGAGAAATGCATTATTTTAACACATTACTTTTAAAAACTTTCCCCGACACTGATTATGAATGCATAAATATAATATTAATAAATGCTGTACAAATAGTTTATTGGCAGTTCATGATATCTAATGCCTTTAACAGTTGTATAGAAGCAATGTTACATTTGCAGTGGTGCAAATGGTTTGAATAATGATGTGCCAAACCACAACCATGTTGGTATTCTGTTCACTTTTGTGATATTGTGTAGATAAGAATGAAACAAATGTGGCTGACATACTACATGCGTGCAGAAAAATAAAGCAACACATGCACACACTCGCATTACCACTCACTCATAGAAATGTGTCTGCATGATGGGCAATGAACCTACCACCTCCAAATAAAGGCTCATATTTTTCCAATTAGTCATGCAAGAGAAGAAGAGATTACACATGGTTTCCTTTAGTCGGCAGACACATGCAGAGACAATCGGGTATGAGTGTGTGAGTGAGTGAATGTGAGCGCGTGGAAGCCAGTGAAAAGAGAAGGAGATCAAGAGTTCAACATAAGAGCAAACGATGAAGTAGCCACAGTGATGTTTACTTTTCCTCAGCTCAATTGACTTAGTCTTCTTTTATGTAACTCATATTACCATGAGTCGTTTTTGGATACCCTCTCCCTTTTTCTCTCCTACTGGGCCTCTGGTAATAATTCAAAAGGTTGTCATCAATCTTCCTCACTTGAAATGTTTCTGCCCTGATATAGATTCTCATCAACACTTTTAGCTGCTTCAGTTGCCCTTGAATCTTCAGCCGGCATGGTCCATTTCAGATAATTGATGTTTAATGAAGAGATTTGTTGGTGGAGAGATGTAACTATGGAGACTGGTAAACCTTTCCAGCCTTTTCTCCCCTCCCCAAACCAAATTATGATAAATATGATTTTGCATTTCCTAATGACTCTGAACAGATTCTCTAAGCCCTAAATCGTAAACTACGGTCAATTTAAAGTCAGTGTTGAAAAAACATACTCCAGCATAAGCTGAAATGGTTTTTACAAGAGGACTCCTTTAGCTTACAGAGAACTGCACTGTTTCGTGCCATGTTCAAAAATACTCCATAGAAGTCTAGTCAGGAAACCACTGGCATACTTCTGTATGACTAATAAAAAACAAACAAATGACTGTGGAGTTAACAAAAAGGAATATTTTTGGGTTCTAGTGTAATTCTTGGAAAATTCTGAAGACGCTTGCTTTTGTTATTTATCAGGGGTTGAATTCAGTCAGAACATTCCAGAACAGTGTTCTAGTAACTCTTTGATGTAAACTATACTGCATAGTTGCATTTTTTGTCAATCTATCCCATTTTCTGTATGCTCTACTCTGTCTCCATGTAGGCTAGTAAGTGTACTTTTTTTAAAGTTTTCCATTCCTTGCAATAGAGGTTTATTCAACCGAGGTTCAGAAGTTCAGGTGAGAATGAACTCTAAATGAAGATTTTGTATTTAAATGCACTGCATGTTATATTTAATAAATTCAGACTAGATAATTCTCAGAAAGATACAATGTCTGTATAACAGAAGCAATTTCTGCACTATTTCTGGCCACAGGACCCGGGCATGTTCCACACGGCAGTCACGAGGAGAGCTTTCAGTGTGAGAATGAGCACACAAAAACATTACTTAACATGCTAAGCAATAAGACAACAAACACAGGCACTTTCAACTTTGGAGAGGTATTTTTGAGAACGGTAGTGAACATCAAAAATCTGTTCAGTGATTTCTGTGTGGCTCAGTCCAAAGATCATCTGATCAGATTATGGACAAAGTTGGACAATTTGTACACTCTAAAAAAAAAGGCTCGTAATCATAGGGGAACCTTTTTTAGTGCTATATAGCACCAATTTTGGTGCTTCAGTGGTTCTTCAGCGGTTCTTCAGAGGTGCTATATAGCACCTTAGTCAAAGAACCGGTGAAGAACCTCTGAAGAACCGCTGAAGAACCTCTGAAGAACCGCTGAAGAACCACTGAAGCACCAAAATTGGTGCTATATAGCACTAAAAAAGGTTCCCCTATGATTACGAGCCAAGAACCATTTTTGGTGCAATATAGAACCTTTTTTTTTTTTAGAGTGTAGGAGTAGTAGCAAAATGTTTTTATTTTTATTTACTTCAAAATCTGACAAATTTACTTCAATTTACTTTAATTTGGACAAAGTTATAAGCGTTCTTGCAAACTAGGTGGCGCTGTGTTGAAACTTCTCAGGTACCTTCAGGACATGCTAACAATGATCCCAACTAATTTTGTGCCGATATGACGAACCGTTTAAAGATATCGCAATTTATGACAAAATCCAAAATCGCTAAATCCATATCCACGGATTCAGAATGACACAAGGAATCCATGGACACTAATCCAAGATCATGATTTTCTTATGAACTATTCAAAGGTTATGAGCAAAACATTTTCAGATATCATGACTTGTAAGTGGTGCTGTTCTCAAATTTGGCATGGACCCTCAGATCATGGCTAATACAATCTTATACAATCTAACAACAATTTATTAAGAGTTGAACAAAAATTACATATTGAGGGCCCTATGAAATTATTTTTCTTCTCAAATTCCGTTTTTTTATTTTTTATTCTGTGTTTCCTGTTTTAAGTTTTCTGGATTCCATTTTAATGGATTAATCACATTTTAATAATCAAAAAGCATGTATAATTAACTGAATTCATGAAAACAAGTTATTCTTTGTTTTAATTAATTTCTATAGATGTTTTTTTTTTGCATTTCCATTTTTTTTGCAATTAAATGAAGGCATGTGAAATTATTTTTTTTGTCAAACAAAGTGCTGCACAACAGAGCTTTACCGTTAAAATGAAAACATGGAAGAAAAATTTTGATTATTCCTTGAATTTAAAAAAAATTTTTTATTAATGTTAGTATTATTATTACATTAAGACGTAGCTAAATTGTACTGTACAACATTAATACATGTCTGACACAATTTATTCAAGTTAAACCAAACTTTTATTTTGACGGTTTGCTGTGAAGACCTGTGTGTTTATGATATGACAATATTTTTCTTAAATTAAACTGCTCACTGAAAATGCTCATGAAGTGACTCTCAGAGTGGCTCTGGAGATTAAGTTTATGTATTCATGTCCTCATATAGTGTGGCGGCAGAGGTCACACATGCTTCAAAGTTGGTCATATTACACATCATGTTAACCTTACATTACTATACATTACCATCAATTCAAGTGTGTTCATAGGGCTGCCATGGACTCCCATTGGGGAGGAATAATTATAAAGTAAACCAGGCTTCTACTAATATACCTCTACTATGATCATTCATTTTATTCCTTATTCTGTTGTAAACTGAATAATTGTTGTTGTATTTACAGTAGTGACAGTATCATCACAAAGAGGTCAACAAGGGTGCATTACAAATATGATATCGTTTTATCATCATCTAACACTTTTTTTGTTGAGTACCATAGCGATTATGGGATTAATGATCGGCATTCGCATCCTAATGATGCGGCTAACAAGCAAAGATCAGGACATCCTGTTGTTTACAGAGTCATTTACTCATGACCGCAGTGATCCTCCAGATAAATTTGCTAAATTTGGTTAATGTCAGTAACTCAACAGGCTGTTGATTCACAATCACCGCATGAACTTCAGCTTGTTTTTCTGGTGTGCATGTCAATAATAAGATAACAAGCAAACCAAACTGCAGTCTTTTGTGAGCTTTTAAGGGAGCACATCATCTGGTTTATCTTTGTCTTGTGTGACTAATGCGCTTTCATGAGCTAGCATTTCAAAGCAGATGTCATGCTTCAGAAGTGTTATACGGCAGACTAACACTCAGACAGATGGGCTGAAATATTGTTTGGCTGCGATTTCATGGACCATGATTCATGCGCATTCCTATCACTGGCACAATAATGTGCAGCTTCAGTAATGTGTAAACTTGGCCAAGGTGTGATCGAGTGAGTTGGCTGCCAAGCATGTGCCAGTCGACAAACTACGACTGTGAATTAGTCATGGCCTTGGGCGAAGAAAATTGCTTAAATAAACATCCACAAAGTAGGCTTCGAATTCAGGTTAAAATTTGTAACACAGCACACAATGACAATTAGGCGTAGCCCAATATAAAAGTAGCTAAAGTATACCTGTAAATGCCAAATTTTTTAATAGTCATTTTAAACATAACATTTACCCTGCTGTAAACACAAGCATTGTGCACACCAGGGTTAAGTAAGTCAGCTTTACTAGGAAGATCATGCTAGTTGACCAGCATTTTTGGCAGGTGAAAAGCCTGTTTATACTGGTCTTTAAGCCAAACCAGCAACATACCAGCATAAACCAGTCTTAACCAGCATGGAAATTCAGCCGGATAAATATACGAAAAAAATATAAATATCACCTCCAGTCAAGTAGTCAGAGAGCTGTGAAAGACAAGCTGAGATACATTTACTGGGAATTCTGCTAACTTTTGGTGCAGCAGATGGGTACAGGACTTATGGTTGAGGCAGCATATGGCCCGAGCCTCTGCACTGACAGTCAATGGATTACACAGCACAAGCACCTAACATTACCTTTCCTGACCTTTGACTCTGAACTGAACTCTCACCTCAAAATGAAGCATATTGAACCACCAGGAGCCATGTCCAAACCAAACCAACCCAGGTGGACACAAGGAAAAATGTGGCTTAAAAAGAGATTGCAGAAGTGTCATGGCCATTCTAACTGAGGGGTTGCATGCAGTGGTTTTAAATACAACCAACCACATGCAAAAAACAACAACAACAAAATAAAATATTTGAAAATTAAGTTGCATGGTTCTTTGGTATGGTATTTGTGAAAATACATTTATTATCAATCCATTCAAGTCACGCTTTTCACTTGTCATGAACTGCAAATTGCATCCTAATCTAACTACCCTCATATCACTCAAAACTTGTATAACTTTTGTCCCACAGAGCACAAAAGTAGTCATTATCTTGATAATGAACATGAAAAAACATGATCTTGCTATGAAATTGCATTATTGGCTGGTTTATTAAAACCCTAACCCCCTGGAACAACATTCCTGTCGAAAATGTAGTCTTAAAGGGTTAGTTCACCCAAAAATTAAAATTCTGTCATTAATTACTCACCCTCATGTCGTTGGACACCCGTAAGTCCTCCGTTCATATTCGGAACACAAATGAAGATATTTTAGTTGAAAGCTGATGGCTGAGAAAGGCTTCAGACAGGCCTCCATTGGCATTCAGTACATTGACACTTCCAAGATCCATGAAAGGCACTTAAAACGTCGTTACAAAGTCTATCTCACCACAGTGGCTCTACAATAATCTTACGATGCGACGACAATAGTTTTTGTGCGCAAAAAAAAATCAAAATAACACCTTTATCCAACTTGTTCTCGACTTCCGTGTATGCCTCCACGACGCATGCGCGAGAATATGACGCAGATCCGGCGTTCGGACATATGACCCAGAAGCGATTTGTTTACGAGCAGAGGAAGACGCGCGTGTCTAAGCTGTTGGATTCTACATTGATCATGCTTTAGGTCTCGGCGTAGTGCTCAAAATGGGGCTTAAGTGTGTATTTCATGGATTCCCGAACACCGGCGCTACGTCATATTCTCGCGCATGCGTCGTGGAGGCATACACGGAAGTCGAGAACAAGTTGGAAAAAGGTGTTATTTTGATTTTTTTTTGCGCAAAAAAACTATTGTCGTCGCATTGTAAGATTATCGTAGAGCCACTGTGGGGAGAGACTTTGTAACGACGTTTTAAGTGCCTTTCATGGATCTTGGAAGTGACATTTTTACTGAATGCCAATGGAGGCCTGTCTGAAGCCTTTCTCAGCCATCAGCTTTCAACTAAAATATCTTCATTTGTGTTCCGAATATGAACGGAGGTCTTACGGGTGTCCAACGACATGAGGGTGAGTAATTAATGACAGAATTTAAATTTTTGGGTGAACTAACCCTTTAACCCCTACCCCTAGCCCTAGCCCTAGCCCTAGGCCTACCCCTATATATATATATATATACTACACCCTAAATAAATAAATAAATAAAATTATTTGTGAATCAAGCAATAGAGAACACAAACAAGTAATAATGATAAAAATTAGGAAACTAAATATGACAACTGAATTGAGAATTGAGTTTGTGATACATAAGCAACATCTAATGCCTTATACGCTTACTGGTTTCCTGTGCGTTTTTTTGTGTTGGTGTTTTTTGTGTGTGTGTAGGGTGGGGTGGGGTGGGGTGGGGTAGGAGATTAGGTCCCCTTAAGGGCATGTGTGTAAATTCTCCTCTTTAACTAAAAGTGAGAGTTGGGTGGGGTGATTTCTTGAATTTTCTTAAGAGGTGGCGTCTGCTAGTGGGCACAGAGACGACCATTGAAGACGGACATTTAGCAAACTTTTTTTTTAACTTAGCTCTTCTTAAATATCTAACAAGTCTCCATTGGTAAGTCTTAGAGACCAGTGTTTCTCTCGCTCTGCAGAAGGCGCATATGGATCTTAATCTTGCGGCCCACACCAAGCTGAGTGCTCTTGAGAAGGAATCTATGGAATCCTATTGACCAAGATGAATAAACAAACACATTATGTGCAAGGGGATTTGATTAAAGAAGAATGACGCAAGTCAGCCCAGGTGTTTCGGCCCACTCTTTGCATTCCTCAAAAACCTTTCCTAAAACCACTAATTTTAAAATAGTTTCTCACTCTGTTTCTCACTGTGCAGGTCAGAGAGCCTCTATATATGCCTGAAATGGTAGTCAAAGTGTTCTTTGTAATGAGTTTGGGCTGAATATATTTATGTCTAATATTTGCTCTGCCACATTCTTGAGCAGTTCATATAAATAGAACTGATACATGCTCAGTTATTTAAAAGTTTTTCAAACGTTTTATTGCCAAGAACCCCCATATATGATAATTCCCTTGCAAGAGACCTCTTTCTGAAAATATTAAGTAAGCCACATTTATACAGTATGAGAACAAAAGTGTGATATTATAAAGGTAGCATTTTGTTTCCTAAGTGGCAAATTATTAAAAAATTATATACAAAAATATTTTGTATGTTATTTTTTAATTTTCTCTATACACTATTAATGTTAGATGTATAAACCTAAAAAAGAAACATTCCATACAATACACATTTTTGTGTGTGTGTATATATATATATATATATATATATATATATATATATATATATATATATATATATATATATATATATATATATATATATATATATATATATATATATATATATATATATATATATATATATATATATATACGTATAGCACTTTTCACATTAAATATTATTTCTCAGTATTTATGACTTTAGAATAAAACTGTAATATATAAATTACACAGTAATTTTAGTATTATTTATATCCTTTCATTAATATGTATTTATTAGTATTTTGAATTAGCTTTTACTTTATATTTTCAGTTTTTGTTTTAGTTACAATTTTAGTATTTTTTTTTTAATGCTCACATTTTACTTCAACAACCTTTTTCAAAAATGTTTTTTAGCGTTTCATGTAATATTTATGTTTTATTTTATTTCAGCTTTATTTCAATTATCAGAATCATATTTAATAGTTTTATCAATCAATCAATCAATCAATCAATCAATCAATCAATCAATCAATCAATCAATCAATCAATCAATCAATCAATCAATCAATCAATCAATCAATCAATCAATCAATCAATCAATCAATCAATCAATCAATCAATCAATCAATCAATCAATCAATCAATCAATCAATCAATCAATCAGACAGACAGACAGACAGACAGACAGACAGACAGACAGAGACAGACAGACAGACAGACAGACAGACAGACAGACAGACAGACAGACAGACAGACAGACTAGCACCCATGCGTGGCCCTCTGGGTGTCCCTGGACCACCGGTTTGATTCAAGTGTTTTTTTTTTACAAAGTATTATCCTCAATCATGGGCTCTCAAGCCCAAGTACTACATAAACAGAACAGAACAATCCCTGGTTAAAAATGAGCCAAGCCTATAATCCAAAGCCCACAGAAGTGTAAGTCATTCTGTTGCTGTAAAACACCCAAACTTGCTGGCAAACCGCCACTGGTTACTTAAAGTGAAAATATGAGCTCAATTCCCACGAGATAAACTGCTATCAGCATCCCCTGCTCAGATCCCAGAATGAATGGAATCTTCTCTTTGCAGTCAAAACAGCACTGAGATTCTTTAAATGGTAGGATTATGACTAATATTCTTCATTTTTACACTAACACACTAACGTGGATGGCTGCTCATCAAATACACAGGTTTATCACAGTATTTTCCAGCTTCATCACTCTAGTTTAAAAATACATTCTAAGAACCATTGACACTACGTCATGGGATGAGAGAGGTCACTATGGTTTAAAACAAATAGGTATCTTAGACAGTGACTGTCTACATCAGGGGTACCCAATCCTGTTCCTGGAGATCTACCTAACTGCAGAGTTCAGATCCAACCCTGATCCAACACACCTCTCTGTAAGTATAAGTGCTCCTGAAGATCTTAATTAGCTGGTTCAGTTGTGTTTGATCAGAGTTGGAGCTGAACTTTGAAGGAAGGTAGATTTCCAGGAACAGGATTGAGCACCCCTGATCTACATCACCCATCTCAGACCAAGACAAGATCACATCGCCATGTCAGAACTCAAGTCTTCAGAGCAAAACAGCTCAATTTCAGTCAAAGAAATGTCCTTTACACCATTCCAAACGTCATCACATCAGATAACATTTCTAAACATTCATGATGCAGCCAGATCAATATCACCCCCATGGGCCATCCCAAAGACAAGGTCTGGATAAACATTTGAGGGTCCTGGCCCTTATGACCTCCTGTCTTAGTGTGGGAGTTTGTGACCAGTGGTTGCTGTGATGTGAACCAGGAAGTGAGGACAGTAATGTGGGCTTAATCTTCAACAACTCTAGTTTAATTAAGCCATATACGCCTAGATAAATGAATAGAGATCTAGAAATTCTTCAATTTAGTTAAGTTAGAATTCTAGACCCTAGTCAGGCTTAGTGCTAATACCATCCAGCTGCAGTCTTGAAGCTATGACAACAGCTTCTATAGATCTAGACCCTTACTTAACTTCCCAGCCCCCAATAGATTGAATTCCAGGAACATCTGGAGTGACTGACCCCAAGCTAAAACATTATAGCTGTGTGGTAAGCACCACAAAACATGACTAATTGTTCCCATAGAGAGAGATAGAGAAAACTGTCATCCATATTTTGATGACAATCAATGAATCTACTTAGGCTTACGATACTTTTGGGAATTAGAGCCCTGATCATCTTTGGGTTTGTTTACATGACACCATTTTCAACTGAAAATGGAAAACTTTGTATGTGTTTTGGCCATTTATTTATACGACAACAGCGTTTGGGGGGCCTGAAAATGTAAGCTTTTGAAAATGGGTTTCGAAGTACAAGGTTTTGAAAACGATACCTTTACCGTCTCCATGTAAACAACAAAAACGTGAATCTGTGAAAACGGTGACGACATGCGCATGCATATTACGTGTTTGCGAGGTGTTTCTTGACAAAGCGACATCTCCAACTACTGGCCTGGCATGCATAATACAGGCTTTTTTGTTATTTTCGCAGATTTTTGACAACGTTGTCGTCTGTTTTTAGTATGCTATTAGTATCATTATCGCTTAGTGCTATTTGAATTCTGCTTTCAAAGGCTTTTAAAGTAATACTTTTTGTTTGCTGAATGATAACAGTGGTCTTGGAATGATACTCACATACATTTGAATTTGTCACCCATTAATTCATTTATTCCAGTGAAAGGGTATAATTATAGGAGGGTCATATCAGGAATTTGTTCGGCTGGTCATGTGATCTCAAAATGGTGGCGACCAGCCTCGTGTAGAATAACATCTCATATTTTTGCATCTCACATGAGAGTACATCTAATTTCAATAGCCTAAAAACCACACTTGGCTCATTGAAATGAGACATCATAGGACTTTCACAATGCAGTCACAATGTATGGGATTACGTTTATGCAGTATACAACACAACAGATGCCTTATTGAAGTTGGGTTGGGACAAGCACATAGGAATGCAGTTAACCATGGTGACCATAAATAAACAAATAGCAACATACAAAAACATTATTAATGACTTTTCACATTCATGCAACAAGCATTTAAACTGTATCTGCTGGCTGTCACATCTTCTCACGCTAGATCCTAGAGCCATGAAATAAAATCGAGAGAAATGTTTAGAGAAAAATACACAAAGAGACTCAGAAATAATGGTTGTTTATTATAGAGCTTGCCATTAAATTATTATTTTTTTAAGCTTGTGATGGTATTACTTTTCTAAAAGTAGAGACTCAAAACAGATACTCAGGTCAGTGAAATGGCCCCTCAAATAAGACATAAAAAGAGCTGTGTGTGTGTGTTAAGAGTGACAAAGTGTTTGATTTATGAGCCAGATGCACTCCAGCAAGGACCGAGATAAGATTCCACCTCACTAGCTGTGCATGTTCTTCCGTAATGGTGCAGAAACCCCCGTCTTTCTCACCTCACGCATGGCCAATGGTTGACGACACTAGTACGCATACCTACACATGCACCCAAGCACACACACGTATTAAATAGTGTCAGCACTATGTTCGGCGCTCCATCGCCCCTATTATTACCCCATCATTACAGCACTGTCGAGGTCACATGTCAAAGTTCACCTGACAGGGTTCACGTCTTGGGGGTGACACTGCACTGCGGTGGCTCTGTGAGCCGCTTGTCAGGACGACACTTAGTCTGTGACCTCAAGGCCAGAGGTTAAAGGTGACAGTGACACCGCCCTTATCAGAAAGCTTCAGATGCTGAGAGTCTACCCTGAGGAGGAGAAGAACAGGGCTTGGACAGTAAGTGTGTGTTTTTAGAGAATGAAAGATAGAGAGTGAGTGAGTGAGCTATACAAGTAAGATCAGGAAAATGGAGGCCCCAAGCTACCAGAGAGGCCAAACCAATCTCTATTCATTTTTATCTCTCCTTTTCTTCCATACATTCTTCATTTTTCCTCTTTCTTTGTAAATAACAATAGGGTAACCCCACAAGTAAAATATTGCTGTAGCAATGTATTGTCACCAATTCCGAAGATTCTGCCTTAGCTCAGCTCTTAACATTTAAAAAAAAAGTTTTTTTAATGTCATAGATGGTTCCATGAAGAACCTTTAACCTCCAAGTAAACCTTTCGATTGCACAAAAGGTTCTTTGTAGTGGAAAAAAGGTTCTTTAGATTATTGAAATATTCTTCACACTAAGAAAAAATGGTTCAGTGAAAGGTTTGGGGAACAACAACAAAAACAGAAAAACATCTATGGCATCGCTGCAAAAACATCCTTTTGTAACTTTTATTTTAAATAGTGTATTATCTATATATTAGGGGTGTGATGAGATCTTGTGCCAGGTGTAAATTGTGACAAGATTTCTCGCCGAGGTGAAAAGCTGTCTCGTGTCATATTGTCATGACCTGGTCATGAAGGAGTGTGAGGGTGAAGTTAGGATAGAATATGCCAACGCTACATTTACATTACGCCTTCACTGTAGTTTTGCTTTTTATAGAAATAAAAACAATTTGATTCAAGTGGATAACTGTCACTTCAATTCCATCAGCTCATCCAATACGAGCTGTTCGAGTCGTACATAGTACGCAGCACTGATCACTGATCATGTGATGAGAAGACTGACAGGACCAAGCGGCAACCTCCCGCAGTTTCTCTTGAAGCCAATACGGAAGTGACTTAAACTGCAATTCATCGACTGGCCACTAGGGCTCCAGAAGAGAGCAGAATCTCATTGAGGTCCATGTTAAAATGCCCAACTTTATAGCAGAAAAAAACATGTTTACAGCCTGGTACAAATTGTGGTTCTGGTCTATACGGCTAATTCTGCCCTTCAACTGTGAGGGTGGTGAATTTTTGTATAACTCTACATTATACATTATATTTGTTTACATTATATAAAGCCTTAAAGTTCTGCATAATTCAGGGTGTGGCCACTTTGAGTGACAGGTGGATAGCCATTTATCTACCCGTATGTTAGTAATCGTGTCACCTCAGCTCCACCCACGTCCCGCCTCTTTGCCCATTTTCTGTTATCTGGGAGTGACACACGATGACGTGCTGCCAAGATGGCAACGGCCAGCTCGCCCATACTTTACGCTTCAAAACTGCTCTTCAGAATCCTATGGGTGACGTCACGGACACTACGTCCATATTTTTTTACAGTCTATGGACAGGACCGTTGGAGGATTCATTGTGCAAAAGAAGCGTCAGACAATTGTCTTATATTTTAAAATGCGCGTTCAGCACCACCACTCCCTATTCACAGAGTACACACGATCGCGAAAGTGAAAGTAAATGGGAGCACGCATTCAAATGCAATTTCAAAACATTACCGCTGTTTGAAAGTGGCTCCCTGAGGCAAGCGAATATCTCCCAATATGAAAGCTATCTAGTTGTAACCATCTGTTAGCTCTGTATCATGCTTGCAGAAAAATTTGGTCTCTATTTGCACTTTGAATATTAAGTAATTTGATTATGGTTATTGTTTGCACTTAATATCTATGATCAATTTGTGGGAAGGAGTTCAGTTAGGAGGTCAAAAGAAGCTAATGTGCAGTTCTAAGGTCTGACGAGACAATCATACAGGAAAGAAACCAGTCAGTTGAGTTTTTGGCAAAACCTTTACAGTGCTTGTTGTCTTTTACTGCATATGATAATTCATACTCAGAATGTAGAACTGAAATGACATTCAATAAAATATTTTTACTTAAAACACTTCAAATGCACCTGCAAACATTTTTTTCTAGTCATGTACTTCATCATTGAGGATTTCTTAAAAATACTATGTAAAAATCTTGTCTTGTCTCGTTCTCGTGAACCCAATCTCATGTGTCGTCATAAGTGTCTTGTTACACCCCTACTATATATTATTTTTTAATATCTATATAAAATTCAAATATTTACCTGAGATAAAAAAAAGAAAAAAAAAAGTCTTAATTATATAAGCCACGTTTCCACCGAAATTACCCAGAACAATTTGTCCCGGGAACTTTTTTTCCCCAAATCTGTTGCTGTCTGCTAGGGGTGTAACGTATTTGTACCGAACCGTCTCGGTACAGGACTTTCGGTACGGTGCACATGTGTACCGAACGGTACCGAATGCAATCTTTAACAGTTAACAGTAGGTTTGTTTTAAGTGCGGAATATACCTCAATCCGAGTTCCCACACAAATATATTAAAGGGGTGGTAAACCACGATTTCACTATTCTAACTTAAGCAAGCGTGTAATGTTGCTGCTTTAGCATAAACACCATCTGCAAAGTTACAACGTTCAAAGTTTAAAGCAAAGGGAGATATTTGCTTTTAAAGAAATCAGTTTCTAAGAACTACAGCAAACTGCCAGTAGGCGACTACACACATTCCTCCAGGGTTGGTGACATCACCAGGCTCAATATTTACATAAACCCCTCCTCCGAGAATATTAAATAGGGGGGGGTGAGGCCATTTTGTATCGCGGCGCTGTTGTGGTATAGTTAGGCTGGAGTGTTGTTGCCGCGATGCCGAGGAAACGCTGTTATATTCATCCGGATTGCAGGTCTGGGGTACTTGCTTTGTTCAGCCTTCATAGGGACAGGGGTGCGTTGCAGAGCTTTTAACATACAACATGTTATATGCACGTGTGTATGAGACAGAAGGGAACAGGCACGTGCGGGGCTTATGCAGCACATCTCACGGAGGGAAACTTTCACAATGTTCGCGAGTTCAACACCGGATTTGCACAACGTCAGCTGCATAAGACAAACACTGCCAGTGTGTGAATGCACGACGCGCGCGGGGCTCCCTCCCGCAGCACATTTCACAGAGGAAAACTTTCACAATGTTCGCGAGTTCAATGCAGGATATGCACAACGGCTTGACCTGAAAGCTGGATTTACAAACAGAAGCTGTTTACGGGCCACAACCTGTAAGTCTGATTTATTTTTCATCGATGTGTTTTCCTGTAATAGGTTGTAGCAAGGAAGTAAACAGATGACAACACTGTTCTGCAAACCAGTCTGTTCAATGCTTATTCATACTTAACGTTATCCGACGAACACCTATCGTTACAAACACTAACGTTAAAATCTCAACAGCGAAATTGGCATTAGTGTAAATGATTCTTTGATTAGAGCTTTTATGTATTGTTTATCTACAGGCATGCTAAACATGGTTCTGTGTGTGATTTGGCTACTATAGTAAAGCCAGTGTTTAGTGTTTTGGGTTAATAGTTCTTGCGACAGATATTTGGCTATAATCGTTCTAAAAATACAAAAGTAACAGTGCCATTCAGTAGCGATCAGTATAGATCCACAGTCTTTACTCATTAGGACTGAACAGGTTCTGCTCGATCATCTTCACTAAAATGTTCTGGGTCTGATTCGGGCTCAGATTGGTGTGGTTTTATTGACGCCATCGTTTCTAATACTGACCAAAGCACAGTCTACCGGTAAGGTAAGGGGCGTGACGTTTCCGACAAACGTACACTGCGGTTAGCGAATCACAACACACTGGGCCAGCTAACCAATCTGAGCCCATTGCGTATTTTTGAGGGACTGGCTTCATACAACCCGGAAACCATCAGACCGTTTTACAAGGAGGGACAGAGCAGTGTAGAATAAATGTCAAATATATGAAAAATAATGTTTTTTTTTTTAAAAACGAAGCATTAACACATGTTACAGTGCACCCCACAAACACAATCAAGCCTTCAAAACAATGTGTTTTACCACCCCTTTAAATATTCTGTCCATTTTATCACGAAATAGAAACGATAAATGCCGTTTTGATGCTCTTTAATGTGATGTGACAGATCACTGTATAGGCGCGTCAGTTCAAGCGGCAGCGTGGCGTGCGAGGGAACGCGATCAACTCTTCCTCCATCTCTTCAAAGAATAAACATGAATTTAGCATTACATTTACCTCAGAAGTCATTCTGTTAGTTCACTACTGACTAGAGAAATTAATTATTTTACTAAATATATGCACTATATTAGCCTATAAATTCATTATATTCTACTTAACCTGTTAGTGATGTCTTGATTATTTAATGTATGTTTATATAAATCTGTCATGAAAATGACAGCCACTGTGTATAAATGATTATATTTCAACAACAAATTGGAGTAAAAACATAATTTTATAATTAGATTTAGAATAAAATGCAAAAACTGTGAAGTTTAGGCTACATGTTTGCATACAATGTAAAAAAAAAAAAAAATGTTTGCATACAATGTGTTATTTGAGTATTGATTATTATATCTAAAAATAAATAGCAACTGAATTTAGGCTAATAGTTTGGGCTCTGTTGTTAACCTTTAATATTATAGAAATGTGCAAGTAAGGGCTCCCTATATCGTTTACAGCATTATCTTTAAGAAACTTTTAGTTAATTTAATTAATTTAAGGACAGACACAATTTGTTCAGCAAAGCACTACATAATAAAAATAAATAAAAAGCTATTTTATATTCTGTTTTCTGTCCCCTGCAGTACCGAACCTGTACCGAACCATGACTTCAAAACCGAGGTATGTACCGAACCATCAGTTTTGTGTACCATTACACCCCTAGTGTCTGCGTTTCCATCGCAGTCTAAAGTACCGTGAATATTAGGTAAATTAGTCCGGTGACATAGGACTGCGCGTGACTTTCCAGTTCCCTCTGGATTTCGTCCTCTGAATATAAGCTTAAAAAAGCCTGAACCTCAGTCCATCGGTCATATTTGTTAAACTCCATTGTTGATTTCTAATAGCAACACAACTATTACTGCACGCCCCACAACAGACTTTTAAAAATGGTGGTTGAAATGAAATTCTGTGTAGTCAAACAATCAAAATGCAGCATGAACTCAACCAATCAGCATGTTCAGCGCCCAAGTCCCACGCCCAAAAGTCCACCCCCGAAACTGTGAAAATGTACTACCTTACCAACAGGGACTTTCTGAGGGAGACATTTTAACCCGGAACTTCATCTAGACCCTGGTCCCTATGGTCGAAACACACGAGTACCACCCCAAAACGCGGCTATAGATATTCTTGGGCCCTATACCATCACCCATGCCCCTTAACCTATACGCACAGATTTGATCTTAGAGTGCATGTAAACTAAAATCAACACCAAAGTTCATAAAATGGTCTTTGATGTGGAAAAGTTCTTTGACGTGCCACTTCAGGGTCTAAGCAGACGCACACTTTTTCTTGTGGCAGAGAGTCAGAGTTCTGCAGGTATTTGGAAATCTAAGCAATTCTTGCCGCTCACTATTCTCAAGTAAAGGATTAACATACGTAGTTCTATTTTCAAAGTGTGTCTTAAGATGGCAAATACAAATTGCAAATACAACACAATTGAAGAAACTTCTGACCCAGAAAGCATTCCTGTGGCATACCAAATCACAAGATAATCTCATCACTTTTTTACTGCCTGGTGTTTGGCACATTTTTACATATTTTGAGGATATTAATGGTAGGGGGTTTAAAAAAAAAAAAATGTGGGTTGGGTGTGGTATAAGAGTTTGAGTAACAGATCTCCCACTGACATAAATTGATGATTTACACACAACATCGACAGTATATTGGACAGAGAAGCTTTTGGCAAAGAGAATCTAGGGTGGATGGGTGTTTGTTTAGCCTGAGCAAAAAATATATCTTTATCTACTCTACTAACAACTCCACATTTCCATTTCTGAAATATTTGCAATATTAGAAAGTCTTAGAATTGTTTTAAGTCACAACCTTTATTCAAAGGCTCTGTGACAATTCAAATTCAAATTTGTGTTTAAAACATTTAAAATTACTTTTCTATTTTTAATTTGTATTCCTGTGATGGCAACTCTGAATTTTCAGCAGCAGCAATTTTCAACATCTAGGTCAAACGCTAGAAAACACAATTCAGACCTGTCTATTGCCAAGAGCTTTTTTTTGGCCAGATGTCAGGAATACGGGTTATCCCTGCGATGCTACTGGCACAATTTTGACAGGTGTCACGATAACATCTTTAACCTGAGACAGCCGTAACATTACACATAGATGCTAATAGCCTTGTGTCTGGCGCATAGACCAATACAGAAAGTAGGTTAAAGATTGTAAAGAATGACTTTTTCTCAGAAACATGCTGGAAATTACCTTTTACTGACTATCACTAAGTGAGAAGCCCTTAATGTAATGATAAAGTAGGCCAGTCATGTGCGATTGGGTTCACGACCCATAAGCAGATGCAGGATCAGGCATGTCAACAGATAAGAACAAATATACTCAAATCTGTAAATGTTTAAAAATACACATATCTCGTACAAAACTCTACTTCCTCTATCAATCTATCTTAAGTTCTTCTACTATCTTCTGTAAGTATGAATGACAAGATAGATCCATCTGAAGATTGACTCGCAGCCCTCTAAAACCTTAGCAAAGTAAAAAAGTGGCTCCACATACTTTGACATATGCAATGCTACAGAAATTCAAGTATGATGGGGTATTTATATGTAACTCCAAAGTACTTTTAAGAATATTATGTTGGTACATGTTTCAAATACCATAGTACATAACAAAAACAAAGGTATTTGCATGGTACTTTTTCGTAAGTGGTAATATCATGGTTCGAGTATTGAATCATGGTATTTGGAAATGTTACTACCATGGTATTCTTGTAGGTACTATGGTGTGTCATGTAAATGCCATAGTACATAAACCACAGTACTACAATATGTTTAAAAATGCCATAGTATCACCATATTATAACATCACTGTACCTCAGTAAGGTGGAAAAATTAGCTAAATTTAGGCCAGACTTTTCGTCAAATCCACGTGTCCAACTTGAACCTATTGCGTAATCTGCAATGGGAAATATTTCACTAAATTCCTGATATGATATATCCTCAAATTCAGACTGCCTACGGAAATTCACTGAACAAAGACTAATGTGACCATTTATTTAGGCCAGAGTACTTTTTTGTAGGTTCTTTTTTATCATGGTACACATTAAAAAACATGGCACTATCATGATGGTACCATGTCCAAAATCTCCCAAATAACTTTCACTTAACATTAACATAGATATGTGAGTGTGTGTGTGTGTGTGAGAGAGAGAGAGAGAGAGAGAGAGAGAGAGAGAGAGAGAGAGAGAGAGAGAGAGAGAACACATTTAAAGCCAAGTCTTATAAATGTAGAACCCAATGCAGCCTCAACAACCACCCGAAGAGGAAATGAAGCATTGGTCTGTAAAACCAAAACAACGAAGTGGGAGATTATGATGCCTTTGAGACCGAACAATAGCAATGCTTTCATTAAAATCCTCCCATCATTCATAACATGCTGTTGATATCCTCAAAAAATCTCAAATCTTCCTCCCTGGAACATGAGATTCAACCTATCTATATCAAATGCCGCAACACAACGTCACATCACAAGCCTTCCAGCGACTGAAAATGCATGAGCAGATTCTTAAGAGAATTAATCTTAAGAGCATAGACTTCAGCAATGCACGCTCAGTTAAATAAAGAGTATTTTGTTTCAGTTCTGAGTGATTATAATAGAGATGAAGGGGATGTGGTTCACTTACACAACCAGGGACCCCTAACCCGGCAGGGGCCGCTGAGTCAGCAAGACAGGGCTGATATCTTGCTGTGGTGCTCCCACAGTCTCAGCTATCACCACAGGTAAACAAACACAGCAGAACAGATGAAGGACTGAAGATAAGAGTGGGGTATGTAGCGTGGGCTCAAATCTACACAAACATGCTCGGTATTGCACAGGCATAAGGGAACCCAAGGACTATGTATGCCACCAATGGTAGGTTTATTACCAATTATTTGTTCTGCTAAAAACTGAAAATATACACAAGGGGCCCTGACTACTTTTCATTTCTGTTGGGTTTGCCCTTAAACATTTACAGCATTAAAATAAACAGCATTTACTTATCACCATAGTTAGAACAGTAATAACGCAAACACGTTAAACTACTATGCCACAACAGTTTAGAAAACATGTCCATATTTATTGCGTCAGTTTATATTAAAAGATGCTTTATACCCCTGAAAATTTCCCCTTGGATTTTGTTGGGCCAGTCCAGCTCTAAAAATGGTGCTGAGTTGGTCTTTTTAGACAGGATGTAAAATCAGACATTCTTCACAGTAAGCACCCAGTGCAGTTTCCAAATATTTGTGCATACCGCTTTTCAGGATGCCTTTTCTTGCGTGAAAACACACATATTGGTTCCTTTCAGACTGGACTGGTTCTGAGGGGTACTGTTTGATGGGCTGCTACAGTCTAAATTGTCTCACAATGTCTGGATTGGTCTGTTGACAGAGCTCATAACTGACCAATGACATCACCTAAAGACTTATTTTATTGGGGCTATTAATAGATCTCAGTTCATTGGTTTTTACAGATTTCAGTTCCGTCACTTGCACACATTCAGGGTCAAATCTGAGGAAGTCGTCTGTCTTGAGGTTCTACTGTGTTTGCACATTAAATGGCAGAATGACCACATTTTTTCACATTTAACATATGTGACCCATGCTGGCAAAAGGAGTCGCAATGCGCACGGGATAATTTCAAGCTACAGGCAAAGCAAGTCAAAGTCGTCTAGCGATCCCAATGCTCCAAATAGCAATGAAACATCTAAAAGTATCTTTATTTGTACGTTTTCTGAGAGGAGTACCTTTTCTTTTGCCCATGAAAACGATCTTACTCGCGCTGACTGACAGATCCAATGCATACTAAGACGCCTCAGACAGTGTGCAATCCCGATATACACACATACACAGAACTACAGTATTTCAACATTTCTGTCTTGGCGAGTATTCATGCAATAAACCAATGTTTGGTTAACTGTTGGGGAAAAACATCTGATGTGTTACATTATTTTAGATTTGTGCGGTACAGTATGTCTTAATATATAGGCTGTCTGTTTTATTAATGTTAATCAAACAATTGTGGTATCATGGGAAAAAAAAAGTTGAATATATTTTCCTATAGATATTTAGTTTTGACTTGTGTGTCAAATTTGGTGTTATTTTGGGTGGGATTTTAATGTATGGTTGAAAGTCAGAAAACTTGAACTCCATTTTTCTCACAATTGACTTTGCTGACTCTATCAACTTCAAACAGGTGTAGCTCAGTCATTATTTTTGTCCGATTCCAACAAATCATACATAATTTTGTATGTTTGAAAAAAAAAAACAATATAATTTTTGAAAATTTGCTCATTGCGACTCATTTTGCCAGCACGGGTTACATATAATTTTAAGGCAAGTCTGTTCGCTTGGCAGCCGTCTTGGTAACACAAGCATTTCCAGTCATGCACATTTCTTATTTATTTAAATGATAAAGACCAAAATCTCTGAAACTGTTTGTCGGTCGATGTGTTTACATGTGTTAATCCACTTTCAGAGGCTGCGTCTAAAATTGCTGTCTGAGTAGTGTCAGAGTTATGCTTAGTTTTATTGTGTTCTGTTCTCTATCATTAGCTATGTTTCCATCCAAAGTTGCAAACTTAACTTATGCACAAAATGGGATTATCGCACAAAACATTTGCGAATAAAGCAGCGTTTCCATCCGGTGAGTCGAAGAGAACAAATTTGTCACTTCCTGATAAACTGGTGCTAAATATCATTTAGAAAAGTAGGAGAAGCCACTGTATGTAATAAATAAATAAATAAATAAATAAAAACTAAAATAAATTACTTGCGTCTTAGAGCGCGCAATAAATGCATTTCAGAGGAAGATGCCTGCTGTTCCGGAGCGTAGTCGTGTAAGACAGTTCTGGAAGGTAATTATTCAGAACCACTTTGACGTCAGGCTTTGCTCAGACATTTCATGAATGACCAAAACAGAATTTCAGATGCTGTGCAACAAGATCGCATGATTTATTTGATGCCGATTGAGGAATTTATTCAGTAAATGAGTTTCCATCATAGTTTAAGCACGTTTTACATCTGATAAAAAATTTATACAACTCAAATTAGAGCATGCAGTTTGTATGCGCTTTTTTAGAATGCATGCGCATTGTGGCGTTTCCATCTGCGATATCCCAAAATGTGCATAAACATACATAGCTGTTGTATGTTGACCTACTTCTCTTGTGTGTGCAGTTAATCACTAATTAAGTTCACATGCTGTTCATTTAGTTCCCTCGTTTAACTGTGTATTTAAGTCCTCAGTTTCCTTTGTTCAGTTGTCCGTTCTTCTTCGTGTGTATTGTGGTTTTGCTTCATAGTGTTTTTCGTTCTGTTGAATAAATAAATAAATACATACTGCTGTGATTATATCATTTTCTCATCTTTAGTACAACCCAAATCTGACAAGTAGGTATTACATTTGAATAACTTACTTTGTGATCATTAAAAAAAGTATGTTCTATATACACTCACCTAAAGGATTATTAGGAACACCTGTTCAATTTCTCATTAATGCAATTATCTAATCAACCAATCACATGGCAGTTGCTTCAATGCATTTAGGGGTGTGGTCCTGGTCAAGACAATCTCCTGAACTCCAAACTGAATGTCAGAATTGGAAAGAAAGGTGATTTAAGCAACTTTGAGCGTGGCATGGTTGTTGGTGCCAGACGGGCCGGTCTGAGTATTTCACAATCTGCTCAGTTACTGGGATTTTCACACACAACCATTTCTAGGGTTTACAAATTGGTGTGAAAAGGGAAAAACATCCAGTATGCGGCAGTCCTGTGGGCGAAAATGCCTTGTTGATGCTAGAGGTCAGAGGAGAATGGGCCAACTGATTCAAGCTGATAGAAGAGCAACTTTGACTGAAATAACCACTCGTTACAACCGTGGTATGCAGCAAAGCATTTGTGAAGCCACAACACGCACAACCTTGAGGCGGATGGGCTACAACAGCAGAAGACCCCACCGAGTACCACTCATCTCCACTACAAATAGGAAAAAAAGGGTACAATTTGCACAAGCTCACCAAAATTGGACAGTTGAAGACTGGAAAAATGTTGCCTGGTCTGATGAGTCTCGATTTCTGTTGAGACATTCAGATATAGTCAGAATTTGGCGTAAACAGAATGAGAACATGGATCCATCATGCCTTGTTACCACTGTGCAGGCTGGTGGTGGTGGTATAATGGTGTGGGGGATGTTTTCTTGGCACACTTTAGGCCCCTTAGTGCCAATTGGGAATCGTTTAAATGCCACGGCCTACCTGAGCATTGTTTCTGACCATGCCCATCCCTTTATGACCACCATGCACCCATCCTCTGATGGCTACTTCCAGCAGGATAATGCACCATGTCACAAAGCTCGAATCATTTCAAATTGGTTTCTTGAACATGACAATGAGTTTACTGTACTAAAATGGCCCCCACAGTCACCAGATCTCAACCCAATAGAGCATCTTTGGGATGTGGTGGAACGGGAGCTTTGTGCCCTGGATGTGCATCCCACAAATCTCCATCAACTGCAAGATGCTATCCTATCAATATGGGCCAACATTTCTAAAGAATGCTTTCAGCACCTTGTTCAATCAATGCCACGTCGAATTAAGGCAGTTCTGAAGGCGAAAGGGGGTCTAACACAGTATTAGGTGTTCCTAATAATCCTTTAGGTGAGTGTACTTTAGTATGATTGAGCTCTATAAATATAATCCAGATATAGCTACTACATCCGTTGCCATAGTCTTGTGACTTATCGCGTCAGTTTTGTCACTTTAAAGCCATTGATTTCACCCATTCACATGAATCTAAAAATCTACATCTGCCATAAGAGTGTATTATTTAGTGATTTAGTTTAGTTAACATGACTATCATGAGCAAATGTCAACAGGCCACCCCCCCCCCCCTCCAAAAAAAAAAAAGTGAAAAAGAGAGAGAGATGCAAAAGTGAAAGGAAAGCAAATACCCTTTGGTGTAAGTTTCACAGTGTCACTGGGTTTAGGAAAACATTCCACTCACTCCCCTTGAATTGAAAGAGTAAATGAGAGCGAGAGAGAGAGAGAGAGAGAGAGAGAGAGAGAGTTAGGCAGACTAAAAGCATTAGTGTAGAATTAGAGTAACACACACACAGTACTCCCTCACATACCACACTCATGTTTGCTTAAACATAAAACACTGCAATGCTGTTTAAAAATGTGCTACCTAACTTACCACCAACTTTAATAGGACAAATTTGAAGGCCGTTAAACTTTACAGCTTTAAAAAAAACAATTATAACTAGGACAGTATACTGTAAAAGGGACTACAGATATGTGTATTTGGAAACTGATAAGTTGTAAAAATGTCACAATGGATGTTTATCTGAAGCCTGAAGCAAACCTGAAGCAAAAATATATATTTTTTTTTTCTGTGACGACAAAAAAGGGAAGGAAAAGAATCATAATAAGAATAATTTATCTTTCAGGCATGGTAAAATATTGTTTGCAAAACACATACTCTGCGATATACCCTTTCTAGGATCTCAAAGTGGCAGCTGCGAGGCTGTCAGCGCCGTTGACAGAAAACAGGAAGGAATGTTTTAAACTATAAGGAAGATAAGAGAACTGTGAACATCAGCGCTGGTGAGGAGGTATAAAGATAGACAAACACATAAAACACACACAAACACACAGGCGCACATCGCATTCCTGGACCCCTCGCCCCCCAAACACACACTAAAACTCCCTTGAGATTGTGGTCTAATTAAACTTTATCTTTCTCTCTCTCTCCACAACTTTATGAGATGGGCGTGGAGAATGTGTTTGATGATGCTACATGGCTCAAGGCTGAGGACACAGCGTGACACAAACACAAACAGGGTTATACTGAAAGCTATGACTCACATAATGAAAGTATGAAATAATTACTACAGCATCTAACAAACCATGTACACCCACGTCTCTATGATATTATAGATATGGCCAGGGACTCCCCTTCTATGTTATACTATTTTCAATCTATATTCATAACCTTCAACTTGTGAACATGAACCAAGGTTTTATTCAAAGGTAAGAGCTCTCTCACCCCATCATGAGCTGAATGTTCGTCATCCGCCTTCAGTCTAATGCAGTGCATAGCTTATGCATTCTTTGTTTGGTGGTTTGCACTGTAATGGGAGAGAGTCTTCACATTCTGTTCTTTCTTTATGATATAAGCCATCATTAACACTAATGGGGCTGAAATGCCAAGAATACTTCAGAAGATTCTTTTTTCTTATTGCAACAACATTTTCTCATTCACGCTTTTCCAGGTATAGCATGGGTTACAAAGCTTTTAAATAAGTATCTACCAGTGGGAAAAACTGCAAGTATACCTACTAAACTAATGCTGGTTACACACTACAAGATAATCAAGGTGATTTTGGGCCGATTTCTCCCCTTCTGACAATCCTATAAATCCTGATTATCTTGATGGTTTTACAGATTATTTTATCAGATTTTCCAGTGGTGTGAGTTGTATTAAGAGTGACTGAATCTGCTCGGAAGAACGTCGGAGTCCCCCCGATCTCGAACATGTTAAATATTTACGGAATCCCCGAGGACAAATGTTCACATTGAAAAAAAAAAAAAAAAGTAAGATTTACTTTATTTTTCTTTGGCAAGTTTTGGCACGCATATATTTTTAAGTAAATTTCACATATGGAATTACTTAACTAATTTAAGTAAAATTACCAAAGAAAATTATTTTAACTTGGCCAGTAAAAGGTTGAGTAATTTCTACTTAGTTGAAGTTTCCTTCGCAATACATTTCACTCAAAAAATGTAACATTAAATGAAACCACACTTTTAAAATGTATGCTTTACTTATAAATATCTAAGTACATATCACAATAGATATTGTGTAGATACCATACCTACATAATAGAAGTAATGAGGCACTTGAACACAGAGATCTCAATACTTGGTACACAATACACAGTGACGGTAACATTTGATGTATCGTTTTTGAGTATGAAAATGATGTGTCATTTTGGGTAGAAAATGAACTCCAAATGTCACAAAATGGCAAGTTACTAAACCTAACAACAACAGCAATGATAAAACAGTGTAAATAGTAATTCATTATTCAAACCCCAGTGCATGATGGGAACACCAGTATCAGAAAAGTTGAGTAGTTTTACTTAATTGTATAATGTTGATATTTAATGATAAGTTAATTTTTTTTCGTGCGAATTAAATTATTAAAGGATTAAAAGGGATTTATGGAAATAAAGAAAACTAAATAAGCATGTAAGAACAGTGAAAGTTCCAGTTCTATTGTTGTTATGAAGTAAACTATTTCCCAAAAAATATGCACACATTCACTCTTATTTTTGTCAATATATATGTACAAATGCAAAGTTTTTCTTGTCACGTCAAATTCAGTTATGATTTACACAAATATCATATTTTCACTTCAAAATGGTGAAACTTAATAAAAAATGTCAAGTAGTTAGCATCACTTGATATTACTGTTGGCTGCTGAATGTTTTTATCGTAAAACAGTTTTAATAATTAAATGTTTAGCTGCTTACATGTTACGACGCACCCTTTAACTGCTATAACTAAAGTGTGGCGTTGGAATTCACAGTAACAGTAAGCCCCGCCTTCTTTGATTTGATTGGCCATCATTCTGATAGTGACTAGCGCTGTTAGACTGCTGAGCGGTGTATAATGGAGTACAACAGAGCAGCATCAAGAATATCAAATATTGATAACTAAACTAGAAAAAAATTTCAAATAAAATAAAGGTCAACTTGAAAAAGAGGTGGAAACAAACAAAAAATAAAAGATAAAAAAACTATAAATTAAAAACATTAAACAACTTGAAAAAGATGAAAATTCAAATAAATAAATAACGAGTTGGAAAATTTAAATAAATTAAAATAATATCAAACACAAAATTCTGTGATTTTTTTTCTTTCTTTTTTTAAATGTGGGTGTGTGAATTCTGGTTTCGGTAATTGTAAAATGATGTGTGAAACATTCCTCAGGCCGTAACCGGGGCAATACACTTAAAAACAAGTTCAACTGAAGTTGATTATGGCACGAAATCTTTTCAGATGAAGATGACTCTACTGATGTGGTTGCTATTGACTGAGAAATGCTTTAAAGTGCTTTAAATGGTTTAATCTGGTTCTATTAAGTAGCTTTACCCAGCATTAATCAGAGGGTGCAACCTAGTCCACTTGGACCACAAACAATTCCATGGTGGTCATTTCCTGAAGCAGCACGACTCAGACTCATGGACTGGCCTGTGGCCGGCTGGAACAGGTTAGCTGCTGTAAATCATTGAATACTCAGGGTCGATATGGGAGCTGCAAGCCAGATGGGGAGCAGGTGGAAAGGAAAGAGGATGACCTTGAGAAAAAGGCCTTCAATCTAGACTCGGCCAGCTGTGGGAATCAACAACATGCCATGGAATTTTGCAGAGAGTGTGTGAGTGTGTGAATGAGTGGGAGAGAAAAAGAGAGGTGGAAAAGATAGAGATCAAGCCAAAACGGCTAATTTGACACTTCCGTGTGGCTTTGTTATTCTTAACACTTAGCAACTTGAAGGTACAATACAACACCCCTAGTTTTCATCCTCCACTGACTTGCAGGCATGAACACACACATTCTGGGCCTCAGTGGGCATGTACCCAGTTGAAGAAGCTTTGGTCTGAGGGCTAAAGCGCGACGAGGACCCTTTAAATCGGACCAGCCAACAAGACTCCCCACTGGTGATCTTTTCACTCAGGACACAAAAGACTGACACCCACTAGCAAAAGCAGCAAAGTCACACAGCATGACAGCGGATGTACAAATAAAGCTGTTGGACCTGATGGACACCACTTGAGACTTGGTGAAGTGCACAGTTCTTTATTCTTGTTTCATATTCCTGTAACAAGCCTTTGGCTTGCTCAGGATTAAAAGACAATTAATATTCAGTAATATTAACTGCACTGACACTGCACTCATCATCAGACAAGAACTTAATTGAACTGCATAATGAGACTAATTTTGAACTGAGTAAAATTAACAATGAACTAACTTGAGCTGAATAATGACACTTATGTTCTGTAGAGATGATTTACAGCTGAATTTAATTTGTTTCATAACTGATTAATTTTACATCATTGGCACTGTTGTTTTCCTGTTTATTAAATGTGAAGCTGCATCTGTATTGTATAAAGCGCTATAGAAATAAAGCCGAAAGTATACTTAGTTCCCTTTCGTTCAGTCACTACGACGTACGTTAGTGACTAACGAATGGGGGTTTCGCTTAGAAGCCAATCATCTTCGAGTATTCAACAGCGCCCAATGGCTCCAGATAGCAGTGAGATGTCGATCGCCGCATCCCAAGGTGGGCTGGAGTCCTTTGGGGATGACGATTAGGAGTTGTGCTCCGCCCATCCACGGGCTGGGGTGCCATGTGCAATGGACAAGCAGCCACGGGCTCCTGGATAGGACCCCAGCGCCTTCTGCATGTCAATTGCCTCGAGTTGCTGGCAGTACGGTTCACCCTGCACCGCTTCCGAGCGTTGCTGAAGGGTCAACATGTACTAGTCAGGACAGACGACACGGCCGGGCGGTCTACGCTCCCGCCGTATGTCTCAACTCGCCCGCCATCTCGTTTTTTGGAGTCAGAAGCATCTGAGGTCCCTTCATGCTGTCCACATCCCGGGAGTCCTGAACCGTGCAGCCTACGAGCTCACGGCTTCAGCCACTTCCTGGAGAATGGAGACTCCATCCCCAGACGGTCCAGCTGATATGGGAACGGTTCGGCGACGCACAGGTAGTCCTGTTGCCTCCCAGGACTCTTCCCATTGCTCCCTGTATTATTCCCTGACCTATGGTCGGCACGGATGCACTGGCGCACAGCTGGTCGTCGGGGCTACGCAATTATGCGTTTCCCCCAGTGAGCCTTCTCGCACAGGTACTGTGCAAGATCAGGGGGGACAAGGAGCAGGTCATGTTGGTCGCCCCGTTGGCACGGCCGGACCTGGTTCTCAGAACTGCTACTCCTTGCGACAGCCCCTCCCTGGCCTATTCCTCTCAGAGACGGGGCACCTTTTGGCACCCGCGTCCAGCGTTCTGGAAGCTCCACGTGTGGCTTCTGGACGGGACGCGGCTGGTTTGAGTAGCCCTCCACCTGCGGTGGTCGCTACCATCACTTCCGCTAGGGCAGAGTCTACACGACACCTCTATGCGTTGAAGTGGGACCTCTTCGTCACATGGTGCTCTTCCCGCCAGGAAGACCCCTGGTAATGCCCAATCGGGTCTGTGCTTCGTTTCTCCAGGAGGGGGTGGGACGAAGGCTGTCTCCTTCCACCCTTAAGTGTACGTGGCCGCAATATCTGCCTACCACGATCTCCTGGGAGACAAAAAGGTAAGTAGCAGCACGACCTGATCATCAGGTTCCTGAGGGGGGCGAGGAGACTGAATCCTCCTCGCTCTCCTCTCGTTCCCTCTTGGGACCTCTCAGTAGTCTTAAGTGCTCTGCAGAGGCCTCCCTTTGAGCCTTTGCGGTCGGCTGAGATTAAGTTCTTGTCTATGAAGACGGCTCTGCTGACCGCATTGGCCTCGCTAAGAGGGTCGGGGACCTGCAAGCATTTTCGGTTGACGAAGCGTGCCTTGAGTTCGGGCCGGCTAACTCTCACGTGATCCTGAGACCCCGGCCCGGATATGTGCCCAAGGTTCCCACCACTCCGTTCCAAGATCAGGTGGTGAACCTGCAAGCGCTGCCTTTGGAGGAGGCAGACCCAGCCTTGGCATTGCTCTGTCCAGTACGCGCTCTCCGCGCCTACGTAGACATGACGCAGTGTTTCAGGACCTCAGACCAGCTCTTTGTCTGTTATGGTGGAGAACGGATGGGAAGTGCTCTCTCAAAGCAGAGGTTGTCTCACTGGATAGTGGACACCATTGTTTTGGCTTACCAGCAGCAAGGCCGACCATGTCCCCTTGGTGTGAGGGCACACTCCACCCGGAGTGTGGCCTCCTCTTGGGCTCTAGCGCATGGCGCCTCGCTAACAGACATCTGCAGAGCTGCAGGCTGGGCGACACCCAACACATTCGCCAGATTCTACAATCTCCGAGTGGAGCCAGTGTCCGACTATGTACTCGCCCCTACGGGTGGCCGGTAATGGACCAGGCTCTAGGTGTCTTCGCTTGCTCGCCATTCCACTCCCAGGACTGGATACGTGCGATATTTTCCTCAGGTGAGCTCCCCGAGAGCCCTGAGCTCCTCCAGCACTGCTTACGCCGACATCAGTTCAGTCTGCCCTTTCGAGCCCAGACCCTCATGTCCAGCCAGGTGCTCCGTGTGCATGGTTCCCCTCCGGCGACCCCCAAAAGTCCCTGCCGCCCCTAGGGTTAAAAATCCACCTTCGGCTGGTACCCTAGAGATCTTCCATATGCAGCCCTTAGCGGGTCATATGTGTATTCTCTAAGTCCTCCCCACGGGTAGGCATCTTGGCATTCCCTCTCTGGGATATGCTTCCCAGTGTACCTTGGTAATCCTGTGATAAGTGGGAGTCCTTCGTCCGTACTAGTCTTACGACAGGGTACTCACACTTACGCAGGGCACTGGATGACAGCTGAGTGGCGTTGTTGTATAGGATCCCCCATTCGTTAGTCACTAACGTGCGTCGTAGTGACTGAACGAAAGGGAACGTCTCGGTTACGTATGTAACCCTCGTTCCCTGAGGAGGGAACGGAGACGTACGTTTCCTTGCCACGTCAGCTGTGCTGCCTGGAACGCGGAGTTCAGTCTTGGCTCCTGCAGCAGTAACATAATGCGATGTTGCCAGCGTACTTCCTTATATACCCACGAGGTGGGGCGGAGTTACGCATGCAAATTCCGCATGCCCATGGCATTGGCACTGCCATTGGGCGCTGTTGAATACTCGAAGATGATTGGCTTCTAAGCGAAACCCCCATTCGTTAGTCACTAACGTACGTCTCCGTTCCCTCCTCAGGGAACGAGGGTTACATACGTAACCGAGACATTTTTTTTTTACGCATACGCGAGCAGCCTTACAAAGTATACTTCTTTTGATTTGTACGCATACACAGGTGTTCGACACATGCACAGTTTTGAGCAATCTCTCCCCACGAGTTACAGCCCATGTAAATACTGCAAAAATATGCAACCTGTGCGCACAAAGTACGCGTGGTTACAAAAATCTGGCGGTGTGCACTCAGTACTTGCATACTCTTCTGATGACGAAATTCGCACCATGCGAACGTACGATACGTACGTTGACCCTCGCATATGCATAAAAAGTGAACTATACTATGGCCTGAAATGTGACTTGACTTAACTCTTTCCCCACTCCTGACTGACATTTCTGGCTTTCACTGTTAAATGGTAGGGGGGGCTTTGACACTGAAAGAGTACAGCCTCTCCAGATCAAAACACAGGAAACAAAGAAGCATAAACAAGCGATAGCACATGTAAGCAGATGCACATGTAAAATAACGTTATAATTAACATTAAACAGCATATAAATCAAAACTGCCTAAAGTTACATAATGGAATGTCGACCCAGGACAAGGTCTGACTATGCAAGCTTTGGGAGTGTTGATGGACGTGATCTAATCCATCTATGTTTTGATCATCGTTCCTGAATGTAGTTGCTCAAAATATAACTTTTTTATTATTAAACTTAACCACATTCAAGTGTTAATAATAAAAGAATGCATTAAGCTAGAATAAACCTGTTTTTTGGGGGGGGGCGCAGAGATGAAGTGGTTAAAAATGCTGGTGGGTTTAGATTTAAAGGGATAGTTCACCCAAAAATGACAATTCTGTCATCATTTACTCACCCTCAAGTTGATCCAAACCTGTATGAATTTCTTTCTTCTGCTGAACACATAGGAATATGTTAGGAAGTTTATAACCAAGCAGATCTCAGCAGCCATTGAATCCCATATAACTTTTTTTTCCGGAGATGGGTGCCGAGATCTGCTTGGTTACAAACATTCTTACAAATATCTTCCTTTGTGTTCAGCAGAAAAAAAAATTCATACAGGTTTGGAACAACTTGAGGGTGAGTAAATGATGACAGAATTTAAAATTTTGGTTGAGTATCCCTTTAATACTTAGATACTTATTTGTACTTATGTCCTTTTTAAAATGGAGTTGTCTAATCATAATTATTGTTTTTTTAATTTTTAGTGTTGTTCAAAATGTACTTAATTTCAGCTGATTTTTCAGTGTTTCAAAGTGATTTGATCAAATCATCACTGCAAATAAGATCCAAATTTATGAATAAAGAGTCTCTTTCAGAATTATTTTTGCTTTTTATTTATCTGTGATGGCTTTGTTCAGTCTTGTAAATGGAAAGCATGTGTCCTTACTCCCTTTCACAAGATTTCTTTAATGATTAACGGTTATACGTTATGTAATTCCATTAGCGGGCTAAGCGCTAGGGCCCTCGATTACACAGTTTGTCCTCTGATCGCCTGGAAGGCAGACATCACGTAAACTGAACTCTGCAGCTGCGCGGGTGACCTCTGACCTGAAGGCAATCTGAACTTTCATCAGCCGTTAGCCTGCTGGGTTATGACGCTAAACTCTTCAGCTAATCCAATTAAAATCTGTCAGTGGAGAAAGCAAGTCGAGAAAATCATACTAATGTCACGTAGAGTCCTGCAGATGGGGATGAATTTTCATGCTAGTCCAACCTGCTTTGTGCTGCTTACTAGTAGGCTTTGGTCTAGTCATGTTTCTCACTAGCAAAAAGTTATGCTGGTCATTCACAATGGACTTGTTGACCAAGTTAGTCTCGATATATTAAGCTATGTCTTTTAGGGACACCAGCAAGCTGTTTTCCCTTTTTTTTTTTTTTCCATTTTCAATTGTAAAAAAAAAAAAAAAAAAAAAATGTTGTTGTCGCTCAACAAATCGCAAAATTGCAACACACAGCAAAATTAGACACTGTATCTTTAAGAAACATCCTATTTTCACAGCCTGCATGTGACGAATGTAAATCTCCTCTGACTTTATGACTATATGCTCTGCTTGTTTACACACACTCATAAGCACTATACACACAGTTCATTTACCATGTCAACACCCACACTCTGTTATACAGCCATTTCCGATATTTTTATTTAATTGCAAACATCCTGCTTACTGAAGTCACAACATTTCGGCCCTTGCTTGGAAAGAGGGAAGAGGGCAATGGTTTGATGTCAAGAGGAAGAAAAGGAGGGATGATAAGGAGAAAAGGTCGTCTGAGGAAGCTTTAGGCTGCCGTGACCCACCTCTCTTTCATCTCTGGGTACTGAGGCTAGGGGAAGATACCTTCACACTCTGTGGAAAAAAAAGGGCAAGGGAAGGCTAACATTCATCACCCCGGACCTGTCCACTGCTTCTAGCTAAAGGAGGGGAGAAGTTAGGCCTCTGACCTGGAATCCACACGCTTAGGTCCTCTAAAGCTGGAGAAAGAGGACTTCAAGAGAGGCCCTGGCTGTTTTATGACCAATATGGGGATATTTGCTGAGAGAGGAAGGTCAGCGAGGGTGATTTATGAAAGACAGTGAGGTGATGGAAAAACAAACAGAAGTGGGAGTAAGAACAGTCTGACGAGGGGAGGAGACAATATAAGACTTGCCAGTTTTGCAAATAAATATGAATTTCATCACGCTATATTTCCCTAGTAGTTCTGAATGAATGATGCACATTTTCTCTTTTATATTTAGATTACATTTGTTGTGCTCATTTAAAATGTATCTTTAAAAATAAAAATAATTTGATTAATTAATTGTAATCTTCCATGTAATCTAGATAAAACATTTTCCTACAGTACATTATGTTGTGATGCCCAAATGAATTTGTAGCATCTTAAAGCAGCACTAGGTAACTTTTCAACCTTCATAATATATTTTCAAAACTCTTGTGATGATACATCGACTTACAATAGGTTGAATGACACGTCTGCCATAGCATGACGGGGTCTGTATCGTTTTTAATCGTACTTTTAAACTTCGGGTTTCGGGTAGTAACCCGAGAACAAAAAGAACTACAAAATTAGACTGCTTTACGGCATATACGTCACTTCCACCACCATCCCCACTTCCTTAAATTCGGACGTGCGTGAAAAAATCGCTCGCAAATCATTTGTTTGCCGAATGTTATAGTCATGGCCGAAGCAGCACAGAAAAATAAGAAAGCAAAGGTTTTGTCTGAGGAAAGCAAAAAGAGAAAACGAGAAAGTGATCGGATTAAAGGCAGGACGAGGATCAACATTGGGCAGCGTTTGCTCGTTGGCATGAGCTGAAGGAGGAGGGGCTACATTCTTGCAAGTAAATACGTAATACATACAAAATCATATTTTAGGATACCTAACATGTCTGTGATATTGGTTTATTTGTCTTTCCTCAAGCTTTAATGCAAATCGATTTTTCGAATTTGCAGATTCATCTATGGTTATTACCTACCACTCAAACATTGAATTGAAGTATCATATAGATTCTGTAAAACGGGAACCAATAGACTAGGCTACTATAATGACGCTGGCTTGTAAACGTGAGCATCGCGATCATTTGGCGTTTGAAAAAAATAAAACCCATGAAATTGTATTCATATGACATGCTGAAACATATGCCACTGTACCTGGGATGAAGACATTTCACACGCGACGCAAGCAGAACACGCATGTGAACTCCATAGACATGTGAACTCCTGCAGAGTTCAGGGCTATCATAGTTGTCATGTCAACAAATGCACGTGCGATGCATCCCCTGATGTAGAGTGACCGTTTACGACAGTAGTAGAGGACAATACTGTTTCCCAACTGTAGGGGGAGCCCGAGAGCAAAAGTTACCTAGTGCGGCTTTAATACGATGATAGTTTTTAATGTTTTATTTTTTAATTTATTTAAATTATACATCATTTTAGTATTGTACATTTATCGATAATCTGCCATAAAATAATACAAAATAAAATATAAAAACATTTAAATATTAAAAAATAAAACGCTGGGAAACAAATGGTCAAAGCATAAAATCGAATATTGTTTTAAAACAATAACAACACATCCCTTTCATCCATTATGCTTAAATGAACTTGTGGCATTTAAAATGATGGATTTTACTTTTTTATTTAAACAAAATAATACAGAATATTAATAGTCAATTTATTGTTAGATAATGATTACACTATTTTGATGGTCCATTAGACATTCTACTAACATATAATAACTATAAGAAACTTTGCAACTGCATGCCTACTAACTCTCAATAGAATGTCTAAAGTGGACCACCGGAATAAAGTGTAACAAAAATTAAAAATGTAGAATAATAATAATACATAAATAAACATGAAAAAATGGTGGAAACATCATAACTTTCATTCATGTGATGCCTATGCCTAAGTATTTAAAAGGTTTGATTTTAGTTTTTAGTGTTTTATTTTTCAATTTATTTAGACAAAATAGTATAACCTTTAGTTGTTAATATTGGCTATCCTAATCAGTTTATTTTTATTGGACAGACTTCCCTATGCTTATGCTTGGGGTTTCTGTCAGTTCACTGCCAACACTACTGGTTGCTAGAAGCTGCTTGTTTTAGTCCATTACTAAAAGTACGGTAAAAGTTATAATTATTTTATGCTCCTGCTTTGAGGTATAGAGTGGAGAATAAGAGGGAAAGATGAGTGGCTAATAGACCATTTAGAGAAAGTTGATTGTGGGTAAAAGCTAATTATAATTCTGATATTGGCAACTTACTAATAGTAGCTATCAAAATGCTGCCAACCTAAGATACAAACCACACCTCAGCTATAAAGTTATTTATCACCTAAACAGCTTATTAAAGCAACCACTTTTTTCTCAGATGCTGGCTACCTTGTTTGAGTGTGTTTGTGTTTGCTCAGCACTATTAGCTCAGCTTAGGCAGCTCTGAATGTTCTGTACAAAGATACTCCAGCAGATGAACTCATCCTCCGGGTTTTATCACTCTCAAATAAGATGGAAAACAGGGGAGCCAGTAATGAATATCATTTTCAATCAATGGCATTTTTCTCTCAAATGTTTCTCCAAAAAGCTGCTTCTCAATCTATTTATTTACTGTGAAATGAAAGAAAAATAAATGAATAATTGACCAAGCACACCAAAAATGCGAAAAGGCAAAAGAAAGGACTAGAAAAGCTAAAATCAAGCATGACTTTTCTAATCTGAGACACAGATCACTTTATTGTGAGAGTGGTGCTTTTCCATTTTAAATACTCTCAGTGGCTCTTTGTTGAGAGAAGAAAAAAAAATTATACACTGATATTAAAGCTCCAAAAACATCAGAAAAAGAGCTATTTTTCAATCACTTAGGTCGAAATATTTATTTATTTATTTGTTTGTTTGCCTGCTGAAGTGTGAACATGCCAGGGGAGGCACAGATAATAATAATAATAATAATAATAATAATAATAATAATACTATGTATGTATGTTACCGGCAATGTGTGAAAAGCAGGTATATAGAATGCTTAGGAAATAATAGAATGGCTGTATTTTGTAGGCAAAGTATGAACCGTCTGGTTTTTTGATTATGTTGCATACTTTTCCAGGGCATTCTATACATTACCTAGCTATTATACAGAATGACAAGTACACTGTAGGCAATGTATCAAAACACGCCTTTATTGGCATTGAACATGTTTTCGAAAATGAATGAAAGAACTACGACATAAAGTAAAGGATGTTCTTACCAGAAAAACACGAAAGCAGAAGTGGCGTTGATCTACTTGTTGAGGCAAGGAAGGCAAGAATGGCATTTAGAATGGCACTACACTTTCTTCCTAGACTGGGTAAACCCAGCCTTATCTGCCGGCGATTCGATTTCGCCCTGCAACTCAGTCTGGAAACCTGTACATTAATTTCTACTGCTTCTGTTACACTTTTGCGGGAACCAATCACAGACTGGCTTATCCACCTGGCGCGCTATTGGCGGGTTTAACACGATGACGGGTAGAGAAGCGATGGGTCGTTGCCCGTTGATCACGCCTCTTGTGGTCTTTGAAGGACTAACCAATTGCATACAGAGTCATTTGAATTATGCTCGTTTATCACACCTCTTGTGGTCTGATTGGTTGAAGGACTATCCAATTGCATACAGAGTAATTTGAATTATGCTCGTTTATCATGCCTCTTGTGGTCTGATTGGTTGAAGGACTATCCAATTGCGTACAGAGTCATTTAATTTATGCTCGTTTATCACGCCTCTTGTGCAGTAGAAAATACATAGCAGACTCCCCAGACCAATGTTCAATCTTAAATTGAGCTTTGTCTGGTGATAGCCAGACAACTTTCTTCCTGTTCCGACATTGTGTCACAGCAACTGTCCGGGAACAATAGGGACGAGCCTCTGTGGCGTGAGTGGAAGCTCACATGTTATGCAACCAGCACGCCACCGCCGAACAAACACCCAAGCATGAGTAGCGGGAGCATTTTATACTCTGCCAGCTGGCCTTTTTACATTGTATAGAATGCCTAGGAAATGTGTGAAATATATACCATTTCCTACTTTGCCTACAAACTTCAGGCATTCTATATATTCCCTAGGCATTCTATACAATGCTAGATTTCACACATTGCCGGTAACATATGTTCTGTCAATGTATCGTCATCTGCCATAAGACATCATAATAATAAAACAAAAGGTTGCACTTTATTTGGAGACGGCACTGAGTGCGTAAGTGCCGACTGAAATACCTGGTTATTCTCTCATGCTTAGTTTATTATTTGCTGCTAGGAAGGATCACTTTGTCTCTCGCAATAATTAGTATTTTAAACTTTCATTTTCACCTGTATTTTAATTGTATGTATTGCTATTCAGAATAGCATGCCCATTTGCTTGCCTTTTGTTATTGGTATTGCTGGCTATTATTGCACTTCATTGGAGTAGTGTGATGCATAACTTTCGTTTTGACCCAGTCGCAGACTTTGGCCTTTGGCCCAAAGCCACTCCTCATTCAAGACAAATGAACGCACACAACGTCTCAAAGCTCATAACATTACAATAAAAATGAACATAACTTACAGAGCTCTTACTTGTATCACCTGACTGCTGAAGATTAATTTCACCGTTGATAGTGTTGACATAGAAATGCATAAATCTGAGTCTGAGGAGGTGAACAGCTCCGGGTAGAATGTCAAAGGTTACCATCTTGTAATTAATGGCGTGAACGCAGCACAAGCTTGTTTTTGGTTCAGGAGGATCTGTAAAAGGTAGCTGACGTTTGTTTGTGGCGCCCGTTGACTCTGGGTTCGGGCCAAATTCAAAGCTCAAAGCCCTACCCCCGGACAGCATGCAAAATACGCATTTAAACTTACTCTCTATAAATTATATGTAAGTGTGAACTTGTGAACTACAATAACAAAGAGTAATTTGTTGACCTGTTTGTTACAATGAAGTTGACATGGTTGGCTGCTCAGACCTTTCCACGCACAAATAAACCCATATCCATGGATAGGTTGTAAGCCCACACTATTGAATAAACCATTAGACCACACTGCAACTGTCATGAAAATTTTAGTGTTTTCTGCATCCAGGGTGGGTTTCAAAATTTTCTTGAAGTTTTTTTCCTTTCTCAAATAGCTATGGGGGAAAAAAAAAATCCTGCCTTACTAGATGATGGCTCACTGTCTGACATATTTAATTCATGAGAAAGTGAAGTGCATGCATTCTGGCAGACTAAGTCTTGGGGAAGCACGATAGACCGAACCTTAGATGCACACATATAAAACCACTAAAAGTTAATCCATCTCTGTCCATCCCGCTCGCATCACTCTCACACACAATAAATCACTTATGATTTCCCGGCACTAGTAGTCAGCCATCTTTAAAACGCTTCAATAAATGACACAGCATTTCCTGAGTTCATAACTGACAATCAGGTGTCATATTCATAATGCATTGAATCACTAATGTATTCAAAATATCAGTACATTATGTATAAGAGATAACATAATTCAAAATGCACTATACAACCCAAAAAGGATTCAAGTAGGCTATCTAGCAAACCCCTTTAAGTCATTACATCACAAAGGTCACACTTTATTATGTGTCTTTAACTACTATGTATACATTAAAAAAAGATGTAAGGAACAATGTACTTATTGTGCTCACGTTGTATTGCAAAACAATTTTGCTCCTATTGAGGAGGGATACAGGGTAAGGTTAGGGACAGGTCAGTGGTATGGTTAGGTTTAAAGGTGGGTTAACATGTAATGTAATAACATGTATAAGAGCATTGCATCAAACAATTAATTTAAATGTAAGCACGTAGTAGTTAAAAGCACTTAATATAAAGTGGGACCAAACATTTTCAATGCAAAACCATTTTTGAAACATAATAATATTCTCTGAGGTATCCTGCTATGTAGTTGTATTTGGTACACATATTAGAGTTCTATATCTGATACTGTCACTGTACTATGGTACCATTACAATGTTTTTGTAAGGTCAAATGCACGTGTACCACCTATAGCATCATACAGATGCCATATTCGTTCTTAGAACGTGTTTTTCATCACTAACTTCACATTCGCACATCCACACCCTTTTCTACATCCACTCACACACTCACCTGTCAGCCTCTGTTCTCGTGTGTTTCTGTTAAACAGATCCAGAGCCCTGCAGGTGGAGTATCTGATGTGTTCACTCAAAGATCTCTGCAGAAGCTGCAGACGCATGGACCTCGACATCATCTCCTGCGCTCTTTCGGTTCTATATTCTCGTCCTCCTTCACCTCTCTCCCGGGTCTGTCGTTCTCTACTCAGTCCATTTTCTATGTCCGGTTCTGCGTGCGGTGCTGCAGTGTGCATTAGGGAGTTCCCACTGCAATGCTCTCACATTCAGTCCTGCACTACTGTTTGTGTGTGTGTGTGTGTGTGTAGGACAGAGTGCTTTCAGACGCAGGCCTCAGTGCCTCCGCAATGTGAATAAAAAAAAAAAAACACACATTTGTGTAATTTAAGTGCACTCGCTCGATCTCTTTGTGTGTCCTTCAAGCTGCTACTTGTCTTCATGTTGTCAGTTTGCATTCGGAACATCTAAGTGGCTGATGGAGGCAAAACATGCGTCATCTGAATTCATCTTAGCGCATTCATCCATTCTGCTTGAGCGAGCATGTACTCTTACTTGAGAGGAAGCCACAAACAATCGTCCTACGCTAAGATTACACATGCAACCAAAAAGAAGCAGGTGTCGCACATTGACAAGAACAAACCCACACTTATATTTGTTTCCTTGCTTTGAGGTACATTAAAGATCACATTTTTCATCACATTTTTCCCCATCTAAATGAGGACACAACTTAGACCCATATGAAGCTACGCTAGTTTTGTTTTTCATATAAAACTAAGTATAGTTACAACTTACAGTATAATTAAGAGGTAGAATGCAATAATTTAGAAATATCATTGCATTTTAAAGGTGTTGTATGTATTTTTTTGACTGTACTAAAGCATAAAAATACCACATGTTTGCAGATATTTAGTAAATATGCTAAGTTCACATACTTGTCTCTCTGACGTGGCCTGTCTGAACTAACATAATTATTTATTCTACTTTGAAATGTGCGTTTCTTGTTGGAATGTCTGTTTTTGTCTCTGTGATCCCGCCCACTGGCAATTTACTCAATAGTATTTCGACTATAGTATTATATTGTAGCCATGGAAGCCAGTGAACAAACTGGGGCCGAGATTGTAGATTTTACCCAACTGAAAAAGCCTTGGCAACCATCAAAAAATCTCTATGAACGATAATGTATAAATCAACTCATCGACTTACAGTGTGTACCCGCCGCATTGTCAATTGCACTCGTTCTTGTTACGTGTCCTCAATCTGGCAACCCTGCATGAGGGAAGAGTTTGAGGAAGAGGGGGGGGGGAGAAACAACTCTCTCCAATATTTTGAATTTGGACTGTAGTACCCATGTCAACAGCTAGCTGTCAATATTACATACTGTACCTTTAAGACTAAAAAAACATATATAATTTTTTTTTAAATGGTTTTGTCTGGTTTAGCTAACATCTGAGTACATTTTTGCTGATTTAAGTAAATCCACACACTTCTCTAAGCTATAGTGCACTACCAGGCTCCAAATGGAAGTTCTTAGTTATGTAACAGTTATATGTAAATGAACTGGATTAGGCCCGCCAAACAATAGATGTTATTTTGCATGGCTGAACTGTTAATAGATACATTTGCCCTTTGGACAGGGAAAGAACTTGCTGTGAAATAAAACAAATATAATATAATATAAAGATAAATAATTTGCAGGTTTAATTATTTGAGATCACACTCAACATGCACTCATTTACTCTGCCTCTGTTCACACACTCCGAACCACATAACTGTCGTTGTGATTTATTCCTCATGGAATACGTATGATTTATGGTAACTTGTTTTTTATAGTATAATAATTAAGTTTACAATGTTCTATTAAGTATTACAGTGACACAAAACTCTGCTTCACTCCACAGAGGATACATGAACTGATAAATCACCGCAATATTTTACATTTTAAAAGATTTCAAATGGTGAACATACACCGATCGGGCATAACATTATGAACACTGACGGGTGAACTGAATAACACTGATTATCTCTTCATCATGGAACCTGAAGTGGGTGGGATATATTAGGCAGCAAGTAAACAGTTTGCCCTTAAAGATGATGTGTTAAAAGCAGGATAAATTAGTAGGATTTGTATTTGACATGGGCCAAATTGTGATGGCTAGACAACTGGGTCAGAACATCTCCAAAACTGCAGCTCTTATGGGGTGTTCAGTATCTATCAAAAGTGGTCAAGGGAAGGAACAGTGGTGAACTGGTGACAGGGTTATGGGCGGTCAAGGCTCATTGATGTACGTGGGGAGCAAAGGTTGGCCCGTGTGGTCCAATCAAACAGAGGAGCTACTGTAGCTCAAATTGCTCAAGAAGTTAATGCTGGTTCTGAAAGAAAGGTGTCAGAATACACAGTGCATCACAGTTTTTTGCGTATGGGGCTACATAGCCGCAGACCAGTCAGGGTGCCCATGCTGACCCCTGGCCACCGCAGAAAGTGCCAACAGTGGGCACGTGAGCATCAGAACTGGACCACGGAACAATGGAAGAAGGTGTGGCCTGGTCTAATAAATCACGTTTTCTTTTACATCACATGGATGGCCAGATGCGTGTGAGTCACTTACCAGTGGAGGCAGTGTGATGCTTTGGGCAATGTTCTGCTGGGAAACCATGGGTCCTGCCATCCATGTGAATGTTACTTTGACACGTACCACCTACCTAAGCATTGTTGCAGACCATGTACACCCTTTCATGAAAATAGTATTCCATGGAGGCTGTGGCCTCTTTCAGCAGGATAATGTGCCCTGCCACAAAGCAAAAATGGTTCAGGAATGGTTTGAGGAGCAGCACAGCGAGTTTGAAGTGTTGACTTGGCCTCCAAATTCCCCAGATCTCAATCTAATCGAGCATCTGTGGGATGTGCTGAACAAACAAAACATATCCATAGAGGCCCCACCTCGCAACTTACAGGACTTAAAGGATCTTAAAGGAGTCCATGCCTCGACGGGTCAGGGCTGTTTTGGCAGCAAAAGGGGGACCAACACAATATTAGGAAGGTGGTCATAATGGTATGCCTGATCGGTGTATACTAATGCTGGGTTCACACCAAAAGATAATCGGGCTGATTTTGGGCCGATTTCCCCCCTCCCGACAATCCTAGCTTTGTCCCGATTATCTTGATGGTTCTAAAGATTATCTTATCAGATTTTCCTGTGGTGTGAAGTGTGTTAAGAGTGTCCAAACCTGCTCGGAAGAACGTCGGAGCCGTCCCGATCGCGAATCGTAAATATTCAACATGTTGAATATTTACGATCAGAAATCCTGATGTGTGGGGGCAACCCCGAGGACAAACGCGCGCACACTCACGTGAAATGAAATAATATTCAATCCGAAAGCGCTGAGAGATGAAATAGTCATGAACTATTTCACAGACTATAAAAACAATTTTAAGTTTATTTAATAAGGCAATTTCAAAGAGAATTAAAGCTGCAAGCAGCATTTATCGGGGTTCAAGCAGTTAAGGCCTTTAAGGCCTTTAAACACACAAGCATCAAAAGACATTAAGTTTTATTTAGCAAGCATTTAACAACTGCCATCATAGATGAAAAAGTCGATTTACAGCCTATACAGGCAGTTTACCATAGGAAATATATGGTTTTAAAGCGTTTTTACAGTTATAGCACCTTTTGCCTGAGTCTTCTTATAGTCTTGCCTGATCTCCACCACTTTTATTAGTAGTACTCAAAGTGTGCCCATACTGTATATATGTGTCAGATTTGTTGTAAATATGTAATTTTAATAAGGAGTTTGGACAATTATATTCAGTGGCGTAACGAACGAGCCAACACCGGACCCTTAAGTAGGATTATCAAGGCGGGCCCCTTGATGACGCAATTGATGACGCAATGTCCGCGAGTAGGCTACCATGAATAGGGCAGGATATGATCATACACAGCATATAAGACATTAGATGACTAACAAAATCAGGAGTAGCCTACGCTCACCAAAAACAAAACAAAAAAAACAACAAAAAAACAATGGGGACAGCGCACTATAAAACATTGTTAGGCCTAGGTCCAAATACATAAAAAAAGATGCTCTCTTACATTATAGTGGGATTTTCCGGGCTTTCCTATGTGTTGATTAGATCAGGATTGTGCGCACAGGCAATAGGCTTGTTTGAGATGCGCCTTGCCTCGCCTGAAATGTATGCGAGAGTAGGCGGCTGCAGTGAGGGGAGGAGTGAAAAAAGCGCAGGCAAGCCGGACAGTTCTCTCTACTCACAGTGGATCTGACACCTGCGAAATCAAAGATGGATATCGCGGGATTCACGCGATTCATGCTCGTGCACAGTTTTGCTAATAAACTGGATGTAATTCAAGTTATGTTGCTTTTATATGAAAATAAATAAAATGAACAAGACACCCAAAGTACTTGTTATTTAATTCCATTCCAAATACATGTTTATCAATATTTCTTTCTTTAATACATACATGTTTTTTATTTTTTATTTTTTTTTTATAAAAAATAAATTGCATTACCCAAAGAGATCGCACTGTCAGATAGTTTGGGAATATTCACAAACAACATTTACACATAAAACATGATATTAGAGTTTTAAAATCAAACATTTTAAAAGAGAACAATACATCACAGTTGTTTAAACCAATGAGCATTAAGCTGTCGTCAGCAAGTCGTTTCCCATCATGCTTTTGATCAGCGCAGTCGGTGGAGAGCAACTGCGCGCAACTGCAGAATCTGACACGTGCGCCTTGCGCTCGCAAGATATTTTTGACATGCATCAGCATGACATCAGAGCAAGGCGGACCGCACTCGGACAGATTTGTAACCAGCATGCATCTCGCGCTGATCACCGGTGATCGGTTCTGCACAGATTTTGCTCATCTCAAACAAGCCTATTCTCAATTGACACTTCGCAGGGAGTTTGATTGACAGGCGATCTGACTAATCATAATCCGCCATTTTGTCCAACAAAGCAGTCAGGAAAGTTAGTAGATTAACATAGGAGGATTTAAATTTGAAAAACAAAGTGTACTGACGTCTTAGCACTTTAAAACAACATTTGTTTTATGTTCATTCATGTTTATTTTAATGATATAAATTAACTAGAAGGAAGAGATGATCGGTTCACAAGCAGCTTTAACTGAGTCTCGAGTCTACAGCGATCTATCAGACACATTAAAGAGTCACAAAATGGTATTTATTGTTTAAATGTCTCTAAAAAATGACTACATTTGATAGGTGAGACTTTGTTTCATATCAAAAGTACTTGTCTGTCAGCGCGCAGTCTTTTCTCTGATCCGCTATTTATTTTTCACTGCGTGAGAACTTGGTGTGGTGTGAGAGTGGCGTCGCTTGTCAGACATAGCAACAGTAACTAAAGTGGGCGGGTCTTTGCGAACGGTCATTGACAGTATGGACGGGGATTCGCCAGTCCCATCATTGTTCGTTTCAAACATGTGAGAGCATCAAAATGATCCATGGGTGAAATTGATTGGATTTAATAAATTTTTTTGTCAGTTCCTATCATAATTTTAACATTTTGGCGTTATTGTTTAGCTATTTACCTATGTTTTCAAATTTACTTTGTTTTTTTGTTGTTGTCTCGAACAGACTAACGGCTTTGAAGATAACCAACATTTTTTAAAGCTCTAAATGACACTTACAAAAACCATAAAGCGAAACCTGGCATGTTTGGTATTGTTGGACTCGGCAAGGATTCTTAGGAGAACACTCCTGTGAAAAAAACACGGGCTTGAAACTTCTAAGGCTCCTTCAAGGCATTGTGCCATTGACGTATTCTCAGTTTTTTTAGATACACCGATGTTCTCATAGACTATCATGGCACCCTGGACAAAGACACTGCATGCCAATTTTCAGTAGACTAACAGTTGGGTGCGCTTGTATCTATTTTCATGATTTTTTGCAGTTATAGCGTCACCAAGTGGCTATTTGTCACAATATTTTTCATGTCACTCAGATTGAGTTTATAAACATGTGTCCCAAGTTTAGCGAAAATATCTCTTTCCGTTCACAATTTATAACCATTTTATAGCGCCACCAAGTGGCCAATTGTCATGATTTTTTTCACGTGACCACAAAATGAGCTCATGAACATGTGTCCCAAGTTTTGCGAAAATATCTCTTTCCGTTCACAAGTTATAACCGTTTTAAAGTGCCACCTAGTGGCCAATTGTTGCGATTTTTTTCACGTGACCACAAAATGAGCTCATGAACATGTATCCCAAGTGTAGCAAAAAAATCTCTTTCCGTTCACAATTTATAACCATTTTAGTAAAAATGGCCCTAGTGCCATCAAAGATTTTGGTTCCCCCCTTATCGACCGTTAATTGAAATTTTAAATTTTTTGGATGATTATTGATTGACAGACCCCAGAGAATAGTCTTGCTGTGGTTTGGTTCCAATCGGGCCAAAAATCTAGGAGAAGACAGCAAAAATAGGTTTTTCAAATAAATGCAATTTACTCGAAATTGGCGCCTGAAGGACGAGCAAATCGGAGATAGCCATTTTGTCCGCCCTGAGCCAAGGATTCCTAGGATATAAGACACTTGATCCTGGGACAAACAGTCTAAGAGTTATGAGCAATTTTGAATTTTTGGTTGCTGTAGCGCCACCTATGGGCCATTCGGGGTCATACTCTGATAGGTTGTCCCCAAACTGAGGCCTACCATCTGGCCAGGTTTCATGTCTCTAGGCCTTACGGTTTGGCCTGCACGATGCGTTTTACGAATCCTTACAATTACAATAGGGTTTCAGCATTTCATGCTTGAACCCCTAATAAGAATGAAGGCTTTTTGCCAGTTATAGCGCCACCTATTCTCCGATCTCCATGAAACTCTGCAAGCTTCCTCATCATGTTCTGACACATATGCTTATCAATTTTGGTGAAGTTCTGAGTTTTCATTTGGGATTTATAGGCTTTTTAGTGTATTTTGCCACGCCCCTTTTCTAAATGACCCTGTTACAGCCACGCAAATGCAAAAGTTCAACTTTTTTTCGATATTTATTGATCTAGAGAGTCCAGAGAATTGTCCTAGACTGGTTTGGTTCCGATCGGGCGAAAAACCAGGGACTAGTTCGCAAAAGTAGGTTTTGGACAAAATTCGACATAGCAGAAAATTTTCCCTGCTTACATCAAAATCGGAGATAGCCATTTTGTCCGCCCTGAGCCAAGGATTCCTAGGATATAAGACACTTGATCCTGGGACAAACAGTCTAAGAGTTATGAGCAATTTTGAACTTTTGGTTGCTGTAGCGCCACCTATGGGCCATTCGGGGTCATACTCTGATAGGTTGTCCCCAAACTGAGGCCTACCATCTGGCCAGGTTTCATGTCTCTAGGCCTTACGGTTTGGCCTGCACGATGCGTTTTACGAATCCTTACAATTACAATAGGGTTTCAGCATTTCATGCTTGAACCCCTAATAAGAATGAAGGCTTTTTGCCAGTTATAGCGCCACCTACGGTCCGATCTCCATGAAACTCTGCATGATTCCTCACCATGTTCGGACACATATGCTCATCAATTTTGGTGAAGTTCTGCGTTTTCATTTGGGATTTATAGGCTTTTTAGTGTATTTTGCCACGCCCCTTTTCTAAATGACCCTGTTATAGCCACCTAAATGCAAAAGTTGAACTTTTTTTCAATAATTATTGATCTAGAGAGTCCAGAGAATTGTCCTAGACTGGTTTGGTTCCGATCGGGCAAAAAACCAGGGACTAGTTCGCATAAGTAGGTTTTGGACAAAATTCGACATAGCAGAAAATGTTCCCTGCCTACATCCAAATCGGAGATAGCCATTTTGTCTGCCTTGAGCCAAGGATTCCAACGATATAAAACACTTGATCCTGGGACAAACAGTCTAAGAGTTATGAGCAATTTTGAACTTTTGGTTGCTGTAGCGCCACCTATGGGCCATTCGGGGTCATACTCTGATAGGTTGTCCCCAAACTGAGGCCTACCATCTGGCCAGGTTTCATGTCTCTAGGCCTTACGGTTTGGCCTGCACGATGCGTTTTACGAATCCTTACAATTACAATAGGGTTTCAGCATTTCATGCTTGAACCCCTAATAAGAATGAAGGCTTTTTGCCAGTTATAGCGCCACCTATTCTCCGATCTCCATGAAACTCTGCAAGCTTCCTCATCATGTTCTGACACATATGCTTATCAATTTTGGTGAAGTTCTGAGTTTTCATTTGGGATTTATAGGCTTTTTAGTGTATTTTGCCACGCCCCTTTTCTAAATGACCCTGTTACAGCCACGCAAATGCAAAAGTTCAACTTTTTTTCGATATTTATTGATCTAGAGAGTCCAGAGAATTGTCCTAGACTGGTTTGGTTCCGATCGGGCGAAAAACCAGGGACTAGTTCGCAAAAGTAGGTTTTGGACAAAATTCGACATAGCAGAAAATTTTCCCTGCTTACATCAAAATCGGAGATAGCCATTTTGTCCGCCCTGAGCCAAGGATTCCTAGGATATAAGACACTTGATCCTGGGACAAACAGTCTAAGAGTTATGAGCAATTTTGAACTTTTGGTTGCTGTAGCGCCACCTATGGGCCATTCGGGGTCATACTCTGATAGGTTGTCCCCAAACTGAGGCCTACCATCTGGCCAGGTTTCATGTCTCTAGGCCTTACGGTTTGGCCTGCACGATGCGTTTTACGAATCCTTACAATTACAATAGGGTTTCAGCATTTCATGCTTGAACCCCTAATAAGAATGAAGGCTTTTTGCCAGTTATAGCGCCACCTACGGTCCGATCTCCATGAAACTCTGCATGCTTCCTCACCATGTTCGGACACATATGCTCATCAATTTTGGTGAAGTTCTGCGTTTTCATTTGGGATTTATAGGCTTTTTAGTGTATTTTGCCACGCCCCTTTTCTAAATGACCCTGTTATAGCCACCTAAATGCAAAAGTTGAACTTTTTTTCAATAATTATTGATCTAGAGAGTCCAGAGAATTGTCCTAGACTGGTTTGGTTCCGATCGGGCAAAAAACCAGGGACTAGTTCGCATAAGTAGGTTTTGGACAAAATTCGACATAGCAGAAAATGTTCCCTGCCTACATCCAAATCGGAGATAGCCATTTTGTCTGCCTTGAGCCAAGGATTCCAACGATATAAAACACTTGATCCTGGGACAAACAGTCTAAGAGTTATGAGCAATTTTGAACTTTTGGTTGCTGTAGCGCCACCTATGGGCCATTCGGGGTCATACTCTGATAGGTTGTCCCCAAACTGAGGCCTACCATCTGGCCAGGTTTCATGTCTCTAGGCCTTACGGTTTGGCCTGCACGATGCGTTTTACGAATCCTTACAATTACAATAGGGTTTCAGCATTTCATGCTTGAACCCCTAATAAGAATGAAGGCTTTTTGCCAGTTATAGCGCCACCTATTCTCCGATCTCCATGAAACTCTGCAAGCTTCCTCATCATGTTCTGACACATATGCTTATCAATTTTGGTGAAGTTCTGAGTTTTCATTTGGGATTTATAGGCTTTTTAGTGTATTTTGCCACGCCCCTTTTCTAAATTACCCTGTTACAGCCACGCAAATGCAAAAGTTAAACTTTTTTTCGATATTTATTGATCTAGAGAGTCCAGAGAATTGTCCTAGACTGGTTTGGTTCCGATCGGGCGAAAAACCAGGGACTAGTTCGCAAAAGTAGGTTTTGGACAAAATTCGACATAGCAGAAAATTTTCCCTGCTTACATCAAAATCGGAGATAGCCATTTTGTCCACCCTGAGCCAAGGATTCCTAGGATATAAGACACTTGATCCTGGGACAAACAGTCTAAGAGTTATGAGCAATTTTGAACTTTTGGTTGCTGTAGCGCCACCTATGGGCCATTCGGGGTCATACTCTGATAGGTTGTCCCCAAACTGAGGCCTACCATCTGGCCAGGTTTCATGTCTCTAGGCCTTACGGTTTGGCCTGCACGATGCGTTTTACGAATCCTTACAATTACAATAGGGTTTCAGCATTTCATGCTTGAACCCCTAATAAGAATGAAGGCTTTTTGCCAGTTATAGCGCCACCTATTCTCCGATCTCCATGAAACTCTGCAAGCTTCCTCATCATGTTCTGACACATATGCTTATCAATTTTGGTGAAGTTCTGAGTTTTCATTTGGGATTTATAGGCTTTTTAGTGTATTTTGCCACGCCCCTTTTCTAAATGACCCTGTTACAGCCACGCAAAGACAAAAGTTCGACTTTTTTTCGATATTTATTGATCTAGAGAGTCCAGAGAATTGTCCTAGACTGGTTTGGTTCCGATCGGGCGAAAAACCAGGGACTAGTTCGCAAAAGTAGGTTTTGGACAAAATTCGACATAGCAGAAAATTTTCCCTGCTTACATCAAAATCGGAGATAGCCATTTTGTCCGCCCTGAGCCAAGGATTCCTAGGATATAAGACACTTGATCCTGGGACAAACAGTCTAAGAGTTATGAGCAATTTTGAACTTTTGGTTGCTGTAGCGCCACCTATGGGCCATTCGGGGTCATACTCTGATAGGTTGTCCCCAAACTGAGGCCTACCATCTGGCCAGGTTTCATGTCTCTAGGCCTTACGGTTTGGCCTGCACGATGCGTTTTACGAATCCTTACAATTACAATAGGGTTTCAGCATTTCATGCTTGAACCCCTAATAAGAATGAAGGCTTTTTGCCAGTTATAGCGCCACCTACGGTCCGATCTCCATGAAACTCTGCATGATTCCTCACCATGTTCGGACACATATTCTCATCAATTTTGGTGAAGTTCTGCGTTTTCATTTGGGATTTATAGGCTTTTTAGTGTATTTTGCCACGCCCCTTTTCTAAATGACCCTGTTATAGCCACCTAAATGCAAAAGTTGAACTTTTTTTCAATAATTATTGATCTAGAGAGTCCAGAGAATTGTCCTAGACTGGTTTGGTTCCGATCGGGCAAAAAACCAGGGACTAGTTCGCATAAGTAGGTTTTGGACAAAATTCGACATAGCAGAAAATGTTCCCTGCCTACATCCAAATCGGAGATAGCCATTTTGTCTGCCTTGAGCCAAGGATTCCAACGATATAAAACACTTGATCCTGGGACAAACAGTCTAAGAGTTATGAGCAATTTTGAACTTTTGGTTGCTGTAGCGCCACCTATGGGCCATTCGGGGTCATACTCTGATAGGTTGTCCCCAAACTGAGGCCTACCATCTGGCCAGGTTTCATGTCTCTAGGCCTTACGGTTTGGCCTGCACGATGCGTTTTACGAATCCTTACAATTACAATAGGGTTTCAGCATTTCATGCTTGAACCCCTAATAATATATATTTTCCAAGAGACATCTGAGGACAACAATTATAAAAAAAACATAGCAGTATGATTTTTTTTTACTCACCTCTAGCTCACTCTGTAACATCAGTGTTTCCCACACATTGACTAATTAGTGGCGGTCACAGAAGCCACAAAATCAACCGGCCACCACATATTGCGCGTTGTTATTCATTAACTTTTTAACGTTATTTAAAACACGCAGCGTATTCGTTCATTTCCTTTCCCTGCTCTCTCTCTCCATCTGTCACTCATGCGCCTCTTTCTCTCAACCCTGATTTTGATATGAAACTTGAAAGTCTAAGCTTTTAAAATTGAAAACGAAATTCAAACAATAAATATAGCGTTTTGGCGCTAATGTGGCATACAAGTTAAAACCAGAGGCGTGGAAAAACAGAGTTGCGACGGCGCGCACTCTCACGTACGTGGTTCACGGAGTGCTCAATAGTTCCACACAAAGCTGCGCTGATACATTTGAATGCACAACAGCTTCATATCACTATACAGGTGTTTGCAGCAAGTTTTGCAACAAGTTTTACCCTCAGGTATTCCTAATTGGTCGCACTCATACTCATTGGTCATCAAATGTGACCATAAACCTTTTTACATTATTTTTCAATTAAATAAACGTTCTATATTTTACTTTAATAATATTTATTGAAAATTTTGAGGATATATTTTGGTACTATATAGGCCTATTTGTGCAATAATTATGGTCAATTAATGACCACTTAAAAAAAAAAAAAAAAAAAAAAAAAATATATATATATATATATATATATATATATATATATATATATATATATATTGTATTATTTATATTACAATTAGTGTAGTAATTAAGGTTAAAATAGAGAATTCCAATGCAAAGAGGCAAATTAAAGTCATTTTGTGGCTGGAAAAATTACTTTTATTTGTAATGTCATTACCCACCAGGTGGATGGCTCTTTAATACAGTAAAGAACAAGAATAAGTATTGCAGATCATAACTGCTTACTTATTTTTAGGTTTTGCATTTAAATACATTTCCCTTTCAGTCGGTCACTACGACGTACGTCGGTAATACCGACGAATTGGGATCACTTTAGAGAGCCCCTATCAGCTTCGAGATTTAGAGAACAGGCCGCTCCCTCCACAGGATGCCGTTCCGAATGTTAACCCAGAAACGCATCTTCAGATGCATCCGTCCCCAGAATTGGTTTGCAGCGATCGACCTGAAGGACGCGTACTTTCATGTCTCGATTCTCCCTCGACACAGACCGTTTATACGCTTTGCTTTCGACGGACGGGCATACCAGTACAAAGTCCTACCCTTCGGGTTGTCCCTGTCGCCCCGTGTCTTCACGAAAGTGGCGGAGGCGGCCATTGCTCCCATGAGAGAGCGTGGTGTTCGCATCCTCAACTATCTCGACGACTGGCTGATTCTTGCCCAGTCGCGGGAGCAGTTGTGCGAACACAGGGACATGGTGCTCCGGCACCTCAGCCAGTTGGGTCTTCGGGTCAACTGGGAGAAGAGCAAACTCTGTCCCGTACAGAGGATCTCTTTTCTCGGGATGGAGATCGACTCGGTCGCCATGACTGCGCGCCTCACAGAGGAGCGCGTCCAGTCGGTGCTGAGCTGCTTGAGTACGCTCAAACGCAGTACAGCGGTTCCACTGAAACATTTTCAGAGGCTCCTGGGGCATATGGCAGCAGCAGCCGCAGTAACGCCGCTAGGGCTGCTCCATATGAGACCGCTTCAGCACTGGCTACACGACCGAGTCCCGAGATGGGCGTGGCACAGCGGGTCCCTCCGTGTCCAAGTGACGCCGAGATGCCGCCAAACCCTCACCCCGTGGTCGGACCCTTCGTTTCTACGGGCAGGAGTGCCTCTAGAACAAGTGTCCAGGCATCATGTTGTCTCCACGGATGCCTCACCCATGGGTTGGGGTGCCACATACAACGGGCTTGCAGTATCGGGTCTGTGGACGGGGCCCCAACTGCAATGGCATATCAATTGCCTAGAGTTGCTGGCAGTTCGTCTTGCTCTCAGCCGCCTCAAAGGGTCGCTCAAAGACAAGCACGTTCTGGTCCGGACGGACAGCACGACGGCCGTTGCGTACATCAACAAACAAGGTGGTCTACGCTCCCGCCGTTTGTCCCAACTCGCCCGCCATCTCCTCCTGTGGAGTCAGGAAGGAGGTGAGGCAGACCGTGTGCAACGCCACAAAGCCTTGCCACGCTCAGCCCCTCCTTCATTTGGAGAGCGCGCTGGGCGGTGTACAACGCTCCCATGCCTTGTCAGCCTCTGGTGCCTCTCCAAATCGCCAGCAGGGGGTGCCGGCTGTGGGAACGCACTCAAGCGGCCTTCCCACACTCGCGCACCCCCTCAGCGGATGCAGGTCGTGTGTCAGACCCAGACCCCTACACGGACCACTCCCATGTCGTCCTGGGGTCCCTGCATTCCGCCTCGCTGCCCTGCTGCGGGTACGTCTGTGGTACCGATGGCTAGCCTGGCTAGCGCCCCCAGCCCGTCTCGCTGGGTCATCTGTACCATCAGACTCGGCTTGCGATTCAGTTCGCCGGGCGTCCGCCCAAGTTCGGGGGCGTTCACTTCACGTCTATTGCGTGGGTGGATGCCCCCATGCTTCGGGCGGAGATCGCTGTCCTACTGGCGAAGGACGCGATAAAGCCGGTCCCTCCAGCCGATATGAAGTCCGGGTTCTACAGCCCGTACTTCATTGTACCCAAGAAAGGTGGCGGGTTACGACTGATCCTGGACCTGCGTTACCTGAACCGCTCCCTCCACAGGATGCCGTTCCGAATGTTAACCCAGAAACGCATCTTCAGATGCATCCGTCCCCAGAATTGGTTTGCAGCGATCGACCTGAAGGACAACTCGCCCGCCATCTCCTCCTGTGGAGTCAGAAGCATCTGAGGTCCCTTCGTGCTATTCACATTCCGGGCCTGCTCAACCGTGCGGCCGACGAGCTGTCGCGGTTGCCAGTGCTTCCCGGAGAGTGGCGACTCCACCCCCAGGTGGTCCAGATGATTTGGAGTCACTTTGGGGCCGCACAGATCGATCTGTTTGCCGCCCACGACACGACCCACTGCCAGTTGTTCTATTCCCTGTCCGAGGGGACCCTCGGCACGGATGCACTGGCACACAGCTGGCCCCGGGCTCTGCGCGTTTCCCCCAGTGAGCCTTCTTGCACAGACTCTGTGCAAGGTCAGGGAGGACGAGGAGCAACTCCTCTTGGTAGCTCCGTACTGGCCCAACAGGACGTGGTTCCCGGAACTAGTGCTCCTCGCGACAGCACCTCCTTGGCCCATTCCTCTGAGGCAGGACCTTCTGTCTCAGAGACGGGGCACCCTATGGCACCCGCGTCCAGACCTCTGGAAACTCCATGTCTGGTCCCTGGACGGGACGCGGAGGTTCTAGGTGACCTACCGCAAGCGGTAGTCGACACCATCGCTTCCGCCAGAGCCCCCTCTACGAGACGGCTATATGCGTTGAAGTGGAACCTGTTCGTCGACTGGTGCTCTTCTCGCCGAGAAGACCCCCGGAAGTGTTCGATCGGATCTGTGCTATCTTTTCTTCAAGACGGGTTGGAGAGAAGGCTGTCTCCCTCCACCCTCAAGGTATATGTTGCCGCCATCGCCGCAAGCCATGACCTCATTAATGGTGAGTCCTTAGGCAAGCATGATCTGATCGTCAGGTTCCTAAGGGGAGCGAGGAGACTAAATCCTCCTCGCCCTTCTTCTATACCCTCTTGGGACTTGACTCTGGTGCTGACCGCACTTCAGAGGGCGCCCTTCGAGCCTTTACAGTCAGTAGAGCTTAAGATCTTGTCTCTAAAGACAATACTCCTGATTGCATTGGCCTCAGTTAAGAGGGTAGGGGACCTGCAGGCATTTTCGGTCGACGAATCGTGCCTGGAATTCGTGATCCTGAGACCCCGGCCTGGATATGTGCCCAAGGTTCCCACTACTCCCTTCCGGGATCAAGTGGTGAGCCTGCAAGCGCTGCCTTCGGAGGAGGCAGACCCAGCCCTAGCTTTGCTCTGTCCCGTCCGTGCTCTCCGGACTTACGTGGACAGAACGCAAAGCTTCAGGACCTCAGAGCAGCTCTTCGTCTGTTACGGAGGACAGCAGAAGGGAAAGACTGTCTCCAAGCAGAGGATGGCCCACTGGATAGTGGATGCCATCGTCTTGGCGTATGAATCCGAAGACGTGCCCTGCCCGCTCGGGGTTAGAGCTCACTCCACCTGGGGTGTAGCTTCTTCCTGGGCGCTGGCTCGTGGCGCCTCGCTGACAGACATTTGTAGAGCTGCGGGCTGGGCGACACCCAACACGTTCGCTAGGTTTTATAGCCTGCGTGTAGAGCTGGTGGCTTCTCGTGTGCTCGCTTCCCATAGTCAGCTTCACTGAAGTGCCCGTTCTAGTGTCGGCTTGCTGCGCCATTCCCTTCCCCTGGAACGGATACGTGCGCTTATTTTCTCCAGTCGAGTTCCCCAGGATTGGCGAACCCTGTTGAGTCCTCCGCACCCCTCGGCAGTCGGATGTTGCGGAGCGTCCAACGCCAGGTCTGGCACTCGTATGCATTGGTGGAACTTGTGTCAGGCTGGGTTCCGTATGTCGTGACTCCTACGGCGGTCCCATACGTGTATTCTCCACGGTACAGCTCCCTACGGCGAGCTCGTGTCTTTCCCTTTCCCAGCGTTATCCAATCAAGTCTGCTGAATGGGTCTTGCGGAACAGCAGTATGACTCTTCTGGCGTGAATCTTCCCGCCCGCTTCAGAACGGGGTCTGAGGGGCTCTCGCTGGGCGCTGGAAGTGGTAGTAACTGTGGCGTTTTCCATAGGGATCCCAATTCGTCGGTATTACCGACGTACGTCGTGGTGACCGACTGAAAGGGAACGTCTCGGTTACGTATGGTAACCCTCGTTCCCTGAAGGAGGGAACGGAGACGTACGTCCCGTCGCCACAGTTCCTTACCATCACTGCATGGCCGAGTCACTAGTTCGGCTCCTCAGTGAAAAACGTCAGTGCGATGCTCTCGCTTCCTGTTTATACCCGCGGCGCGGGGCGGAGCGCGAGATGCAAATCTCGCACGCCAATGGCCCATTGGCCTGTTCTCTAAATCTCGAAGCTGATAGGGGCTCTCTAAAGTGATCCCAATTCGTCGGTATTACCGACGTACGTCTCCGTTCCCTCCTTCAGGGAACGAGGGTTACCATACGTAACCGAGACGATTTATGATCAAACACTAGATTTCATTAAATGTGAAATTTTAAAATGTTAACAATTCACATCCTAATATTTTTAATGATACTTATATAAGCATACACAAGTGAATATTAATGAATGCAAGCAAATATAATTTACCCAAGAAAAGTTTAAAATAGTGCTCAAAAGGCAAACTTTCCTTATATGTACAGTAGGCTATATGAATTGATATTGAATCGAGATCGAAATCGATATTTGTGCCAATCACCGCCATGCTTATTCTGAAGTCTCGCAAGATTTTGCGAGATTTCCTGTGTTTACAGTCGGGACTCTGGTTGAAAATCTGTTTGTGTGTGGTGTGCTGTCTTTGTCACATCATGGCACACCACACACTATAGGAGCAAAACGGTCAAATCTAGGATTATTTGTCCTCTTGTGTGTGGTCTATCACATTTTGAAAATCTTATAAGATGTAAAAAATCTTTTGGTGTGTACCCAGCATAACAAAGCAATAATAAAATAAACCTCTGATTTGTCAAAAACTACAAAAGTATGTTGTTGTTGTTTTTTTTAACAATGAAAATATGAAAACTTCATTGCATTAAAACTAAGTACATTTCATTTATATCTATAGTATAAAAAGTAATGATGTTGAATTGGAGGTTGTAAGGAGGCATGTTCTCTGTGTGTGTGCGTGCATATGTGTGCGTGATTGTGTGTGTGTTGGGGTGTGAAATGACTGGATTTATAAGCATTCAAAGAGAGTTGATAATTGAAGATAATAGTAGCAACTGTGTGTTTAGAATACTCTGCCAAAACGACGTAAATTTGGGATTAGTGCTTTTGCATTCCCAGTAATGCACCACTGAAGCGAGCGATGAGGGCTAATTGGCCAGCTAAGAGTTGCACTACAATGGATGCTTAATAATAGCACAGAAAACACACACACACACACACACACACACACACACACACACACACACACACACACACACACACACACACACACACACACACACACACACACACACACACACACCTGCTAATTTACTTTATGACCTCTGAGGAAAAGCTTGAGGAGATAAGCTTCATTTCTTCCTCTCTTTTCCGCTCAAAGATCCAGACCAGGATTCAATCATTAAAGCTTGCACACAGCACCGTGGTGTTAAATAAATAACAACACTTCTAAAATAGTTTAACTGCCAACATTGAGGTTTAATAGCTGGAAATGACCAGTAAATGAAGTAAAACAAAAGTATAATGAAAGTTTGTTGCAAACATAAAAGAGGTTTAACACAAAGTGCACACATCTAACAGGCAAAAAGATCAACAAGGGTGCGCAACCACACACACACACACACACACACACACACACACACAAAAGGTCTGATGAAGAGCCATTGAGCTCGAAATGTCAATTCATAAAAAACATATAGTGTAAAAAAAAAATGTTGTTTCAATTTTTGGAGCTGGGGTATACCACATTGTCCTTTCTACAAACATACAAAAGGGTAAAAACAACTCAATTTTAAAGGTCTAAACTGTATGCACAACATATTATTTTTTTTCTTAATTCACCTGCCATTGGAAAGCATTTCAAAAAGTTAATATTGGACCCCTATTGTGAGATTTTAAAATAACAAATTAAATTTAAAATTAAAAATTAAAAAACAAAACAAAACACGCATTTACTTTGTTTTAGTTATCAGCATAATTCATGAAGGGAATGATCTATATATTTGTTACAAAAAAGAGAACATTAACATTAACATTGCGCACTTTAAACTTCAACCTGACCCTCACCATCTAATATACAATAGAAAAACACAATCTTCTTGGAAATACCAAGATGTCTGCCCATGTGTAATGTTAGAAGTCTGGAAACACTTCGCCCTACTTTCAGCACCCTAGCAGAGTTTTGTACTCAATCACTTACACAAATAAGCACGTACACGTTTTTGGGAAGCATCCAAACTCTTTCATTCATCTCTCCTGAACATTCCATTCCTGGAGTGATTGCATCAATAACATGAAAAGTTCATCTCATTGTTGGTGAATGAGGAGCCTTTGTTGTCATCTGAGAAGAACACATGTCTCGCTCTGGAAGGACAATCAATGTGTCTCTCTTTCTTTCGCTCTCTGTCTCACCCAAGACACTGTTACAGAAACGGTATCAAGGTGATGCTATTAAGATGGAGAGAGACAGATACATAATAAGCAAAAGAAAGCTGGTGGATCATCATGATATTGTATAGTAGCCAAAATACTACTGATCCTGATACTCTTAACAGAGGGATTACCTGGGTACACACAATGACCTACAAACACAAAACAATGGGGAACGAGTTCAAGAGGTAACATCTATGGAGTCAACACAATATTAAAGTCCACACCCAAACACAGAGACAAGCAAACAAGCTGACATTTACAAAAAAATTCCTGTGGTCACATCATAAGACCCCTGCTGAGTATTATGCTGTTGAGTCATGGGACAGAGATTGCTCAAGGCCCTCATATGGGACTAAAAGCGCTCTTTACAGAAATCTGAAAAGATGATTTCCTGTTCTACAAAAACTGAACAAGCTGCTCATCCCATCAACTCACAATGCACTACTGACAGTTTCCTGTCCAGCAGGACTATATCTAACCACAGCCAGGGAAGGACCCTGGGAATGGACAAATGGGAATTACCAGTGACATCAGCTAAAAAAAAAACAAGACAAAAAAAAAGATCATTCTCAGTTAGTCAAAGCTACAAAGAAATACCTAGAAACAGAAACATTCCACTGTCATTTTATTAAAACTAACACAAAAACTAAAACGTATTTTGTTTTATGAATGTCACATTCAAATTGGCTTGGAAACTTTTTTATCAGGAAACTTTGTATCAGGCTTTTATACATTTATTGATTTTTTTTTTCTCATCTGTCCCAGACCCATACATTCAATCATAAAATAGTAAAATACACAAACAAATGAAATATTACAATCTAAAACTATTATCACATAGATAAAGAGTGCAATAATCATAAACAAATGTAATATTTATTGTGTGTAAATTATTTCCAAAAAAATATGAAAAAGAAACTTGTAACTTGATACTTGTAAATATCACATGTGAACATATATTTTTTTATATTATTATTTGTATATCAAGCTGCCATTTTGTCAAATTAGATTATAGACTAATTTAGATTATGAAATGTTAAAATTTTTGTTTTAATTGTTTTTAATTTAGGATAACATATTAACTACGAAATACATAGTCTTGATACATTTTATTTAAAAATGTATTCAGAATGTAATTTCCCTTAGTGCCAATGTGAAATGACACTGTGGTGGGGAAAAAAAATCCTATGTTAGACATTTTTAGTAGACACATTTAATAATTTAATAAACTTGTGAGAATGTGAGAATGTGAGAAATGTGTTGTAGAAAGTTTATTTTCTAAAAGGCCTACAGGCCCAAAAGCACCTAGTTGTTAAAACACCCTCCAAAAGAACTGCAGTCTTCAAACAGATGCCTTCTGAAAGGAAAACAGCACAGGGATTGTAAGTGTACATTCTCCAAATTTGAACAGCTCAGTCTACTGGTTCTCCAAGAGGGGAACAATGCAGTAAAAACTGAGAAGTCTGGGAGTCAAAGGACACAGCAGGAAGTGGATAAGTAGAATAAAAGCAGGGGATGTTAGCAGTGGAAAGAGGTTTGGGACAGATTTAAAGTGATGAAGTGGCCAAGAATGTACCCTTGCGCAAACCCAAAGTCTCCTTACCAATAATTCAAAGCCAATAAAACTGTGTGGGAAATAAAAGGCTAGGATTGAGAGGGCATTAAGTTCTTAGAATCAAATAAGCATGACAGACAAGCCTAAGAACACATTAGCTCCAAAATTCAGACTGTCGTTAAAGCTATATGCTACTATTGCCTCTGGACATGAAGACAAACATGAGATCAGGACAGGATCTGTTCAGAGAAGAGGGTTGATTTGTGTCAGTGGGGTTATTTAATGTGAAACCGTCTCAGAAAATTGGCATGGAAATGTATGTGAATCGCTGGCTAGATAAGGACTCTGTATGGGGTTTTTTGAGGTTATTCAGTGAATCACAGGTTAGACTATGAAAAGATCCTCTCATGTTTGTCAGAATTGATTGGGTTGTTTACTGCCTGGGTGCACATTTCTGTCACACCAGTACACACTACAGACCTCAGACAACAATATGCAAATATTGCCAAAAGTATTGGGACACCCCTCCAAATCATTGAATTCACGTGTTCCAATTACTTCCATGGCCACATGTGTATAAAATCAAGCACCTAGGCATGCAGACTGCTTCTACAAACATTTGTGAAAGAATGGGTCGCTCTCAGGAGCTCATTGAATTAAAGCTTGGAACCCTCATGAGGTTGCCATCTGTGCAATAAGTCCATTCGTGAAATTTCCTCACTACTAAATATTTCACGCTCAACTGTTAGTGGTATTATAATGTTAGTAGAAGCAATTAAGAACAACAGCCACAAAGTGGTAGGCCACATAAAATCACAGAGCAGGGTCAGCACATGCTGAGGTGCAGAGTGTGCAGAAGTCGCCAACTTTCTGCAGAGTCAATAGCTACAGACCTCCAAACTTCGTGTGGCCTTCAGATTCTTCATGGAATGGGTTTCCAATTAGCATCCAAGCCTTAGCCTACATCAACAAGTGCAATGCAAAGCATTGGGTGCAGTGGTGCAAAGCACACCACCACTGGACTCTAGAGCAGTGGAGAGAGAGACATGTTCTCTGGAGTGACGAATCACGCTTCTCTATCTGGCAATCCGATGGACAAGTCTGGGTTTGGCGGTTGCCTGACTGAATTGTGCCAAGTGTAAAATTTGGTGGATGGGGGATTATAGTGTGGGGTTGTTTTTCATGGGTTGGGCTTGGCCCCTTAGTTCCAGTGAAAGGAACTCTTGATGCTTCAGCATAACAAGACATTTTGGACAATTTCATGCTCCCAACTTTGTGGGAACAGTTTGGGGATGGCCCCTTCCTGTTCCAACATGACTGCTCCAGTGCACAAAGAAAGGTCCATAAAAACATAGAAGAGCGAGTTTGGTGTGGGGGAACTTGACTGACCTGCACAGAGTCCTGACCTCAACCCAATAGAACACCTTTGGGATGAATTAGAGCAGAGACTACGAGCCAGGCCTTCCTGTCCAACATCAGTGCCTGACCTCACAAATGCGCTTCTAGAAGAATGGTCAAAAATTCCCATAAACACACTCAGAAGAGTTGAAGCTGTTAGAGCTGCAAAGGGTGGACCAACTCCATTTTAAACCCTACGGATTAAGAATGGGATGTCATTAATGTTCATATGCATGTAAAGGCAGGCGTCGCAAAACTTTTGGCAATATAGTGTATGTGAATACCAGTGTTTTCAAACATTAAATTATTTAAGTGCAATTAATTAACGTATTAGATCAGCAAAATTGTTCTAATGAAAACCCTGCACACAGCTCCAGGCAAATAACAAGTGTGAAATCTTTTTTATGGAATATGCCATTATTTGCACACTGTAACTGCAAGAAACAACCAGAAATATGTGTTCCACAGAAATATGGGTATCGGCACAACCTGAGAATGAGTAAATAATGACAAAATATCTCTTTAAGTAAACCTTATATTAAGAATGAAAACCATGAGAAAGAGAGAAGCTAGAGATAACAACACACCAGTTCTGTGGGACAGGAAATGCAGGTAGCTAATCAAAGCCTCTATGTAGAAGAGGAAACCCATTTCCAAGAGATTTTCCAATAACAAGCAAAAAAAGAAAAAAAAGAAAAGGAAATTACTTTTCTCTGAAAGTGACTCAACAACTTCCTCTTTCTGGACATAGGCTCTCGAAATGATGCCATCTTCGCAATATATTAATCACCCATACTGATGGGAAAAACTTGATGACTTAAGTGGAATTTCCCAGGGTGATAGACAAAGATAAAATCCCAAACAACATCCAGTAAGTGGACTATTGATTAAACATGCATGCTTACGGAATATGACTGAAACCACTGGAACAACAATATACATTTCGTTGACTTGTGGACTTACATTGTCCCAAATGTTTCCAACAACGTTTAAATCCAGAGAAACTAATCATTGTTATATAGCGCAACACAGTTAGTCTTTATTTCTCGTTTTCTTGATTTACTGCGAGTAACAAGTTTGTACCCAAAAAGTAAATCAGACAACAGATTATTTGTAATGTCAGTAATGCAGCATTTTCTCCACCATATAATGTTTTAAAAATGAACTGCATGCCATTTAGCAACACAAGTCATCAAAGTTTATTCAAATGAAATTCTATAATCAATCTAGCTTACTGCAGTGTGCAACAAGTGTCTCACACTAGCCACCGAGTGAACGTAATGTTATAATTCACTCAATACTCTCAAATGTATTTTTGACCAAGTGAAAAAGCCCTGTGTTGAAGTCACATCATGAAAGCTTCCTTCATGTACACGTGCTGTATTCTGTGTTCTCTCTTCAATTGGCTGTACCATTCCAATTGGATGAATGCCGGAAATTGAGTGCTGTGGATGTTTTCCCCTTTCAATATTAATAGACAAATGAGAAAATGAAATCTTGCTCTGATGACCCTCCACCTCCAAGCAATTTATGAAAATTACATTCCTTCTTCCTGAACGCTTAGACATGAAATTAAAGGTTGTTGAGGTTATAATGGGTCCATCATCATTATATAACCAGCCATTGTTAAATATATTACAATGAATAACTGTTAAGAATTAAACTTATTTCAAAAGCTCTTTTCCATCTTACAGAATGTTAATAACAACACAAATCCTTAAATGACAATATGAAGATATTGCCCATATTCTTGAACAGATTAGGGATAGGTCACACAAAATGTGTTTTTATTATGTATTTTAAAAGAAAAAAGCTGGCAGAATAGAATGCTCAAAAATCAGCATATTAAAACTTAATAAGTAATCAGTTACATCATTTTTTTAAAGTTAAGAAATTCATAGTATAACTTGCTTAATTGCTTTTAACTTGAAATATATAAGTAAACTAAAATGATCATGTAATCTCAATTTAAATATTTTTAGTAGTGGAAACTTGGCTAGCTTTAACTAGTTAATTCAATAAATGCTAAACTGCTTATTGGTAACACAGTGCTTTGATAGCATTAGCATAGAACAGCAAAATGGAACATTTAATATAAATCTGTTCTCAAACCAAGCTCATGCTCCTCTCATCACCATGATGGTAACCCTATGAAAAAACCTACAAAACAGAAACTCTTCTAAATTAGCAAAGATAAACATTAAACACTGCTAAATCCCCCACTTAATATTCATCTTGCACAAAAAAAACATTATATAACACTTATTTTTAGCATTTACTCTCCCTTTTGAGTGTCATGGCCCAATAGTATCCAGCTGCAGAACCACCATCAGTTTCAGAACCCCAGCCACAGAACCAGAAGCGGTGCTACCTATACACCCATACAAATATAAGCTCTTTTCACATATGTTTACAGTCAAATGGGAAACACTTTATAACATGTTACACATTTATTATTTTTTACTTTATAAAAATGGTGTATAGTTGTAGCCTATATGCTGGAAGTAACCTATAAACTACTGTGTTTGTATTAATTAATTGACATAGAGCATGATCAATAGGCTACGTTTAAAAATTTTGCTCATTGTGTAGCCTACATCATGATACCTTATGCATATTATATGCATAGAAAAGTGACTTTATTTAAAAGTATAGTTGTTAAATTTTGTAAACCTAGATCCGGGCGTTTGGGTAGCGCAAGCCCACCCATTGTTTCCGGTTATGTGGCTGCGATTCTGAAACTGCTGTTCTGAAACTGATGGTGCTACAGGCCAGCAGCTGGATATACTGCATCTCTCATGGCAAAGCATGCTGCACGTTTATCAAAATAAACAAGTTTATAAAACTCAAAACAATGAAACAACTCAGATCACTTAAAATGTATCAAAAGAAAAAATAAGTTCTAAATACTCATAAAAGTTAATTTGATTGAACTAATTTGTTTGATTTAAGTTGGCTCAACTCAAACCAATTAACTAGTTTGAGTGTTAGGGTTTACAGTATTTTAAGTAGAGAAATGTAGACAACTTTTCCAATAAGGTTATAACAAGCAGATATATGTATATATATATATAAATTGTATTACATTATATTTTATTAATACAGAGTTTTAGATATTATATACACAATCGTTTTTATTTTAAGCTTTAAAGGGTAACTAAACCCTAAACCAACTTTTTTTAGTTAATGATCTGTAATACTGGGGCTTTATTAATGCTGTTCATTGATTCGAGTAAATGTTTTGACATTTGAGTATAAAGTGTTTTAATTCTATAAAATATGGTGTAAAACCGCCAAAGTGCTGCCCTCCTAAGATTGAACGGTGGCTACTGCAGTTGAATTTTCCTATTGGACGTTGTGGTACATCGTGACGTAGGATGGTACCTCCAACGGCTCACTATCCGCGCCCCTAGCACGAGCTCACCACGCCCTCAGAAATGTTTCCCCCAATCACACGATGAGAACGGCTTCACTCCAGTATGAACTGTCATGTTACATGAAGTAAACATTATGAATGAAACTCACTTGACACTTGCTTTAACATTGTATTGAAGAAAATACGGTTAAATAATGCAGTTGTCAGTACACGTCAGGCTTTTCTTGCGATATTATTGCCGCCCGTCATGTGTACAGATAATTTTCATACATGAGACGCGCTTTCAAACCCTGACACGCAAGATAGATGCAGGACGCAGATAGATTAGGTCAGTTCTCTTGCACTGCTGCTTCACTAGCATCGTCGGCATCTGGAGTTAACGCAGTTTGAGCAGCGGCTCGCATTGATAAGGCTCCGGGTTTGTGTCTGTTACAGACCCCACCCTCCTCCACTTCAGGTGAAGGTAGGAGAAATTACCACTCTGTTGCAAAGCTGGCGTCACTCCAGTCATTCTCCATCTTTGCGACTCGCGAGTCAGACAGCTGTCAATCAATCCGTCACTGCGAGTCTCAGGTGCACGCCCTCCGCTCAGCCCCGCCCTCGGTTCGTCCCCTCTGTCTCCGCCGGGCTCTGCCCACTTTTCCAGCATTTTTTGAAAATTGCCAGTGGGTGGAGTTAAGCTCTGAGCAGGGGTTTAGTTACCCTTTAAAGAAGTCTCTTATGCTCACCAAGGCTGCATTTATTTGATAAAAAATACAATAAAAACAATAATATTCTGAAATATAATTACAATTTTAATGGACAGTGTTCTATTTTAATATATTTTCAAATATAATGTATTCCTCAAAAACCCCTTATGATGACAAAAAGAAGGAGGACCGTGACGTCGCCCGGTATGGCGCAGCCGGGGCCCCACCCTGGAGCCAGGCCTGGGGTTGGGGCTCGTATGCGAGCGCCTGGTGGCCGGGCCTTCCCCCACGGGGTCCGGCCGGGCTCAGCCCGAAGGAGCGACGTGGGGACACCTTCCCGTGGGCCCACCACTCACGGGAGGGACCGTAAGGGGCCGGTGCAAAGCGAATCGGGCAGCAGTCGAAGGCGGGGGCCTAGACGACCCGATCCCTGGACACGGAAACTGGCTCTTGGGACATGGAATGTCACCTCGCTGGCGGGGAAAGAGCCTGAGCTTGTGCGTGAGGTTGAGAGGTTCCGACTAGAGATAGTCGGAATCACCTCCACGCATGGCTTGGGCTCTGGAACCACACTCCTCGAGAGGGGATGGACTCTTTACCACTCTGGAGTTGCCCATGGTGAGAGGCGGCGGGCTGGTGTGGGTTTGCTTATAGCCCCCCAGCTCTGCTGCCATGTGTTGGAGTTTACTCCGGTGAACGAGAGGGTCGTTTCCCTGCGGCTTCGGCTCGGGGATAGGTCTCTCACTGTTGTGTGTGCCTACGGGCCGAACGGCAGTGCAGAGTACCCGACCTTCTTGGGGTCTCTGGGAGGGGTGCTGGAGAGTGCTCCGACTGGGGACTCCGTCGTTCTACTGGGGGAATTCAACGCCCACGTGGGCAATGACAGTGAAACCTGGAGGGGCGTGATTGGGAGGAACGGCCCCCCTGATCTGAACCCGAGTGGTGTTCAGTTATTGGACTTCTGTGCTAGTTACAGTTTGTCCATAACGAACACCATGTTCAAGCATAAGGGTGTCCATCAGTGCACATGGCACCAGGACACCCTAGGTCGTAGGTCAATGATCGACTTTGTGGTCGTTTCATCTGATCTGCAGCCGTATGTCTTGGACACTCGGGTGAAGAGAGGGGCGGAGCTGTCAACTGATCACCACCTGGTGGTGAGTTGGATCCGATGGCGGGGGAGGAAGCTGGATAGACTCGGTAGACCCAAACGTACTGTGAGGGTCTGCTGGGAACGTTTGGCCGAGTCTCCTGTCAGAGAGATCTTCAACTCCTGCCTCCGGCAGAGCTTCGACCGGATCCCGAGGGAGGCTGGAGATATTGAGTCCGAGTGGACCATGTTCTCCACCTCCATTGTCAAAGCGGCTGCTCGGAGCTGTGGACGCAAGGTCTCCGGTGCCTGTCGAGGCGGCAATCCCCGAACCCGGTGGTGGACACCGGAAGTAAGGGATGCCGTCAAGCTGAAGAAGGAGTCCTATCGGGCCTGGCTGGCTTGTGGGACTCCTGAGGCAGCTCACAGGTACCGACAGGCTAAACGGACTGCAGCCCGGGTGGTCGTGGAGGCAAAAACTCGGGCCTGGGAGGAGTTCGGTGAGGCCATGGAAAAAGACTATCGGCTGGCCTCGAAGAGATTCTGGCAAACCGTCCGGCGCCTCAGGAGGGGGAAGCAGTGCCCTACCAACGCTGTTTACAGTGGCGATGGGCGGCTGTTGACCTCGACTGGGGATGTTGTCGGACGGTGGAAGGAATACTTCGAGGATCTCCTCAATCCCGCCGTCACGTCTTCCATTGAGGAAGCAGAGGCTGGGGGCTCAGAGGAGGACTCGTCCATCACCCGGGCTGAAGTCACCGAGGTGGTCAAGAAACTCCTCGGTGGCAAGGCACCGGGGGTGGATGAGATCCGCCCTGAGTACCTCAAGTCTCTGGATGTTGTGGGGCTGTCTTGGCTGACACGCCTCTGCAGCATCGCGTGGCGGTCGGGGACAGTGCCTCTGGGATGGCAGACCGGGGTGGTGGTCCCTCTTTTTAAGAAGGGGGACCGGAGGGTGTGTTCCAACTATAGGGGGATCACACTTCTCAGCCTCCCCGGGAAAGTCTATGCCAGGGTACTGGAGAGGAGAATCCGGCCGATAGTGGAACCTCGGATTCAGGAGGAACAATGTGGTTTTCGTCCGGGTCGTGGAACACTGGACCAGCTCTATACCCTCTACAGGGTGCTGGAGGGTTCATGGGAGTTTGCCCAACCAGTCCACATTTGTTTTGTGGATTTGGAGAAGGCATTCGACTGTGTCCCTCGCGGCGTCCTGTGGAGGGTGCTGGGGGAATATGGGGTCCGGGGTCCTTTGCTGAGGGCTGTCCGGTCCCTGTATGACCGAAGCAGGAGTTTGGTCCGCATTGCCGGCAGTAAGTCAGACTTGTTCCCGGTGCATGTTGGACTCCGGCAGGGCTGCCCTTTGTCGCCGGTTCTGTTCATAATTTTTATGGACAGAATTTCTAGGCGCAGCCAAGGGCCAGAGGGTGTCAGGTTTGGGGACCACACGGTTTCGTCTCTGCTCTTTGCGGATGACGTTGTCGTGTTGGCCCCTTCTAACCAGGACCTTCAGCATGCATTGGGACGGTTTGCAGCCGAGTGTGAAGCGGCTGGGATGGGGATCAGCACCTCCAAATCCGAGGCCATGGTCCTCAGTCGGAAAAGGGTGGCTTGCCCACTCCAGGTTGGTGGAGAGTTCCTGCCCCAAGTGGAGGAGTTTAAGTATCTAGGGGTCTTGTTCACGAGTGAGGGGAGGATGGAACGGGAGATTGACAGACGGATCGGTGCAGCTTCTGCAGTAATGCGGTCGATGTACCGGTCTGTCGTGGTGAAGAAAGAGCTAAGCCGTAAGGCGAAGCTCTCGATTTACCGGTCAATCTACGTTCCTACTCTCACCTATGGTCATGAGCTTTGGGTCATGACCGAAAGGACAAGATCCCGGATACAGGCGGCCGAAATGAGCTTTCTCCGCAGGGTGGCTGGGCGCTCCCTTAGGGATAGGGTGAGAAGCTCAGTCACTCGGGAGGAACTCGGAGTAGAGCCGCTGCTCCTCCACATCGAGAGGGGACAGCTGAGGTGGCTCGGGCATCTGTTCCGGATGCCTCCTGAACGCCTTCCCGGGAAGGTGTTTCGGGCATGTCCAACCGGGAGGAGGCCCCGGGGAAGACCAAGGACACGCTGGAGGGACTATGTCTCCCGGCTGGCCTTGGAACGCCTCGGTGTCCCCCCGGAAGAGCTAGAGGAAGTGTCTAGGGAGAGGGAAGTCTGGGCATCTCTGCTTAGACTGCTGCCCCCGCGACCCGGCCCCGGATAAGCGGAAGAAGATGGATGGATGGATGGATGTATTCCTCAGATGGAATTTTTTTTTTTTTTAGCTGAATTTTCAGCATCATCACTGCAGTCTTTAGTGTCAAATGATTCCTTAGAAATCATTATTATATGCAGATTTGATGCTCAATTTTAAAAACAGTTGATGAAAATGTTTGTGAAATATTTTGAGAATTCTTTGATGAATAGAAATCTATATTTTGTATAGTCCATTTCTTAAGGAATCTCTAGGTCTATGCATTGTGTTGTTCTCCAGTTTTTAAACACAGGAGAACGCGTCTTGTGGAAACGACTCTAAGAAATCCAGTCAATCGAAACCAGCCTATATCGGCTTCCTTCTTCAAGTCGTTCAGGTATGCCATCGTTATTTCAGAAAATATCTTGTGGTGCACATCCCTACATACAATGACTTTATACTTTCATTACTACCCTAAGCCATTTTTTATTCACACTGTGACATTTTCAAGCCAGGAGATAAGAATGGGAAGAGTTTTCCGGTATTAAAATATAAGATGTGACAGAAAGCACTCTGTATCACAAGCCAGGCCTGTGTGTGTGTGGTTGTTGCTTGTGTGCGTGCAGTCATGGATCTGAGGAAACTGGTTGCAGGCAGTAGCAAGCTTGTGTGGCTAAGCCCAGTGACAGTTTCTCAAACACTCTATTAAAAAAAAAAACAATCACCCCTTTCCTCCTCTCTCTTCCCAGAGTCTTTCTTACAAACCTGTACCTGGACTGACCTGGATCTACCCAGCTGGGGCTCGACCCCAGATGCAGGTGAGGGAGAGAGATCAGAAGTGAGCAATAGACCCATTGTTCTGGACCCAGAGCCTGAGCCGTGACAGGGGGAATGGGTGCGATAGGGGCAGGAATGCTCTAGGATGAACGCACATCAAAGAACTACAGGCAAAAGGCCGGAGAGGGAGGCGTTCTGCAGACATGATTATAGGTACCGAACTCATTGGAGATAAGAAAGAATGAGAGGTTATTGTTGCGCTTGATAGACACAGACATGAGATCAGTTTTGTAGTTTCACTTAATAATGGCAGATGTTAGTGAGAATGCGGAGGCCTGATCCTAGATCAGCATTACGGGGATTACAATCAAGGTAATGTGAGGGAGCAAAGGCTTTGAAAACCGCCAACTGTGTCTTTCATTTCCTCCACTGCCCTTCTATGGGAAAGAAAAGCAAAACTGTAATGTTTTACATTTTCCTTAACTCGCAGACCACTGCAAATCTACCTGCCAAGAAACATGTGTGCCAACAGTAGTGGTACCATTAACACATTTTTGGTGAGGAAAAGACTAGATTTTTTGCATCTAATGCAAAAAGCAGACTGAAGAGCACAACAGAATAATTTTCTCCTTTACACTGCTGTTCAAAAGACTGTTTTTTTAAAGCTGCAGTCCGTAAGTTTTGCCTCTTTGCCACCATGGGCCCTATTTTAACGATTTGAAACGCAAGTGTCAAAGCGCGAAGCGCAAGTAACTTTGTGGGCTGGTCTCGGCGCTGTTGCTATTTTCCCGGCGGGATAAATGGCTCTTGCGCCCGGCGCAAATCTAAAATGGGTTGGTCTGAAGTAGCTTCATTATTCATAGGTGTGGTTTGGGCGTAACGTGAATAAACCAATCAGAGCGTCATCCAACATTCCCTGTAAAAGCAGGTGCGCAAGTTCCATTATGGATTGCTATTATTATGGCGTATTTACCAGGCGCACGCCAGGAGCGGTTCACAGCCGAGGAGACTGATGTTCTTGTAAGAGCAGTGAAAGACAGAGAAGTTGTGTTGTATGGGGATGGGAGAAATCCACCCAAAATAGCGTCGGTTAAACAGGCGTGGGAGGAAATAGCCACAATTGTTTCATCAGCTGGCATCCCCAGGACGTCGCACCAGTGCCGCAAGCGCTACAATGACATCAGAAGACGGGGAAAGTCCAAGCTTGCCAGCATCAATCGGGCACGCCGTGTAACGGGAGGTGGATCTGCCTCTACTCAGGACCTGACGCCAGCAGAGGACATCGCTGCGTCCACCCTCACTGATTTTTTTTCCTGGTTCTTGACGGACAAACCAATTTGTTTGATGTCCTTATATACATATGTCTTGCCAGAAGTTGCCACTATTGGGCAAACAGGTCTCCTTAATTATTAGACTACAATTAGCCTGAATAATTTGTAAGCTATATTTATGCCTATTTTTTCACATCTTCGTGGCACACCACAATGATTTCCGTCATCTCATGTGTTAATATTTTTTAGTGTAACAATTTATGATTTGCAAAAATAACTGTTGCATCTGTGTAGATTACATGAGCAAAGTGTATGCGCGTTGTGCACGCTATACATTATGGTCAAGCATGCGCCCTTAAAATAGCATAATGAACAACGCGCAACGCGCCACTGACTTTAGACTAGGTTTTTTCTGGTCAGTGGCGCAATTGTTTAATGGAACAGCAAAATAGCACCAGGGATTGTTTGCGCCGGAACACGCCTCCTTTTTTGCGCTGAACCGCCCAGGTAGCGCAAGTTCATTCACTAGTTTAGCGACGTGCTTCTGTGGAGGGAAAAGCGCGCTTTGCGCGGGTGCAAAATAGGAATGACACATGCGTCGGTGTACAAAGTCAATTGCGCTGGGTGCAAGATAGGGCCCCATATCTGTTTGAGTTATCTGCGGAATCATCATCTTTACATGGGATGTGCATCCTCAGTGCAGATGAATCTAATGTTTTAAGGAGTAAAGACACATAGCGCATTTAGGTCATGCCCACAACGGGGGGGGGGGGGGGGGGGGTGCTGGGGGGTTGACAATCCAATGCTCTCCATTGACTTTGCATTGCGTGAGGCTGCCTCCTCGTCATTTCAGACTTATAACAAAACACAGAACAATGTCTAAAAGCTGCTATGTGACAGGGTTGTACAGCAAACAAGCTAAAAAACACAGAAATAAGCTTTTATAAGCTGTCGACCCAAAAAAAACAAGCGTTTAAGGAGACAAAAGTGGATACAGGCAAGAAGACGTGAAGCATGGGTAAATTTTGGGATCCTGACACTCAGTATGCCTCAGTATGCCTATGTGTGCAGTAAACATTTTGTCACTGTTAAGTCAAATATCCAAATGTCAGTTTTATATATTATATTTCCTGTCTCTGATTACGTTCCCCTCTAGTGGGTGTAGTTCTCAGCTCTGTCTCAATTGCCTGTATCCACTTTTTTGTCCTTAAACACTCGTTTTTTGGGTCAACAGCTTATAAAATCTTCTGGGTTGGGTTTTTGGTTCTGGGTTTTGTTTAGCTTGTTTGCTGTACACTTTGTCACATATCAGCTTTTAGACATAATTTTGTTTTTTGTTATAAGTCAGAAATGACAAGGAGGCCGCTTCACGCAATACAAAGTCGATGGAGAGCGTTGGATTGTTTTCCCCCCCGGTGGGCGTGGTTTTCCGATTATGACACGTGTCGCTCTGTCTCTTTGTGCGGCTGTCATTCATTCACCGCACTTGTGTGGATACTGTACTTCAGAATCACAGAATCTATATCTTGGAAGTATGACCAAAATAAGAATTCTCACTGGAAAATGTCATCTGAACAAGTAACATGTCTGCCATTTTTGTTCTGACCAACTGAGAAAAAAAAAGCATTACAATAAATTGTGCTACCAAGAGTGATTAAATTTAACGACTGCTTAGCTTATATCACATCAAATTATTATTATTTGCATACTTTGTTGTCAAATTGTTAATGTTATCAACATCTGCATTTTGTGACTACTTGCATTTAGTGTGTATTAGTGTTACCTGTAGATATCAATTTCCGTGCAGTCTAATCTTTTGCTTTTGACTACGGGTGAATTTCCAGTTGTCACTAATGATTGACGTTTGGACCTTTCTGTATTACAATCCGCCATCAAAATGATACGTTTAATTATTCCAGCTGCTGTGAGAAAAAGTTTTAAATGATCCACCACCTGCAGCATCCTCACATGCGATACTACTACTAGCCGGACTCCTTCTTTATGTATACAGACGTAATTATGCAAAGACGAACGGCGCCATGCTCGAATTTCCTGTGGAAAGCTACCAGTACCACTCCACACCAGTACCAATTATAACACATTATTACAAGCTTACAGCTTACAGTGAATCGGGCTAAGGTAAGGTAAGTATTTCTATTTTAAATGGGTTCTTCTAAGTGGGTATCTTTATGTGAACAAATGTGAGGACCCCCACATAGTCTTCTAAACATAAGATGCCATTACAAGGTTAACAATCTAAATCCTCCAGCCACATCCATGTGTCTGCACTAAAGCAAGGAAAAGTGAAGACCTCAGCAAGAAACTTGAGCACACAATGGAGCCATATACTCCATTCTGGTGCCACAGACCCCTTAGAATGACCCTGAATGCAAACTACAGTAACAGTGTCAAAATTTCATGGCCATGGAGCTTGTGTTAGATAACAGGAACTTCTTCAATCATACACACACAAAAACATATGCAAACACAGTTTTGGTCTTTTTTGCTCCCGCCAAAACCCTGTGGTGTTTTAGCCCAGTCTGGAAAGAGATAGTACAGTAAGAAATCATAGGCATCACTTTCCTTGCACAACAGAAATACTGTTTGCTCCAGTGTTGTGACCCAAAAGTCCATCGTCATAACAACCCGGAAATTAACCATGAATGCTCTCCATCTTGGGGAAAGGTTTGCGTGATGTAACCGGGCTGTGCACCCCACATTCCTGGCCTGATACAGAGAAGCTTTGATGTGCTTTGAAACAGGGGGCCATTGTGCTAAAATCTGGCCTGCATTTTATCATCCATCACACACCAGAATACCAAGCCGCAGTGCCACAGGGGGTCATTACATAACGCGAAATAGGCTACACACAAATCCTGAAAATCTCAAAATTCAGAGCTTGCAATGGATATCAAAAATATCAACAGCACCAAAATCTGACAGTCCCTGGAAAATGCATGATGCAATGTCTTTTCATCCCTTTGTCTCCATTGCATACACACCACTACAAGTAAGTAGATGATGGAGACAGACAGTCTCCAGCTCCTGTTGCTTTCTGGTATTGATTCCAAGGAGACACAGGGATCAAAGCGGAATGATATCTTATGTTTTGTCTGGTGTCTGGTCAACTTGATTGACCAGAAGTTTCCCATCCACACTTCACCTACCTTTGGATATACATGCATCACTGGAGATTTCGGAAAGTCATTTTCACCACATCTCATTTATGTATTGTGTTTTCTTTATTTTATTTTATTTTATTTTTATTTCGAATAACAAAAAAGATACAAATATTTTTTTTTTATAATAAATAAAAATACAATCCATATGTTGTACCATACCAAAGGTAACAAAACAATATTTATAATGTTTTATTAAGTGTTTAATAGCATTATGTGATGCAAATTACATTTGTATTTATGTATATGTTTTTGTTGCACAAAGTGGTCTACTCCTTTCTGTTAGCATTTTATGAATTCTAAATATAAACAGTTAAAAAATATGTTCATACTTTTTGCAAAGATTCATAACATTAAAGCTTTATTGTAAATGATGCAGAAAAAATATTCTGTTCACAAATTTCATCCCTAGAGCATAAACAAGTACACTAACACATAATTTAAAGGGATAGTTCACCCAAAAAGGAATTTACTCACCCTCAAGCCATCCTAGGTGTATATGACATTCTTCTTTCAGACGAATACAATCAGGGTTATATTAAAATATGTCCTGGCTCTTCCAAGCATTATAATGGCAGTGAATGGCAAAAAAAGTGTATCCATCCATTATAGAAGTAATCCACACGGCTCTGGGGGGTTAATAAAGGCCTTCTGAAGTGAATCGATGGGTTTGTGTAAGAAAAATATCCATATTTAAAACTTTATAAAGTAAAATATCTAGCTTCCGACGGACCACCTTCCATATTCAACTCACTAAGAAAGTGTAACGCCCTCTTCTTGCAGTTTAAAATGGTACATCCAACGTCATCGTCGTGCTGGTTATGCTTTCTTCGTAAGTTGAATACAGAAGGCAGTCCACCGGAAGCTAGATATTTTACGTTATAACGTGTTAAACATGGATATTTTTCTTACAAAAACCCTTTGATTCGCTTCAGAAGGTCTTTATTAACCCCCCAGAGCCGTGTGGATTACTTTTATAATGGATGGATACACTTTTTTGGGCTTTAAATTTTGGGCTGCCATTTACTCATTATAGTCATTATAATGCTTGGAAGAGCCAGGCCATGTCTTAATATAACTCTGATTGTATTCGTCTGAAAGAAGAATGTCATATTCACCTAGGATGGCTTGAGGGTGAGTAAATGTAATTTTTGGGCGAACTATCCCTTTAAAAACAAAAAACCTCAATACTTTTGAAGTGTACGTTTAGTGCATGTTTATTAACAAATATTTTTATCATAGTGAATGTCTAAAGTAATTTCTGATCCTGGTGCAATTACATTTGACAAGACAATCTCAAAGCTCAATGGCATGTTTGGTAAACAGTGTAGCAGGCAACATTGATGTAACTGAGAAACAACGTAAAAAAGTAGCCTACACAATAAATGACAACTCTACAAGTACAACAGTTGATATATAGCTAGTAGCCAGTGAACATCAAAAAGACCACATGAGGAGCAGCGAATGGCTAACAGCTATCCGTTAATAGCGTGCTACATTTCTCCTTAGCCTGAGGGTGAGACCGAAATCAGGGTAAATGCGTTGTTGTGCCCCAACAAAGCATCTCTTTTAGCCAGCAAATGGTCATGTATCCATAAGGGAACACAGGGGTTTGTTCTAGATATATATCACTCTTGTAATCTTTAATTTCCAGACACATCTACAGGTCTCTGTTCTGATAGGAGGCAGCTTATCGTCAGACTGAATAACATCTGCTAGTGTTTAAGACAGATCCAGTGCTACCAGTAGACATACTTTGGTGGGAGAGCAAGGTTGTATGTCTTGACTTGACTCGGATTTACAAAATCTCATAAACGCTTTTCATAACCTTTTTGGTAAGATTTTTCATTATGATAAATTGTTATGAAAGAAGTATTGAAAACATTAACTGAATTTAATATATTTCTTTCTTTTTTCTCTTTTTCTTGAACAGTTTTGCTTTCCATACTGTATCAATCCTTCATCGCTTCCACTGCTTAATGTAGGTTATGATAATAAAACTTGAGATCATGTGGACTTACCTGCTCTGTCTTCCTCAGAAAGTACAGCAGAGGTCTGAAAAAAAGTAAATAAAGAAAAAATTTTTTTTTTTAGCAAATGACAAGGAAATACAATAAGGTAAAAAATAAGGGCCAGATTTGCGAACAGCTTGCACCAGCGTAAACCCTCTTTTTGTGTTAAAAAACTACTGTCAGGATTTACTAAAGACGTGCAGTGATACATTAGCGATGAAAAGGCGTGGCTGTCCTTATTGCATATGTATTTGTAGGAGTTTCCCTTTCAGGCGCAAAATATATGGGAGGAGAGTATTTAAATGAATAACGCAAGGTGATTTACAAAGGTTTGTGCTCGTAAATGTAGCCTACTGGTACTTGCCGCCCCCCAAAAAGCACGTCTTAAACCAGACGCTAACTGGTAGATTGCCTTGGTCATTATGGAAATGATCCGACTACGTCTGTGTGCTTTAATTTGCATGTCATTATTAGATCACGTGCAGAACTGTCCACTCCCATCGGCACTTTTATGGAATTGCGCTCTCAAGCTAATTTGCCCTGTTTAGTAAATCTGGCCCCAAGTATGTTAAAGGGATAGTTCACTTAAAAAAATTTCAAACCTGAATGAATATATTTTCTTCTGCTCAAGACAAAAGATGATGTTTTGAAGAATGTGCATGCAAATAATATACTATGGGAGTCAATGGGGCCGATCAATTGTTTGGTTACCGACATTCTTCAAAATATCTTCTTTTGATTTAGATTTTTAGGTGAACTATCCCTTTAAATCCCTAAAATTGTATCATGTCTGAAGGACAGCTTAGATTTGAAATTCCTGAAATAGAATTCAGATAATGTTTCATGAATTTATATTTCACATTTCATTAGAATCCAGGGAGGACCAATACAACAGTTCAGTTTCACAATATAACTCTATAAACATAGTTTACATTTCAAACCAAGCCAGTATAAACTAACCTACCACCTGTCTCCCAGTGAGTAAAACACTGTGTGTGTGTGTGTGTGTGTGTATGTGTGTGTGTCCATGCCCACCAAGTGCAGCTGGCCAAGAAATAAGGCCATTTGTGTAGCCTTTTCAACCTTGAAAACACACTCCTCCTTATGAACCAGATACAAGATACCCCACCACACACACACACACACACACACACACGAGAGAGTGAGAGCAAGACCGATACATATATGCTACATATCTCTAAAATGCCTGTTTAATCTCTGAATGTGATTATCCATAATTTGTTAGATCATATGTGTACTTAATGATAACGCTGATAAAAGTTTGTTTTTCAACAACGAAAGTATGAAACGAAAAGAAACCGCTGCATAGTTTTACCATGTCGGCATGTCTCAGTGGAAAACACACAAATGAAAAATACCCAAAAAAGTGTGTCTAAGTGATTATAGCCACAGCATTTTGCCTGGAAAAATTATTAATCTGCTTGGCAAGCATTAATATGCCTTCCAAATTTAGCACATTTGTGGATTTGGTTAATGACCTTTGCAAAGAACTGTGGAAGTTTTGGTGGGACATATTAAGTTTAGTTATGCTTTAGTTATGTCACAACAAAAAAACATGGTGTTCCATACTATGCTTGCCATGTTAGTCAGTTGCAGGGGGTAGTTTGTGGTGGGACATTTTCATTGCTGAGAGCATCAATACTTTTGGTCTGTTCTCCTAGAAAAAAAAAAAAAGAGTAATACTACACGACAATGAGAAATAATACTAAAATAACTCTGACAGTGGCATATAGATGACCTCAAAGCTAAAAAGAGTTGTATAAAATTCTAATTTTGATTTAATGAAGTCTCTAAATTACTCTTTCCTGAAAGAGCAATGTCTATTAATAACTGTTCCTTTGTTAGTTATTGTTCATTTTTCATTTGTGTTGACTTTTTAGTCAGACAGAACAGGAATTTCTGTGGTTCCAAAGGAATGTCGGTGTCTCAGTCTCCGGGTGACCTTCATCGACAGAACTCCTGCTCTGTCCGCTGATCTTTGACCTTGTGTAATCCCAAAGTCCCTGGAACAGATCATACTGACAGAAACACCTCCATCATCTGCCTCAAAAGAGTGATGCATCCTGTTATATGAAGAATGTGGCTTTCTCCTCAAAACATCAGAGCATATCCTTCTTTATCTATCTCTTTCTTCTGTGTTTCTTCGTGTTATATCTCTCCCCCAATTCCTTTATTGCCCTATGTTATCACATTGTCGTATTTGATCTACCCTGTTTTTTTTTTGTTTGTTTCCACATTCTTTCGCCTTTGTTAACATACCCTCATCTTTGCGTCCACCCATCCGCCCCTCATGAAGCCAGATGCATGCTGGGTATTATATACATGTATGTGAGGGGTATCTAAGGATTGTTATCGAAGGAGTGATTGTGATCTTAATGGACATAGTGTACTTCAGACATTCTAAAATCACATTATGTGAAAATAATGTGTGAAAATAAAGTCTTTGTTTTCGTGTTAGTATTGCACATGTCCCTGTTATTCTTATAGCAAAACATGTGCATCACTGCAAAGGGATATGAAAACATTCTTAAAGGAATTTTGGAGTGACGAGCAAATGTTCAATGGTGAAGTGTGTTATGTATGTGCCTCTAGTGGCACCCAATTGAATTGCCCAGAAAACATAGACAGGACACATATATATTAGTGCTGTCAACGTTAACACGTTAAAGCATGCAATTCTTTTTCTTTTTTTTCCAGTTTAAAGTGTTACAAATATTTAACACAATTATCACGCCATCTGTTTTTCTGTCATCCTTTGGCTAGCACTATATTATATGATCACGCTCTCTCATGCAAATGCTTTTAAACCAAAATAAATTAAAGTGGGACAATACAAAGAGAATGTGCCGTCTGTGAATGTCCTGTCTATGTGACACACACGACACAGAAAGACACGCCAGTATCCTGCGCACAAACAATAACACACAATTATGCCAAAATGCCCGTTTTGTCGAGCATCCTCATTAGAGCAGTCTTAATTGAGTTATATAAAGTCTTAAATGAACGTAAAGAGTTGTGAGAAAATGGGACGCGTGTCAAATCCACGTTATGTGCAGCAGTGGCAGGTCTTAAAGTGACAGCAGCCACTAAGGCTATCTGGCATTAATATTAATAAAAGAACAAAGGTAGCAGAAAATTACTCACTACTCTTGACTAAAGAGCTTTTGTAGCTTTCATATGATTCATCTATTAAATGTATAATTTATGCAGACTGATAACTTTATTCAATTTCAGTATATTTAATTCCTGTCAGACAGGGCACAAATATTACATTTATTATGGTTTTATGTGAGGATTGTTTTAAGTTAACTTAAAGTAAAAGTTTTGATGCCTAATATATATATATATATATATATATATATATATATATATATATATATATATATATATATATATATATATATATATATATATATATATATATATATATATATATATATATATATATATATAAAAACGTATAGATTTCAATTATATATATATATATATATAATTATTATATATAATTATATATAATTTATATATAATTATATAATTATATATAATTATATATATATATAATTAGTTTTTTTCTCCAATTCGTTGTTGAAATATAATCATTTACACAGTGGCTTTCATTTTCATGACAGATTTATCAAAACATACATTAAATAATCAAGACATCACTAAAATGTTAAGTAGAATATATATATATATATATATATATATATATATATATATATATATATATATATATATATATATATATATATATGCTAATATTGTGCATATATTTAGTGAAAGAGTTGATTTCTCTAGTGAATTAACAGCTGTGGACACTGAATGACTTCTGACTGAGGTAGATGATGCTGCGTGACATTGTTTCCAAGCTGTTTGACGTCTTTCCGCGGTTGAAACACTGATTGAGCGATTACACAACATATGATACGTTTCAGTAAGTGTTAATGTATCCTCAACATACCTTAAGATATTAATTCATGTTTATTCTTCTGGAAGATATGATCGCGTTCACTCGCGCGTGATCAAATGGACTGAATACTTAACATGTTCGAGTGGGAAGTAGGATTGAAGTGTGTCCCGCGCTTAAAACAAGCCAGATTGCATTCGAAACCGTTCGGTACACACTCGCACCAAACCGAAAGCCCTATGTGCCGAAACGGTTCAGTACGAATACGTGTACCGTTACACCCCTAATATATATATATATATATTGAATATTTTCAAATAATTTCCTTGAACACAAGATTGTATGGAGAAAAAAAAGAAGTCCCGCCTCAAACTCTCACAACTGGTCAGGTCATTGTTACATTTTGACTAGTCAGGATTTGGCTAACTTATATCTTTGGATGTGTTCAACCCACATGTTATTGCCATATTTAAAGCTCTGCATGCTTTCAAATCGCTCTTGCAGTACCTACTTTGATGTCATATTGGTCTGCACAGTGCAGGCGAGTGGTAGCTCTCACGAGTCCAAGTTTCAAGTTTACAAGTTGTAATTACAAGTCTTACAAGCACGTGAAGGTTTTTTACAGTTCAGAATCGTTATGGCAATTACGACATGGTGGGAACGCACCTTTTCTTTGCATTTTAACATAATAAGGTAGCTCACTTCACCTTTAAAATCCCTAATTTCTGAAAAGCTCAGGTTAGATTGAAGACTTTTCCTCTCCTTAAAATATATTCTACCTGATAACACTATTTCTTCATAGCTGAGGACAAATCCACCCATTGCATTCCACTCCTTGTTGATGGTGCTGATACTGATGTCTGGATAAAGCGTTGTCTTGAAACTAATCTGTCTAGAGAACACACACACACACAGACACCAATACACACATGGGGTTGCTCACATATACCTGAAAATTGTTCATCTGAATCACAGACACAGATAAACAAAGATAGACATAATCAGTAAAAAAAAAAATAACAACAACAATGGCGGTTCTCAGATTTAGGCCTAAATAATGACCTTAGTAATAGCTAACGGCAAAAAAAGTCCCATGCTGGCACACTGAGAGCTATCAACAGTAAATCACCCACAAACACTCAAACACATGCATGCCAACACCAACACGATTGTGAAGTATTGCATAAAATACCTCAATGTGCATTAAAAACGTCCACAACCTGTCAAAAATGGTTTCGCAACCATAATGTGAAATTACGAGACTGCAAATACTATGAAACATAATATGTAGAGAGTTAGCCATATAGCGTGACTGTGACCACCACAGTAACACACTCTACATTCCTCTATGTGTGGGCCTGTTGTTTTCTCAAATTTACAGAAACAAGGCCACCGACATTGAAATACTATTAATACTTCGGAGAGCTTCTGGCATACTCAGAATAACTATATTTGAGTCAGAGCACTGTTATCATGTGCTATCCCAAACACACCACCCACCACCCTCATATGAGTGGGAAGATGGTTAAAATGAGCTCAGAACAAAAGAAGAAAAGATGGAGAGGAAGCAGGGAACGAGGTGGCAGAAAATTAGGACAATGAGATGAATAAATTAATATAAACTAATAAATAATAGAAAGAACAGCAAAACAGACAAGCATCACTATTACCATCTCCCACACTTGTAGTCTTCCTGAAATGACTGTTATGTAACAGTCCGTTGAAAGTGAACTATTACTTTTATAAGCGATCAAACAAAATATTCCCATAGATTTACATTGAAGAAACTCGAGAAATTTCAGCCGAACAACCATCTAACAATGCTTTAGCAACCACATAGCAACACACTAAAAACCCTTAGAACACCTTAAAAACCACTTAGCAACACCATAACAACCATCCAGAACTCCCTAGAATCATTGCAATGCCAAACTTGAACTGAAAATCTAGAACATTTCGCTGTCTTAAAATTGAGTGTGGAAAAATTGTTTACAATGTAGTAATTCTTCAGGGTCCATCACACTTGCCCGGCAGCACTGGACCACCCAAGTACACAAATGTCATATGTTACATTTCAGTCATGAGAGTGAGAGGGTTTTTTTCGTATGTGTGTGTTTAAGTATGCAATCGTGTGTGCAAGTATGTGTCCCCAGTCATTATGTGGCAGGATTGGGTCACATTTTTTGGCCTGTAAGGTCCCTAGGCACAGGTTGTCACGGCATTAGGGATCAGAGGTCGTATCAGGTGTCCAACAGGAAAAACAACAGGGCAGAGCACTCAAGTACTTATTTACTGTGTGTGTGTGTGTGTGTGTGTGTGTGTGTGTGTGTGTGTGTGTGTGTGTGTGTGTGTGTGTGTGTGTGTGTGTGTGTGTGTGTGTGTGTGTGTGTGTGTGTGTGTGTGTGTGTGTGTGTGTGTAAAAAATGTACTATGGACAAAACATACAAAATGTATTATAGTTTACATTTAAAATAAATGCAATTATTTGAATTTAAAATACTTTTTTGATCCTGATGTAGGCCTACATGTAATTTCATAATTCTATAAATATAATAGGAGGGTACTGTTGAATACAGACAAGTATTTATGGTAAATTAAAATATGTGATATGAGAAATGTGATTTTTAATTTATTTATTGGAACTTGTATGCCATGTATTTATACACATTTGTAATGATGAAGTTGCAATTTAGTATATTTAAAATAGGCCTATATTAACTTTGATATAAAATAACACACAGTGCTTTACATTTGCTTTAGTATGTTATTCAACACATCAAAATAAGTGTGCTTCTTTATATTATTAAAACGACGATTTAAAATAAACTTTAAAGTATAACTTTGCATTTGACATAATTCCAAAGTGACCTTTTGAAAAGTGTAGCCTACTGAAGTGTGTGAAGAAATATAGTAATGCAAGTGTGCTCTCTTTAAGTACACACATTGCATTTATTTAATTAATATTATATTGCCTGCAGGTACAACTTTGTAAAAACAATAATTTAAAGATTTTAAGTACAGCACAAGTGCACATTCAACACAATTAAGTGCACTTCTTTTTCACAAAGGATTATATGTAATTATATTATATAAACAGTGAACAATGAAGACTGTTATTATGGTATGTACTGGAAAATCTATTATTGTTTTTTTGGATTGTAATTTGTGGTGTTTGCTCATACACATTGCTCATACTTGGGGTTAGGGGGTTTTACTCTAAGGTGAGAAAATTTACAAATCTAGATACCGAAGATAACCGAAACCTATCATGTGTGTGTGTGTGTGTGTGTGTGTGTGTTGAGTGCAAAATATACCAACCCCCTAGTCTGGTTAAGAATGTGCAGCTGGTAGGGGTCAGACTGGCCCACCCAAAGTCTGAGTGGGTATGTATGAGTGTGTGTATGTACATTTGTCTCGATGACCATTCTTGCTGCACCTTGACAGATACAAATGTATTTATTAAAGATAAATGTAACGATAATGATACCTATACACATATTCTGTGCATGTGTATAAACAAACCAGGTACTTTTTGCTTCCGTTTTAGGTCTCAGAGGGGACCTTATTTACTGTTTATACTCAATATATATATACACATGCTGTTTGTAGAGTGTAGACACACAGATGCTATCTATATCCCCCAAACCTCAAACTTTTTCCATAACTAATGAAGGCATTCCTGCACGTGCACTGAGAAACGTGGGAAAAAAACGACCCCTCTTTTTTTCCTCTCCCTCTCCGCAGTGAGAACACCCTCTTCTTTACCCCACAATAACTTCCATATGTTTTATGTGAACCGTTTTGGCAGGAAGTGATGTAAATTGTCCCACAGGGCATGTTACATGGTGTAAACTGTATCCCTGACTCAGTGATCACTGATGACATTACAAGCTACAATCCAAGCTAAAAACAGCCAGCTGCATACGGAAACGGTCCAATCGTTTTAATGAGAATTTGAACACACAAACTCAAAGGTTTAATACTATGATTAAACAAGTGTACTTGTGTTTCCATTATTACCATATTGCAATATCAAAAATAGTCTTATCCTACTGTCAAAATACAACCCCAAATCAGAAAAAGTTGGGACAGTATGGAAAACGCAAAAAAAAAAAAAAAAAGTGATTTCTAAATTTACTTTGACTTGTATTTCATTGCAGACAATATGAACACAAAATATTTCATGTTTTGTCCGGTCAACTTCATGTCATTTGTAAATATGCATCCTTTCCTGTCATTCAGACCTGCAACACATTTCAAAAAAAGTTGGGACAGTAAAGCATTTACCACTTTGTAATGTTGCCATTCCTTTTCACAACACTTAAAAGACGTTAAGGGACTGAAGAAGACACCAAGTGATGAAGTGTTTCAGGTGTAATTTTGTCCCATTCTTCCTGCAAACAAGTCTTAAAGCTACACTGTGTAACTTTTTTAGTCTATTCTTTGCTAAAAACACTTAGTTCTTTCAAAAATATATGTGCTCATTAATGTATATTTACTTCTTTCAAGTAATAAATTATTCTCATAAGTTTATAATATGCCATTGAAAATACATAAGGTAATGGGATCTAACGGTGGTCGCCATGTTGCCCCTCCATCTTGAAAGTACAATAGCCAAAGAGGGACATACCCGTAAATTCAAGCTTCGCCTTTCACGTTTTAACCGGTTTTAACACTCGATGGCACTGTACAAAATTCCCTGCCTCGCGCATGTGCGCGTCAACTTGTTCAGACTTGTCTGGTGCATGCGCCGAGAGTTTTCATCTCAGCAGCGTCCAGTAACAGAGTTATACAGAGTTTTCCTGGCTTGTTTATTCCTCAAAAGTCTGTTTTTCCTTGTGTGGTATTTCTGTGCGTTAATAACTCCGTAAGTAATAATAGTTATTGTCACTGTAGATGTGTTTCAGAGTGTGTCATCGCGTAATTCAGTTGATGTCACCTCAGAAGTATTTTTGTGTCAACATACAATAGCGTAATGCTCACCTATTTCAATAATCATTCAGTTATTTTGTTATCAACAATGTTTATTCGTTTATAGAAAATATTTGCTTTTAGGTGTAGTCATATAGATTAAAATGGTTATATAAAGTCATATATATTTATATTGTTATATAAATTCAAATAGTTTTATGTATTGTCATTATTAGTTATCATTTATTTAGTATACTGATGTCTTTTGTTCAACATCACTTATATCTGCCTATACTGGCGGGTGACGTTAGGGGGCAGTGGTGAGCCGCAGGGAGTTTCACTTTTGCTAAAGAATAAGTCACACTGCCAGCCATATCAACATACTGTCAACCTAAACTGTTGTTTTTGTTGATTCTGCAGGTAAAATGAGTGATGAGACATCGCAACTGATGTTTTATAATGTTTATATGTGTTTGTTTGATGCATTGTGTCGTTATCGATTTAAAAATAACCGCATTGACGCACCCGCGGCTAGAATGCGGCCTACTCTGCCGCGACCGACGGGTGCCGTTGTCCTGACATTTCATCCTACCCGTCAGATTGTCCTACCAAGGCTTACTGCGCATGCCCACATCAATATTTTTTATTTTTTATATTTACATTTTAAGGGTAGGTTTATGGTAGGGATATGGGTAGGTATGGATATTAATGGATATTAATAAAGCAAATCACATTAATATGATTCTGGTAGCACAATCTGATAGGTAGCATTTTACATCCATATTTAATATTTATTTATTTAAAATATTTACATAGTTTTAAGGGTAGGTTCAGGGTAGGAGTAGGTATGGATATTAATAAAGCCTCAAATCAGATGAATATGATGCTGGTAGGCAGCACAATCTGATAGGCAGCATTTTTTGCTGTCAAATCGTGCTACCTACAGTTTTAATGGAAGGTAGCAAAATCTGACAAGGTAGGACAAATCGACAGAACACCGTGCGAGAGATCGCCGCGGCTTGGAATGCGGCCTGCTCGGCCGCGCGGAAGATCGCGATCCATAATGATTATAATGTTAATGCACTCAAAGTCGTCTTTAAACATAGTTAAGTGGTAGTTGATCTTTAATGTGTCTGTTTCATTACATTTAGTCATTGTGGGTGACTATTATGATGCTAGTGAGAGAGTTTGTAGTCATTCAGAGTTAAATGGCCTAATGTTGTTTAAAGAACTGAGTTTACAATCACATAAGTTAAATATAGTTACTTTAAGTGCTTGTATACAGTCTGTGTAAATTGAGAATTAGTATATGATTACTGGAAGATTAATATAAGTCAGTTGGTGAAATACAAATGTTCTTATTTTCTGACATGCTGTATATTTGAGTAATGTATATCAGAGTAATGAGTGTAAATGTGAGTTTATTGAACAGTTTCACTTTTGCTAAAGAATAAGTCACACTGCCAGCCATATCAACATACTGTCAACCTAAACTGTTGTTTTTGTTGATTCTGCAGATACCGTGTGACAGAAATAAAAAACCATATGTGCCACCAGAAAACCCTGCCTCTTCTGTGTGTGCAACATAATGTATGTTGATGGAAATATGTATCAGGTCTGATCGGCATATTAACAATTGTTATACAGAGCGCACTGCAGTGCTAAAGCTGCGCACACACTTTTGTAATCCGACACCGCTTGTTAGCAGCGGCAGCTCCGCTCCTTTTAAAGGGTAACTAAACCCCTGCTCAGAGCTTAACTCCACCCACTGGCAATTTTCAAAAAATGCTGGAAAAGTGGGCAGAGCCCGGCGGACACAGAGGGGATGAACCGAGGGCGGGGCTGAGCGGAGGGCGTGCACCTGAGACCCACAGTGACGGGTTGATTGACAGCTGGCTGACTCGCAAAGATGGAGAATGACTGGAGTGACGCCAGCTTTGCAACAGAGCGGTCATTTCTCCTACCTTCACCTGAAGTGGAGGAGGTTGGATTGTCTGTAACAGACACAAACCCGGAGCCTCATCAATGCGAGCCGCTGCTCAAACTGTGTTAACTCCCGATGCAGACGATACTAGTGAAGCAGCCGCGCAAGAGAACCGACCTAATCTATCTGCGTCCGCGGCAACCGCTTGCGTGTCAGGGTTTGAAAGCGCGTCTCATGTATGAAAATTATCTGTACACATGACGGGCGGCAATAAAATCGCAAGAAAAGCCTGACGTGTACTGACAACTGCATTATTTAACCGTATTTTATTCATTACAATGTTAAAGCAAGTGTCAAGTCAGTTTCATTCATTCTACTTCATGTAATATGACAGTTCATACTGGAGTAAGCCGTTCTCATCATGTGATTGGGGGAAACATTTCTGAGGGCGTGGTGAGCTCGTGCCAGGGGCGCGGATAGTGAGCCGTTGGAGGTACCATCCTACGTCACGATGTACCACAACGTCCAATAGGAAAATTCAACTGCAGTAGCCACCGTTCAACCTTAAGAGGGCAGCACTTTGGCGGTTTTACACCATATTTTATAGAATTAAAACACTTTATACTCAAATGTCAAAACATTTACTCGAATCAATGAACAGCATTAGTAAAGCCCCAGTATTATAGATCATTAACTAAAAAAAGTTGGTTTAGGGTTTAGTTACCCTTTAATGCAGCTTCATTTAGCGCCTATATATGGTACAATAAGCTCTGGTTTACGGTTACATTATACAAATGTAACTTATAAGTATAGTTATACAGTTCTTAACTGTGTATCTTCTGTCATGTCATTATCATGTATATTTACCATCCTTATTTGTTCTCTCACAGAAACCACATTTATGTACATATCCACGCAAACCTGTTTATGCCTTGCAATTGGATGACTGAATAAACATTACTATCATCAAAGTTCACTCTGGATTAGCTGCAGTTCTTTCTAGCCGAATAATTAGGCCAGTTGAGTTCCAACCATCCCACTGCGCACAGAATATCCCACAGGCACCGTGTCGAATGTGGACGAGGTCGAACTGGAAGCCATGTTAATCTTGGACTAAATCGGCCACCGTAGGAGTTGAAACGAAATCGGAATTGAGAGGAACAGAAACTAAAATTCACTGGATGGTCATATACCTTTTCACCGCTAGATGGGGGAAAATATCACACAGTGTAGCTTTAAGGTGGGCAACAGTACGGGGTCTTCGTTTTCGCATTTTGCGCTTCAAAATGCGCCACACATTCTCTATTGGAGACAGGTCGGGACTGCAGGCAGGCCAGTCAAGTACCCGTACCCTCTTCCTCCGCAGCCAGGACTTTGTAATATGTGCAGAATGTGGTTTTGCATTGTCTTGTTGAAATATGCATGGACGTCCCTGGAAAAGATGTCTTCTTGAAGGCAGCATATTATGCTCCAAAATCTCTATGTACTTTTCAGTATTAATGGTGCCTTCACAGAAGTGCAAGTTACCTTTGCCAAGGGCACTGACACAACCCCATACCATGACAGACCCTGGCTTTTTGGACTTGTTGCTGGTAACAGTCTGGATGATCCTTTTCTTCTTTGGTCCGGAGCACACGGCGTCCATTCCTCCCAAAAAATACCTGAAATACTGATTCATCTGACCACAGTACACGTTTCCACTGTGTGATGGTCCATCCCAGATGCCTCCGAGCCCAGAGAAGTCGACGGCGCTTCTGGACACTGTTAACATAGGGCTTCCTTTTGGCACAGTACAGTTTTAACTGGCATTTGTGGATGTAACTATGTATTGTGGTACTTGACAAAGGTTTGCCAAAGTAGTCCTGAGCCCATGTGGTGATATCGCTTATAGATGAATGACGATTCTTGATGCAGTGCCGCCTGAGGGATCGGAGATCACGGTTGTTCAGCTTAGGCTTGCGCCCTTGTCCTTTACGCACTGAAGTTCCTCCAGATTCCTTGAATCTTTTAATTATATTATGCACTGTTGAATGTGAAATATCCAAATCTCTTCCTATCTTTCTTTGAGGAACATTGTTTTTAAAAATTTCAATAATTTTCTTACGTATTTGTTGACAAACTGGCAATCCTCGGCCCATCTTTGCTCCTAAAGGATTAGACCTTTCTTGGATGCTGCTTTTGTACCAAATCATAATTACAATCACCTGTTGACATCACCTGTTTCAAATCACATCATTATTTAACCATTTTACCTCATTACTAGCCCTAAATTGCTCCTGTCCCAACTTTTTTTTAAATTTGTTGCAGGTCTGAATGACAGGAAAGGATGCATATTTACAAATGACATGAAGTTGACCAGACAAAACATGAAATATTTTGTGTTCATGTTGTCTGCAATGAAATACAAGTCAAAGTAAATTTAGAAATCACTTCTTTTATTTTTTATTTGCGTTTTCCATACTGTCCCAACTTTTTCTGATTTGGGGTTGTATTTTGACAGTAGGATAAGACTATTTTTGATATTGCAATATGGTAATAATGGAAACACAACACTTGTTTAATCATAGTATTAAACCCTTTGAGTTTGTGAGTTTGTACTGTCCCAACTTTTTCTGATTTGGGGTTGTATATTACAATCTTTTGTGCATGTGGTATGGTCTGAACAACATGACGGTTAGGCACCCACAGGAAGTAGAAGTGCAGCAGTGGACAATGAGGATACCACAGAATAAACTATTTGTACCAATTCTACTTACGAAGGACACAAAGAGGACAATAACTGACCCCAAGCTAATAGTATTTTAAGTTTTGTGTTGCCACAGTTGCTTTTTGCTTGCTCACTGGGGTTTTTCAAGGTTCTATCATCCGTTTGGAACAGTTTGTGCTGTAAAACACTGCACATCAAAATTAGAATTGAATGGAACTGGTCAATAAGGGACAGCTTTCTCTGTCTATGCCTTGAAATACATTCTCATTCCCTATAGGCTAGATAGGTTGATGGTTCAATACAAAAGATTTTAAAAGGCACAATCAGGAACTATTGCTAAAAGCGTCTGCCAAATGCATAAATATATTTCTGGAGAGTCATACTCTTAGGGTGAAGAACATTCCCTCCAAATGTTACCAACCTCACAATAGCTGGTATTTTCCCCTTTTTTCCGGCCCTAATTGACTCCGTGGATTAGAGAAAGAGAGTCAGGATGCTAATCCCTGTAATCCAGTATAATCCAGGCTCCAATAACAATGGAAGATGCTGAATTAAGCAGACGGCACTTTGGGAAAACAAGAAATGAGGCTAACCTATGGTGCAGGATTAGGGTGCCATGTAGAGGCACATGAGGAGGGGGGGGGGGGGGGGGGTAATTACCCTGCTGGGCACAGTGGTCCGAGAAAGAGACACAAGAGCAAGACCGATACTGCCTGTGTAACGGATGCAGACCAGTAAGAGCTGTGCATATAAACCTCACTCCCCTGGCCTCAAGAGGCACGCCAGTGACTTACGCTAGAGACTGCGACCTTTAGCGTCCTTGCTAGCATGCCCGCCTCCCATGCCAGAGACCCCAGTTCGAATCCCATTTGGAGCGGGTTGAGTAGTTCTAGACAGCTATGCGATTCACTTGAGATCAAATGGATATATTGTCTTCCATCTTGTGCTCCTCAGTAAAAGACTCTCACATGTGAGTTTCAGAGGAGATCTCAATCTCACAAACTACTAAATATACTAAAGTCTACAATCAAAAGTCAGAAATTTTATGAATTCTCATCAAATTCTTCCAAGATCACAATTATTGTAAGATTTGCATATTTACATTACATAGAAATGTTCTAATTTGTATTTATTTTTATTTTTCCCATAGAATTATGAGGAAAAACATCAAGCCAATACTTAACTGAATAAAACAACTCTATTAGATTTAAAGAGCAATGAAAGAGGAACCTGTGAGCAATGACATTTTTCTCCACATAAAATAATATAATAAAATAAAATAATTACAATAAGAAATAAAAGTCGCACCGTAAAATATAAAGTTGCAATGGGGGGTTGTCACAATTACAAGAAATAAAGTTTTAGTTACAAGAAATAATGTTGCAATTGTGAGGAAAGAAACATCAAACTATTAGACGTCTTATTTCGAGATAAAAAGCCATACTTATGATGAATAAAAACTCATTCATTCACTTTACATTTTTTACTATGAATATCACATAATGAAAAGTATACTCGTTCATTCATTCATCCATGAATTAGTTAATTCATTAATTTACTATGAATATCACATAATGAGAAGTAATGCATTATGTGATATTTATCATATCTAATATCCCTGTAAGCATGTTTGTGGGTGTGTACTGTACATAGCACCTGTTTCCAGCTCCCCTGTGTCTGTACGTGTTTGCATATTTACATCATGATTTATAGTTATCAATGCTTTCACACACAGGGGATCCTCTCACGCACATCTCTCAATCTCCTGCCATTTCAAACCTATAAATTTATAGTCAACAAATGACTGTACTTCACTTTGGCTGCCATCCTCTGTTTGATATACAAATATGACGCCAGTTCCGACAGATAAAAACCCCTTAAGACAGATATATTTCTTATGCTGAGACCTCAGGGGCCTCAGACAAATATATTGAGTTCTGCCCATGCCGGGCCAATGAGCTATCAACACCATGCTGCAAGCCAAATATACTAAACGTCTTGTGCTTGACAAGCTTGAGTTACGAGATGAAAGTGGGCCGAAACATTCATGGTTCTGGCTCATGTGAGGAGAGAAACAAAGACTGTAATAGACGGGCAAACACAACCACACGTGTAAGATGTACTGTACCACATATTCAGACTGCATTTTTGAGATGAATGAATGTTATTAGTCAACATCTGCTGAAAATACTCATGGCAGATAGTACAGAAATTAATCTGAAGAGGGAGAAAGCAAATTCATTAGGTGGCTTAGATGTTGTCTATGTGGCTTGATCCCCTAAACACAACTTTCTCTTTCCCTTTAATCCTCTTACATAAACCAAAATCTCAGAGTGGGTCTTTTTTCTTATGTGTAAAATCAGTGATATCACTCCATTCATGTATCATGTCTGCTTTTTCCTCTATTTTCTCTGACACATAGAGCAAGACAAAGCCCTTGTTTTGCACTCTAAGAATGCCTGATACAGCACGCCTGACCTTGAACATTTCGGAAAACACAGATTTCCTGCTTAAGGTCAAAAATGAGGTTCAATTTTCCACATCCTTCTCTAAAAACATGATTTTTTTTGTTTGCTCTTTTGCCATCCAGTACCTCTCTCATTTCTCACAAATGGCAATTTTAACTTGTAGGGATAGGGAACAAAAGCCTTCTCCGCAGTTTAGCTGTTTATCAGTGTTTAACGGAAAACCTGTCATTTGGTCTAAAAAAAAAAACATAACCTTTTATTTTAGCTCCATTAAGAGCAACAGAGGTAGATTATTCATAAACTGTGGTAACTTCACTGCTATTATCACTTCACTGCTACTTATTAGAATAACGAACTTGCTACTAAAACTACAATACATTTATACTTCGGAAACAGCTGAAAGTCCGTTTTAAGGGTAATTTTCAAAAGGGCAGGGTCAGAATGTTTTTTTAATGCTTTTAAATGCAACACACATCTAGAATGCCTATTACTAGTGCTTATCAAGAGCAAAGATGTAAAAGCAAGAGAAAGAATGTTCTAGTTAGCTTGTGTGTGTATCAAAAGGCTTAATCTTTCATGTGTTTACCAGATACACTTATGTAATCCAGTTAGGAATGGCAGGAACGAACAAACAAAAAGGTGTGCGAGTGAACACACACTTGCAAACAAACACACACACACTTGATGGTCACCGACATTGAATAGTGTCAGTGTAAACAGTAGTTTCACATGTAAAAAGGAATGAAGTTATCTGTACTTTGCGACATGCGCTATGATGCCTGCGTGTGTCTGTGGGTGCTTGCTGAAACGTGTAAGCTTGCATTCTCTGTGCCATACATTATGGTGTTTTAATGATATTCTCTCTGGCTCCATTTCTCATCTCTCATCTCCTTGACCTCTGTCTAAGCACTCTGCTATGTTGACCCATTAATCAAGATTAAATGGATATATACAGTCATTCGATGAGCAACTTGCTTCATTTTTTCCATTACCTCAGTCAAGATGACTACAGACTGAAAGATGAAACAAAAAGGATCACATTGAGATAAAGGAGAATTAAGTACAGATTAGATTCAAAAACAGTAATATTGTGAAAAATATGGAAATGTAACTTTTTTTTCACCCTTTTCAGACTCTGATGACGCGTTTTAACGGTCATTAATATTGTAAATCCTGCAACGTTTTTTGTATTTGTTTTGTATTTTTTTATGTATGTACATTTAAAACACTGATACTTTGTATTTTATTAATTATTACAAAAACAAGTTACTGCTGCTGTGAGGGTGTTTCTAATACACCGTCTATTGGAGTGATGGTAAAAATTAACATATTTCTCTCTTTTGACTGCCTTTATCAATCTCACTCTATTTTTTCCCTCTTTTTGGAAGTTGTGAAATCACTATTGTGGCATTTTTCTTTTGCTATTTGAGCAAATGGGCACACAAAAAATATGTAATGTATTCTCTCATTCACAGCTATAATAGCTAAAGGGATCGTTCACCCAAAAATGAAATTTAGCCCATGATTTACTCACCCTCAAGTCATCATAGGTGTGTATGACATTCTTCTTTCAGACGAACACAATCTGAGTAATATTAAAAAAGTCCAGGCTAATCCAAGCATTATAATAGCAGTAATCGTTGCTCTGATTTTTAAGTCCATAAAAAAGGCATCTGTCCGTCGTATAACGTGCTCCACGTGGCTCTGGGGTGTTAATAAAGGCCTTCTGAAGTGAATCGATGCGTTTGTGTAAGAAAAATATCCCTAGTAAAAACTTTTTAGTTTTGGCCGACCACCTTCTGTATTCAATTTATGGAAAATGTGAAAGTGCCTCGCTGATCGAAACATAGATTATACATAATAAAGGCTAGATGTCTTACGGCGGAGTCTCTAACGTCATCACCGGCGGCCATCTTGTCACAGGCAAGCTTTCTGGTGGGCTCTGTGGTACCTGATGTAAGGTGAGTGATCTGCACGAACACAAATACTCATATCTCGCTGAAATGGTTTGGTTTCTTACAAACGTTATTAACAGGGCTATAATTCTGGATGCTTGAACAAATTATGAATAATTATTCATCAGTATGCAGTGTCATAACTACATCTCTGACGTTTATAACAAACCAAACAGTTTGAAAATCGGTAGAAAATTGAGCATGTTATGGTTGTTTAAAAAGTACATGCACCATTAAAACACAATGCTACGAATGAGCGAGCATAGCAGCTGACTGTGACAAGATGGCCGCCAGGTGCGGACGTCGACCTCCATTGGCCAGCAGCGCGGACGAGACATCTAGCCTTTATTATGTATATCTATGGATCGAAAGACAAACGTGACCAGGTACGCTCGTCATGACGTCACGTACGCATCTTGAATTGCGAGATGGCACTTTCAACACTTTTCCACGGAAGGCGATCGGCTGGAACTTTACTTGATAAAGTTTTAAATATGTAAATATATATTTTTTTCTTACACAAACGGAACGATTCGCTTCAGAAGGCCTTTATTAACACCCCAGAGTCGTGTGGAGCACGTTATTCGACGGACAGATGCATTTTTTATGGACTTCAAAAACAGAGCAACTATTACTGCAATTATAATGCATTAGCCTGGACTTTTTTAATATTACTCAGATTGTGTTCGTCTGAAAGAAGAATGTCATATACACCTAGGATGACTTGAGGGTGAGTAAATCATGGGCTAATTTTCATTTTTGGGTGAACTATCCCTTTAACCCAACTATGACGACTTCCACTCTGAGAAACCCGAAAATGTGAAAAGGGTAATTTAATATTGTAAAAAAATAAAAAATAAAAAATAATATATATATATGTATGTGTTTAGCTGATTTAGAGTTAAAAAAAACTATTAAGATGAACAAAAAGTTTGAAAAACAGCATTTATTTCAAACATTTTGTAGCTTTCTTAACTGTAAATTTTGACCAGTTTAATTTGCTGTTGATGATTAAACGTTTCAATTGATTTCCCAGTAGTGAGACTAGTGTCTATTTATTAATTGCAACAGTTGATGTAATTTTAATAATTACACTTTTAAATATTAAAAGTTTGATCTGTTGGCATTGCTTGTTGGCAATGCTACAAAGATACACATACTTGTATTATAAAACACATATTGTTAGTTCATGTTATCTAATGCATTAATGTCATTGTAAAGTGTTACCTTTAAATTGACCATAACAAAGACCATTAAAATATTTTAAATTGTATAATTACTGTATTTAAGTATTATAAGTCAGACACACTTTACATTTATATCACCAATTTCAATTTTTCAGAAGTGCTGATATAGGGCTATCTATAACTCAAAGGTTTTTATGACATTGACTTATCTACTGAAAGCATTATGACTTTTGACATTGATATACAACACCAACAACTTATATGTCCTTCCCCACATTCACTTACTCAGATCTGCCTTTACTCACGTCTGCTCTCAAACAGACATTTTTAAACTTTGTCCACACATTCCGTCCATCTTTTCCAGCCCCTCACTGACACTTTAAGTGTTGTTTGCCATGTGCTTCTGAAATGTGGAGTCAAGCATGTAATTGGTAATCAGATGGAAGACTTACGCTCACCTCAGAACACAAACTCACAAAAAAAAAAAAAAAACTCACTGGCTCACATCCACAGACATGTGCATGCATCAGAGGGGACGATCATGAGAATGTTCTCAGTGTGTTTTAGCTGGTGGAAGTTGGCAGGCGGTAAAGGCTGTTATTATCATGTTCCAGAAGCTTTAGCCACTCAGAAAGAAGAAAATGAGAGGGAGGATGAGAGACAGAGAGAGAGAAAGAGAGAGAGAAAGAGAGAGAGAGAGAGAGAGTCTCTCCTCAGTAAACTTTAAAGTGGCTGCTGGTGCCAGAGCACACTCTAATTTGTTGTTTACATTGTCATTCAGCATACAGAAAAGCCTGTCTAAATGTTGGACACTTCAGCTGTCTCTTTAAAAAGTGAATAAGAGATGATTGACACCAGGTTTCAACTCCAGAGCCCCGAGAAAGAATGAATGGTATGTAAAGGTGCTCCTCACACCAATGAACAGCTGAAAATCTAGTATTTAGTTATTAGTATTTGATAAATTGTTCAACGACAAGTTTTAGTTAACTAACCTCATTTTTTGGTCTAGCCCCAGAAGTTCCAGAGGGTCCTGATGAGGACAGTGATGATGAAGAGCGATACAGTGGGGTGTTTAGAGACTGGGAGGAGGCTGAAAGACTTCCTGCTGTATCCAACATTTCTAAATCATGTTCCTGTTTAAGAAAAGAGTAACATTGTCATACATTCTGTATCAAACCTTTGTGTCAAGTATTTTACATAGATTTAGTACTAGTACTGAAGATCTGATGCAGTTGCTGACCATTATTTCATACATCAGCGCAAGTCTTTCAGATGAAATTAGTGTATCATTTGCATGAAAGCTTCTGATTGGTGGCCACTCACAGAGATGATCCGCCTCTTTAAATTGGGAGTGCCATTGAGGGAGGAGCTTAGAGCATTTTCAATCTCTTTGTCTAACTGATCCAACTTCATTATCAACAGAACCATGGAGTCCAAACGTGACCTTTCCTTCTCCCTCTCCTCCCGTGAGCTCTGAAATGAGAAAAACAGTTTTGTATAATCAGATTTTATTCGAGAATCTGATCGCTCCCAATGACAATTCTTAAAACATATGTCACAGCAGACCAGGCGCCGACTCCGATGAAGACGGGACTTTTCCATAAAAGCTGAGGCAACACTTCATTACATTTAATCTAATCTTTTTTCCTCCTTAATGGTGGCCAGTGCTATTAAAAGAACAGTTAACTCCAAAATACTTCTGTTATAAACTATAGCTTCATCTGTAATGTCTAAACCGGTCAGACTTTATTTTGTAGAAAACAAAAGATTGTATGTTAAGTTGCTGTTTTCAATACAATATGCAAGCATTTAAAAGTTAAAGTTATTTTGATAAAATATACAGAATTATTATTATATATAATATAGAATTGGCTTTCATTGTGTTTGATTAGATATTCTTGATTCAATATTATACAAATGCCAATAAATTATAATTTAAATTATTAATACTTATATTCAGTGTTGGGTAAGTTAAGTAACAAGGCTGCGCTGTTGAGGCTCAAGCAGCCTCTGGATGAAAAATGGAAACAAATGAGTGCAGCACTCAAAAAGAAACATACTTTTTTTACTGCTGTAAAAATTCAACATTTTAAATTTTTATATTGAGTTCAATAAGTACAATTTAAGCCACTTACATTTTAGACGCAATATTGACTGTTTTTGTTCTATTTCAGCAGCAGAAATAGTTCCAAGATCACAGCAGAACCATAACGCGTCTAACAGCAACACTCGGCCGTTTCATTATGATTTAATGTTTTGAACAAATCTGTTGAGTCAAAGATTCAATGACCCATTCATAAACAACTGCCTCATTCTTGAATAAATTAGCCGTTTGACTCAATGACTCACTCATTAAGATGGTCCTGCGCCGCCACCTACTGGCGGTTTATTTTCATGTTTAAAACTATTATTCTTTCCAACATTTCTTATTTGTACATTCAAAACATATTTAAAACAATCTCATAACATTATTTCATGCAGTTGTAATGTTTCAGTGCAAATTATTTAATTTGACTGGTAACAGCCCAGTGCCTTATAATTGGAACTTCATTTATTTATCAAATTTAAGAATTTAAAATGAAAGATGATTGAACACTGATGAGAAAGTTGCTTCAGAATAAATTATTACAAAAAAAATTAAAAAAATTCCGGACAAGTAACTTTTTTACTCGGACAAGTGAATAAGGAAAAGCACATGAAAAGGTTTAATGTTGAGCCCTGCATATTAATATTAGATGTAACATTTTGATGTAAACTTCGCTACTGTTTTATATATATAATTGTATTTGAACAATATTTAATGCAATTACATTAGAGCTTGGATTCACAAACAGGGCTTAGATTAAACCAAAATTTAAGGTATTTAAGTAGCATTTATAAACTTGCCTTCGAAAACAACAAACATTACTGGTGTGCATCTTGAGACAAAACAATGGCACTGACATATTTTTAGATCTAACAGTGTACGTTGCTTTCAGTTAAGACAGCTCAAATATGCATTTTTGTCTGTGAAACTGGGGGTAGAAACTGTAAATTAAATGACAGAAACATTTAGAGTAATCCATTGCTTTACTTTTTCAAGGGAAACGTAATTAAATTACATGAATTACTTAGTAATGCATTATCCAACACTGCTAATATTGCATTCTTGACTTAAAAATTTATCAAAATGAAAATAGAGAAAATGCAGAAAGTAGATGGTATTTTCTATTTTTTTTGTTTGAAAAACACTTTATGGGCATCTTCACAGTCCACAGTGATGTAATGGTTCAATTAGCAGAGAGCTACACAGAGAGGAGACAGAGAGAGACAGAGAGAGTGGAAAACAGAAGTTGTAATGCTACTCAAGCAGAGAGGAATGATGCTGGCACTTGCCCCGTGTCTGAACCAGGCCTGTGCAAACAGCCCCACACAAAGCAGAGCAGTGTGTAAAAGGCTTGCGTAGCTTGTTCTGGTATTTACCCTTAATACACGCTTGTCTATCACAGGGCACATAGGGAGAGAAAGAGAGACACTCTGCTAATAATGAGCTAACAAAAATACAATTCATTGTCCAAAACACACATTTTATGTCCAGACACCTTGAAGGTTTTTTAAAGTTTGTTTTTGTTCTAGTGTTTCAATACAGAGCACAGGTCATGAGGATTGGCTGATAGACTTCTTTGATGAGCATGTCTATGTGGAAACAAGTTTGCTCAAGTCGTTTTAGAAGTTTATTTGCAGAGTTAATAAAATAAATAAAAAAAGCAAAAAAAAAAAAAAATGTAAATTTTTTTCTTTAGTGGAACACAAGGAGGAATGCTATATAATGTCTATATAATGAAAGTGAAAGGGGAGTAATACTGTCTATCCCCAAAAAATACCCCAAAAGGTGTTCATTTGTGCTGTCATTTACTTTATATTATTTAATAAACTGTAAATACTTCTTAAACCATATGAAATTTGAATCATTATTTCTTGAAAATCTTATTCAAATTTGTATATGCATCACGACACGTTTGATCAGTAATGTAAAAATGACAGATAAAACATAAACATGCGATTAAAAATATATTTTGTGTTCCTTTGAAGGTCATTTGAGTTGGGAATAACACGAGGACGAACAAGTAAGTTAATGTTTTAAGGTGAAGTACTTTAACTCCAACACTGTCGTGCTGTAAAGAGATTTTGGCTGCAATTTACACACGCAAACACATATCCATTGCAGTCACAAGGCCATTTAGTGCTACTGATTAGGTGTGACTGGTACAGGTGTTGACACATTTGTCAAATCATCCCAAAGGATGTGCTTGAATGTGTGTTATGTTCATAAAAAAAACCTTTCTTTAACTTAAAATACATTTTTAAGGCTAAAAGACAAACTGTGCTTTATTTTTTTCTCTATATTGAAATTCCATCAAATTAGGTCAAACAAACACAATCATGCCACTCATGACACATCAGCTGACAACAGGGCCAGAGAACAGGAAAAGCACACATTCACCCTGACGGTGGCATAAACATGCAAATCATCACGTTCCTCATTCTGCTTTGTTTGTGTGTGTGTGTGTGTGTGTGTGTGTGTTGTGCTAATTAAGCGCACTTTGCCAGAGAGAATACTGTTTGTTTAGAACTGTTCTCGGTCAGCAGTGTCAGACAGAATATAATCTGTCTGTCAGTGCAAAGACACGCTATCTCTTATCAATTCCTGGAAATACACTATGATACAATGTAAATGATAAATTCTTGGAATCTTTTACTACATTCACACTGTCAATTTTTGGGATTGACAACCGCATTTACTGACAAGCGTGAGTCCAAATGAACTGCAAGTTCATCCATCAAAAATTCATTAAAGGGTAACTTCAGTGATTTAGCATTAAGCTTTGTATCAGTAGAAACCCGGTAGTATATTTGAATTATGGTACTTTCCCCCCCTCATATCCCCCTGAGACGAGAGAATTATGCATTTTATTTCTGGAAAAAAATCCTCAGATGACGCAAATATCGCCATTTTTATCGTCAAATATCGTCATATCGTCACACGACTCCTGCTGCGTTTGCGCTGTGACTTTAGTTCGGCTCACTCACACTTTATTGAAAAGACACGTTCAGTTTTTAACTGTATTGTCTATTCTCTAACTGAACGAAATTATTTTATTACTATGAAAATCAAAACAACGTTGAGGGCGGTGCCACGGTGGGCAAGTGATAACCAATAGCCGTGGCCTCGTAGGGCAGCGAAGCAAGTGTATTCTGGGAGTTGTTGTCTTTCATCCATGAGACAAAAATAAATGTTCTGTCTTTTCTCGGTCTAGAAGGCACCAAATTCAAAAGTAATTTCACATTTCTACTACATAAATGACACAGTTTAAATACACATTCATCTTCCCAGCGCTGAAGTGCCCCTTTAACCGACAGCAGCTTCAATGTAAACATGTACTAGCCGGACGCCTTAACTGTTGCACTCGCGTCTCACATCCGTTGCAACGTCTCGTACATGACGGGTGAGTCCAAAAACCTAGGCAGCTGACTCGTTGCCTCACTGCCATTTCAGACAATGACTTGTAAGGCAGCGTTTGTGCATGTAACTGGCGCGGCGATGACATCGGACGTAAGCATTTTGAACTGCAAGAGGCATTACACTTTCTTTGTAAGTTCAATACGGAAGGCAGTCTGCCGGAAGCTGGATATTTTATTTTATAATGTGTTAAATATGGATATTTTTCTTACAAAAACCCATTGATTCGCTTCAGAAGGCCTTTATTAACCCCCCGGAGCTGTGTTGATTACATTTATAATGAATGGATACACTTTTTTGGTCTTCAAATTTTGGGCTGCCATTCACTGCCATTATAAAGCTTGGAAGAGCCAGGATATTTTTTAATACACCTAGGATGGCTTGAGGGTGAGTAAATTATGGGCTAATTTTCATTTTTGGGCGAACTATCCCTTTAAGTCAGTCTTAACATAATGTTTATGCAGCTGGCCCCAGGTGTAAACCATAATCAAAACAATGAGTAACCATAGTAACTGACTGAAACACAGGAAACTAAATGAAAACTAGGGCACAGAACGGAAACATGATACAAAACCCACTCAAACAGAAAACAAATTCACAATACCCTTTACACCTAAAGTTTAACTTTTTGAAGTTAAAATGTAAGGCAATTAAAATGTACAGTGTGAATGTGCTTATCACAGTCACAAATGAGATCTCCTTAAAATTTCTTTTGGACACAAATTAGATTAAAAGGAGAACAAATGGAGACTTTTGCTTAAGTCTTCTGCTTCTCAGATTTTCTCATGAGAGAGCCTCACCAGCTGGTGGCCACAGCCATGCCGCACACATCTCTAGAGTTTCCGAACAAACTGCTCATGTTTGCCAGGATACCAAACTCTACAATAGAAAAGAGATCAGAGATCTCAATCTGAACTAAAACATGATTTATCTAGTACTTCCAAAACCAAATTATCTGAGCTATATGCTGTCCACAGCACATTCATACAGTGCATCACTTCTTCCACATTTTATTATGTTACAGCCTTATTCCAAAATTGATTAAATTCATTATTTTTTTCCTCAATTCTACAAACAATACCCCATAATGACACTGTGAAAGAAGTTTGTTTGAGAACTTTGCAAATTGATAAAAAAAATAATCACATGTACATAAGTATTCACAGCCTCTGCTCAATACTTTGTTGAAGCACCTTTGGCACCAATTACAGCCTCAAATCTTTTTGAGTATGATGCTACAAACTTGGCACACCTATTTTTGGGCAGTTTTCCCCATTATTCTTTGCAGGACCTCTCAAGCTCCATTAGGTTGGATGGGGAGCGTTGCACAGCCATTTTCAGATCTCTCCAGGGATGTTCAATCAGGTTCAAGCCTGGGCTCTGGTTGGGCCACTCAGGGACACTCACAGAGTAGCCACTACTTTGTTATCTTGGCTGTGTGCTTAGGGTCGTTATCCTGTTTGAAGATGAACCTTCGCCCCAGTCTGAGGTCCAGAGTGCTCTGGAGCAGGTTTTCATCAAGGATGTCTCAGTACATTACTGCATTCATCTTTCCCTCGATCCTGACTAGTCTCCCAGTTCCTGCCGCTGAAAAACATCCCCACAGCATGATGCTGCCACCACCATGCTTTCTTTTTCCTATACCATTCACTGTAGGGATGGTATTGGCCAGGTGTTCCTCCAGACATGATGCTTGCCATTCAGGCCAAAGAGTTAAATTTTTGTTTCATCAGACCAGAGAATTGTGTTTCTCATGGTCTGAGAGTCCTTCAGGTGCCTTTTGGTAAACTCCAGGCAAGCTGTCAAGTGCCTTCTGGCCACTCTATCATACAGGCCTGATTGGTGGAGTGCTGCAGAGATGATTGTGGAAGGAAGGTTGTCCTCTCTCTACAGAGAAACGCTGGAGCTCTGTCAGAGTGACCATCGGGTTCTTGGTCACCTCCCTTCAAGTCCCTTCTCCCCCGATCGCTAAGTTTGGCCGGGCGGCCAGCTCTAGAAAGAGTCCTGGTGGTTCCAAACTTCTTCCATTTACAGATGATGGAGGCCACTGTGCATGCTCATTGGGACCTTCAATGGTGAAGAAATTTTGATGTACCCTTCCCCAGATCTGTACCTCGATACAATCCTGTCTCGGAGGTCTACAGACAATTCCTTGGACTTCATGGCTTGGTTTGTGCTCTGACATGCACTGTTAACTGTGGGACCTTATATAGATGTGTGCCTTTCCAAATCATGTCCAATCAACGGATTTTACCACAGGTGGACTCCAATCAAGTTGTAGAAACATCTCAAGGATGATCAGTGGAAACAGGATGCACCTGAGCTCAATTTTCAGTGTCAAGACAAAGGCTGTGAATACTTAAGTACGTGATTTTTTTTAAATTTTTATTATTAATAAATTTGCAAAGATTTCAAACAAACTTTTTCCACATTGTCATTATGGGGTATTGTTTGTAAAATTGAGGGAAAAAATAATGAATTTAATTAATTTTGGAATAAGGCTGTAACATAGCAAAATGTAGAAAAAGTGAAGCACTGAGAATACTTTCCGTATCCACTGTAGCTCTACTTCGACTAATGACATTATCTTATATTTGAATTGCTTGTATTTAAAATTTTCCTATGGAATTTTAAGATAAAAGGACAAATTTGATGAAAACAAAATTACTTAATTATCAGAAAGAAGGTTTTTAAAAGGTTACTGTGTGAACACAGAGGTCAGGGTAACACCTGCAAGTGCACATTGACATCACATTCCTGCACGTATTGCGTGTGAGTTTGGAATGATGAACTACAGAAAGATTCCTCTCATCTGTCTTGCTTCCTTCATGTCTTGTGTGTGGTATCAGGTGTTACACTGACCTCAGGTGGTGTGTTTTCAGTAAGACACTACAGCTGTGGACATCCTGAAAAAAACAAACAAAAAAAAACACACATACACAGGTACACAAAACACAAGCTTGTATAGTGTCATAAATTAAGGGCACTTACAATTAAAAATGAGGAGGTAAATGTGTTCTGTTATCTCTATATGTCTCAATATTCAATTCTGTCTTCTATAAGAATTATACATTTTCCTACTCTGTGTGTATATATATATATAAATGCCCCTGAAAGTCTAATCCAGATGGCAAATAGTACCCCTTAATGGAGAAAGCAGACTTGGTGACATTTTAGATAGGAATTTGGAGATGTAATGCCATTATAAACCAGATTCTGTCCCCAAGGTCTTTTTTTTGTCAGGTTTTTCAATTCTTAGGACATTATGAGACGTTTTATAGCTACAGGAACAGCAAGGCATGTACACACTCATGCTCTCACACATATGCAACATTCTACATTCATACAGCACACCTCTCACTAGAGTGACCTTTCCTTGACATTTCGACTGTGCATCTGCCTGTGTTGTAATACGCTTCGATATAAAGTGTGAAACTGCAAGTACATTATTATTTAAATGTTATACTGAAACACTTTCCTCAAATAATTAAAGTGACATTCATTGCTGCTTTTGTTTTAATCTTATTTTTATGCTATTTATGCTATTTTACTTCCACTAAACCTCAATGTTTAAAGTTTGTTCTCAGGTCCTAGAGAAAGTACAGCAATGTGCTTTACTATCATCCATGATTGATTTATTGATACACATCTGATAATAGAGAACGTTTTTGAAGTTGGTGAACGGTACAGGTCATTGAGTTTATTCTCAGGAGTTGGATTTCAGCCAGTTCAGTCCTTGGACAGCTGTTGTCTGTTATGTATCTTAAGTCTCTCTCTTCTTTTTTTAAAACTGTAATCTACCTTTGCCTTTGTTTTAGTTATTTTTTTTTCTTGTGAATCATTTTGCTTTCATGCTTTACAATCATTTGGCCTCAACCACCAGCTTTCTTATATTTTTTTCTTCATCTTACATATAGCATTATGACGATAAAAATGCTTTGCATGATAAGCTAAAGATTCAAATGGTTGGGTCATTCTGTTTGTAGTTATATAATTTCTTTATGAGACTGCGATGGAATACAAACATTCTCCTCATTTGTAAATTGCTAAATGATTAAATGCAAATGAATACAGTGAGCCATTGAACAGTCTGTAGACAGTACACTGAAAATAAATCATTTTAATATGCTGAATTGGTGCTCAAGAAACATTTCTTATTAATGTATCAATGTTGAAAACATTTGTGCTGCTCATTTTGTGGAAACTGATATCTTTTGTAGCTTTATAAATGTGTTTACTGTAACTTTTAGTCAATTTATGGTCTGTCTGTCTGAATACGTGATTCTGATTGGCTGGACGGTGAATTCCGCTTATACCACGGTAATTTGCCAGCAAGTTAAAGTTAAAAGACGTGGAGACAGAGGAACACTTCAGAGGAACACCTGCTGCACTGCCATTACTATCACAACATCAGATCAGACTATTTCACTAAATTCCAACAACAAGAACCAAATTTTATGGCATTACCAAATTCATATTCTGGGAGAAAAATCTTGCTTGACTATAACAGCAGCAAAATATGTGACAAACTAAGAGAGTCAGCCAGTGGACAAAACTAAAGTCAGAATTATTCCTATCTCATCTGAATGTGTACAAATGTATAAAGCTTTTATTATTATTATTTACGTTTTTTTTGTTTTTGTCGTAATTATTTTCTTGATTATAAAATGTATTCATGTATTTGTTTACTGATTGATTTATTGACTTTCTTGATTTTTTTTCTTTTCTTTTCATTGCTTATGTGATGGCCAATGCTTTGGCATTAATGTACAAGTCGTGCCAATAAAGCTTATTTGAATTTGAATTTGAATTTGAATTTGAATTTGAATTTGAATTTGAATTTGAATTTGAATTTGAATTTAAATTTGAGAGAGAGAGAGAGAGAGAGAGAGAGAGAGAGAGCTTCTTTCTACAATGAATCTGTGAGTTTAATTACTTCAAAAACAGCAATGTTACAACCTCCTTGCTGAGTAATATAATGTAGCGATTCAGTAGAGAAGCTAATATATGAATAAAAGACGCAGAGCAGCATTGACAACATGTCTACTAAATGTGTGTGTGTGCAGCATGATCTTTATGTCAATGAAAGCAGCACATATAGAACGGTGATTAAACTGACATTAAACAGTTTTATTTCATCTTCCAGCCAATCAAAATCAAGTATTCAGACATGATTTATCATTTATACGGGCAGTGTGAAAACTGTAACCTGTAAATATACACTGCTTTCTGCATATGCTTTCAAACAGAGCTAAGAAGGCCTTAGAGGGCCAGAAAGAAATCAAAAGATTTATGCGTGAGTTTGTGTGTGTTCTCTCTCTATTATTATAATGTCTTGTGACTGCCTCCCCATTTATTTCCCATTTAGCACAGAATTATCCTGTCAGAGTCAGTGCTTTGCTGTTGGATTTGCAGAGGTGAGCCAGAATTATGCGAGTGTGTGTGTGGTGAAAGCTAGTTGCATATGCCTAAGCTTTTCCATGACACACACTTGTTCTGAAACGCTCATAAACACATACACACAGAGCCCTCTGTTCTCACTCTCATGTGATGTATTGTTCCATCTCTGATATAAGTGGCATCTGTCTTACAGAGCCTTAAGAATATACCAGAAAAAAAAGAAAAAAAATTCTTTGAGATGTAAGAAATCTTTAACGGGTATGACAATTATTCCAGTTTCACTCTCTTTTAGGGTCATCTAGGGGTCACATTCCTATAGGGTTCTTCCTGTTTTGATATGACAGAATCCCCACACTGTGAGATCTCCCAGAATCCCCAATGCTCTCTTCCTCTTTCCCAGAGATCTCTGGGGAATGTGCTTATGACCAACTCAAATCTGTCCTCAGTGACCCCAGAGATCTTTTCTTAAGACCTCGACATCTGAAATGAGTGTGTCCTGCAGACACATCACTGGTTAGCCACTAATATAAAATGGAAGCTGTCCGTGGCCAACTCTACTACATAATCCTTCCTTAGGAAGACAGGCTTAGAGAAGAGAGAGCAGGGAATAAAACTGGACATAGGATAAAACTCCTGAAATTTGCTATGGCACAATTTCAGGCCTTAACTCTTATTGTAATTAAACGATTTTGCACTATGCATCAGAGGAACTGTCTTTTGTTGGTTTGAATGCTATCCTTCAGTGAAGATTTTTAAAGTTTACATGTTTCGCCTTTTAACGTTTTTGAAATGAGTTTCTTATGCTCACCAAAGCTGCACTTATTTGAATAAAAATACATTTAACACTTAAACGCATACCTCAGGTTTATAAAAACCCGGGACGTCACTACCTCCTCCTTAATTTTTTGAATCAATCAACCTTCTTAATATTCCTCAATAAATTAATTATAAACAATATAACAAGATTATAAAAGAATGCCTGTTTTCCCATTCATTTTTTGTAAAAATTGTGTAGGGTTGCTAACAACCTGAGGTGTGTAACAAGTATTTTTTTTCTGCACAACAATAATTGATTCTTTGATGACTGAATAAGTGCAATTTACCTTTATTCCACAAGGTGGAAATGTCTGATACACAATGATGAAGTGACGTTTCACTCACAGTTACCGCAGGCAGAACACAAAATAATAGGTATTCATAAGTATCATAAGCCACTTGATAGTGGATCTGATGAAAAAGCTGTCAGCGATCAAAATATTGATTTTGAAGATGTTAAAAATTACATGTATGTTTGAGGTTGCAGATATGAGCCAGATGTTGAATGTACTGGGAAATTAGCTCTGACGAGAACAGCAATGATGATACAATAAATGCTCAAACTGAACCCTTTCAAACTCCAAAAGGTAACACAATATGCTTTGTTTTATTCTTCAGTAATTATAACTCTAATATCAGGAGAGTTTTATATTATACAGAAACCCATACATGTTTGATGTAGATTAGGGTTGCTAAAGATCCGAATATGGAATGATGATTGGTGAAACATTCATGCATTTAAGGGTTAAAACTGTAATATTGTGAATATTATTCTAATTTAAATAAGTTTATATTTGTAAGAAATTTTTAAATAAAACGATTCCTGTGATGGCAAAGCTGATTTTTCAGCAGCTATTACTCCAGTCTTCAGTGTCACATGATCCTTTATAACATGCTGATTTGGTGCTCAAGAGATATTTATTATCATAATCAATGTTGAAAACTGTTGTGCTGCTTAATATTTATGTGGAAACACAGTAATAATTTATTTGAAGAAAAAAAAAAAAAATGACAGCCTTTTAAAAGGTAATTTATATCACAGGGCATTAGGTCTGCAGAAGCAGAGCTGAGTATCTCTGTGCTAAATTATCGTAATGTAAATATACAGAACATCTGTCGTGGGAAAACTTGGCAAGTACCTTGTTTTAGTACAACAAATTATAGAAAACGTCAGTATACAATATTTACTTTCACACGTTGTCTCATAGAGCGGTACCTGACGGCTCATTTAGTATGACTCATGCACTTTCAAAAATACATGATTACTTGCCTAAAGTTAGCTCACTGTATTACAAATTCACCTATGAACAACCATCACAAAAATGTCACTGCAAAAACACAGCACACAGACATATATTTGAAAACATACATTTCTTTTAGGTAAAAAAAACCCTAAAAACTGAAACAATGGACCATACTGAAGAAAAGTTTGCAAACATAACCTCATCACAGATTTTCAGGAAATGGTATAAGCTACAACATTCCTTTGGTAAACTCATTTACTTCAGTATCTGAAGTATTTTGCTAGATATTTGGCTTAAGTCTTCAACATGACATTACTGCATCATGTGACTGGAGCAGATGTCCATGTTTAAGTGGGACAGAGACTGGGTGTATTATGGGAAGGCACAGAGAGACAATTTCAGAATTTCCTTCCCAATTATTGTGCTGGATATTATTGAATAAGGTCAATCAGAGAGCTGGTTTGTTCAAGGACACAGATAAATCCTTTAGCTCACCTCAGCAGATACCCAAAGCAAAATAAAGATTCAGTTTGAGGTTGGAAAGATTGTTTTGCATGTTGTCGCAAATGTGAGGTTATCCATTCTGTAGAGTTACATTCAATATATTTTAAGGCATTTAAAATATGTAATTTTGATGATCATAGATGAGTTTTAAAGGATACAATTAATGACAGGGACATTGACTAAAGTAGATTTGGGTGTATACTTTGGGGTGGCTGTCCTGTAGGAAAGTCCATTGATCATCAAGCTTCAATCTCTGCACCGAATGCATCATCCTCTTTGTTGAAATGGCGTCGATCCATGGGTCCAAAAAGTTCCAGTTTGGTCACATCACTCCATAAAACATTCTTCCAGAACTCCACAGGTCTTTTCAAGTTAAGCATATTCAAGTCTGCCTTTATGTTCTTCTTGGTCAAGAGTGGCATTCGGCAAGATTTACCAACATGAAGGCCATGCTTGTCTAGTCTTCTTCTTACACTCTGCATTAAAATGTTTTTTTTTTGTTTTTTTTACTCCTTTCATCATGTCATCTTGCAAGTCTTTGGCAGTAAATTGAGTTTTTTTTTCTCAGTTGCTCTGGTCAAACATTTATTCCTCTGAATAATATTGTGCCTTTTCTTCAACACCCTCAAATGTTTTCTTGTACAACACATTTTAAACGTATGAATAAGGCTGCCAGCTGTGTCTCTAGGAACTTTTAGTGTTTTGGAAATCTTCTTGTAGCCATAGACTTTGTAATGTAATAAAACAATTTGTTCTCTATAGCTTTTGTGAGAGCACTTGTGACTTGGCTATATTTGCTACTCAACTTTAATAAATGTATGCATATGTAACAGCAAGCTAATTCAGCTTTGTTATGGAGTTTCCAAAGGTTTAATTGTGTTTTAACACAATTTTGTACTATACCATACAAATAAGTGACTTAAAAACAGCAGCGTTGAATAGGGGGTGAATAATTATGACTTGGCTGTATTACAAAAAAATCCTATAATTTAAAAGCATTACATTATATATTGACGTTATCACTTTTAATTTGTCACTAAATGGTTGTAGATGCAATTTTTTTAAACTCTGTATCTATTAGGGATGCGCGGTATACCGGTACTGGGAAAATACCGGTATATATTTTATTTCAAACGGTACGATATCATGCTTTTGCTCATTTCGGTATATGCTGCTGTTACGAAGTTCACCGCTAGGTGGCAGTGCGCTACCCAAACTGACGTGAAACCGGCAAATGTGGCAACATAGAACAAAATGAATACAGCAGTTTAATCTCACTGAACACGCCCAAAACTAATTAATAAAGAGAGTTTTTGAATTACTTTGCTTATAAAACTGCTGAAGGACCATCAAACCTTGCCAAGCATCTGTCACTTGCCATTCCTGACTTGTACAAGACATTAAGAGATCGACAGGTGAGTGCATTACTCAAACGATCTAATGTAGACATTTTTTTTTAACACTGATCAATGCATATACTTAAGATCGTATCGTTTAAATATAACAAAATCTCCAGCATTCGATTTCAACCAGTGACATTTAGATTTCATAATATTTGCACGCATACTATTGCACAATTTACATTCGCAAAAGACAACCAACTGTGTTTATGTGACTACTCACTAAAGATGGAGTAATTTTGTGTGTATTTGACTAAGGAAAAACAACTTAATTTGAAATGCGGGAGCTCTTTAGGCTTGTGTGTTTGTTGGTGGTATGAGCGCAAAAACTCTTATGAGTTATGAGTGTTGAGCATCATAGAAGTCAATGATACCATCCATTCATTTTGATTGTAGGAGAAAACTAGTTAATAAAAAAAAAAATTGTGCTAAATTCAACTTCCGGATTTAAATTCATCTTTGCATCAACGTCACAGAATGTGACACTTTGTCGTACTATAGTACAGCGATGACTCATCGATGTCTCATAATTATTCATGAGTCTGCGTGTCCTTATCCTATGACAAGAGGCCTCACTTAATTATTCATGAGACTGCGTGTCCTTATCCTATGAGAAGACGCCTCGCTTAATTATTCACGAGTCTGCGTGTCCTTATCTTATGAGAAGATGCCTCGCTTAACACAGCAGCACGCGTTGATTGACAGGCTCTTCAAAGAGTGAGATCGCATTTGTAAGTGAGATCGTAAGTGAGAGATGCATTAATGGATCAAAAACGAGTGAATTTTTTTTTGTATTAGTTTCTGCGTCGCGTTAGTTCTCTTCAGTAGATCCTGAGTCTTCACACAAACGCGATTCATCCACAATGTGAGTGTAACCTCTCTTTACGGCCCATTAACCGATCAAACGGCTCATAAAACACTGCAAAATAAGCCGCAAAAGTTATCAATGATGCAACAGCTTGCTCGTATATATTTTCTATACAGAGAACATGCGAATGGCTGTGCATTTATTTATGCAATAAATAGCTGTCACAGGATATGTATTTTATGTATTTGTGTTATTTAAGGTGAGCTTACAAAACCATGTGTATATTGTGTTACGTAATGATATTTTGCAGCGTGGAATTTTTTGGGAAGCGTTGATGCTTTTACTGAGAGTGAAATAATACTCTGAATCAGAAGCCATTGCTGTGTTGTTGTCAGTCAGTCTCCCCTCGTCCCCCTCCACTCCGCATCTTAACCACGCCCACTTTTATAGCATTTTTCAAAACTGTGGTGAGAACTGACGGCTGCTAAAACAGGGGGTTTCATGATCCTTTAAAGAGCTCCCATCCCATGTATTACGAAATGCAATAAAATCGCTTGCATGTTCAAATTGGCAAGGTTTAAAAAGACGTGGGCAAGTGATTTCCGTCAGCTCTTCCGAAACGACAGTGAAAGTGTTGAATCTGAGCGTACAGATTGCTTTTATAGTGCATGTGCCATGTCTTTTGAAGCCAGAAGCAATTTGCATATTTTGAGAGATAGAGAAGGGAGACGCACAGTATTGCTGAAATTACTTTTCACAAGAAAGTTTCCAAATGCCTGATTTGATGTGATAATCTGTGTTGATTAATTTACTAATACACATTTGCGGTAATTTCTCGCTTTATACACCCCAAACTTGCGAGAGTGAGTAAAATAATGCGCAATACCCGCGCCAAAATTCAGACCCTGTATGGTATCGATGTAATATCGGTACTTCGGTATTAGATTGTGGTAATGTACCGAAGCCAAAATTGTAGTATCGAGCCACCCCCAGTATCTATCTATCTCTGATACCATGTGCAAAACCTATGGTATTATCATGGTGCTTTTTTGTTAGCTTCACTTAAAGGTCCCATGGCATGAAATTTTCATTTTATGAGGTTTTTCAACATTAATATGAGTTCCCCTAGCCTGAGTATTGTCCCCAAGTGGATATAAATGTTGATCGGTGTAAACCCGAGTTCTGGCTGTCTTTCTCTGCCTTTGAGAAAATGACAGGCCAGACTAGCCAAACCTGAACTCTCCTGTTTTGACGTCAAAACAGGAACGGTTACCTCCCTTTCCTCCGCCCAGAGAATTTGGCACGCCCATGCAAACGCTCGAGAGATCATGGCTTGTGAACCAGTGAATGCTGGCAGTTGCTCAGTGTTTGGATTCCTTCTGATCTGTGTTCAATGATTTCTTATGTGTAGCTAATTATTTATTATTCGTGCACACGCAGCGGCTTCTCTCTCTCCTGACAGAACGGTGTTTTCGATCTTGTGAGTCAGTGTTTTTATACATCCTCGTCGCGTCTATCTGTTCTAAAATGTGCATACAGTCGTTTCTGCTCAACATCAGCAGAGTAACATCTTTAGAGATAAACTTCACGCACGCCGAAGCTCGGACTGCACTGATCGGTCGGCCTTCAACATCACCGACACCCAGTACTGCATCTGGCCCACAGCAGAGGCACCAAACACGGCGCGAGATTAAGCAGACGGGGGGTAAGTGTGAGCATATCCGGGCTAGGCTAGCCAGCTATCCCCACAATAAACTGGATTACATTTGATTACTGCGCTGTTGTGCCTTTGTTTGCGCTGTGTACTCAATGCGCGTCACTGACGCTTTTCATATGATAGGAACATATCTAAAACTAATGCTATAATCAACACTTACTCGTAACTCGTTCATCTCGACAGCTGTAATGGTACATTGCGTGTGTTACAAAGTTGGTTATAATGATGAAGACGGGCTCGGCGTGACTGGGACTCGTGTTTATTCAGAACTCTCAGATACAAACACAATAAACTCGTGCTAACAGCGCTCTCACAACTCAGTAGTTACTATAAATAACTTTGTTAGCAATCGCTGAGCTCCGTCTCTGGTACATTAGTGATGTCCGGTTCGCAAACAAATCTTTCTTTTGAACCGGTTCTTTTTAGTGAACAGAATCAGTTCACCAAATCGGACTGAATCGTTCTAAAGGGTTCGCGCCTCGAGTCAGCGCTGATCCATAATTTACTAAAGTTACTAACTTTCTGACATGAGTGACAGCCCCTCCGACTAGAAATAAACTAATAACCTGAAGTATATGCTAGTAACTACAACAGTTCACTGAACTGAGACTGACAGAACTGATGTGAAGTGAATTCAGGTCCATCTGTCTCTCTGGCAGCAGCTCGTACCTGCTCGTGCCTCCTCGTGGACCTCGTTAAACCACACCCCCCTCCGCTCATTTCAAATGCAAAGATGTCATCCAATCACAACAGTGGGCGTTTTTACTGAAGTCTCACAGTAGACACACCCCTTGAAACAGGGCATTCAGCCACAGGGCAAACATCAGTATTGAAAAAATGCCTTTTATTTCTAAATTATGACATTTTATGATGTAAAAATCATACTAACAATATAAGTACACCTCAGGAAACATTATAAAATAATAGAAAAATGCCATGCCATGGGACCTTTAAGCTCTGGGGCCATTTTTGGGATTTCCGCCTGGATTTGGCCCACCCAAATTGAAAAGCTTCCCATACCCACATACAGTGGTCCAAATACAAAATGTTGGTGTCCTTTTACAGGAAACCCTTTGAAGTTACATAAACCACTGCTAAAAGTGATAAACATGTAAGCATATGTTGTCTGATCTGTAATAATCCCCACATTACCCCCCCACAGGGTGCGCAGCATTTAAGAGGTTAATGACAATTTTATTCAACTATTTCTCCCCCCAACACACACACATTTACATTTATGCATTTGGCAGACGCTTTTACCAAAGCGACTTACATTGCATTCAAGGTACACATTTTACATTTGGTCACCCATGACCTTGGCGTTGCTAGCACCATGCTCTACTGTTTGAGCTACAGGAAAGCCACACACACACACACACACACACACACACACACACACACACACACACACACACACACACACACACACACACACACACACACACACACACACACACACACACACACACACACACACACACACACACACACACACACACACACACACACACACAAACCACTAAGACTAAACACAAAACGCGGTGACATGAGTTAACCATCAGCAGCAGGTGAAGAGCATCACAAGATACTGCCCGATTGAATAGGGAGCACTACAGTCTGACAACTTAATTGCACTTAAGTTTGTACATATTGTTCCTATGTTAAGTCACGTTTCCTGTTTTAAAACTTGCTGACACACATTTCTAATCTTGTTTTGGTGGTTGGCCCTGACATAAAGTCTAATTTTTTTTTTTGGTAACAGAGGAGAGCTTTGAACTCCTGGCCTGGTTTAGATTTCCCACTTGAATCATTTATTGGGAGTTGCAGCAATTGATAATACAAGGCACAGGAATTAGAGTCGGGGTAAAGGGGAATCAGATGCTTTGTACAGAAAGGCCTTTAGCGGGTAGTTTGACCTCTTTCACAGAGTTTAAAAAACAGTTCAAAGGAACAAAACAAATGCAGCTGGCTGTACATGCAGAACACTGTGAATGGTAAATGAATATGAAACACGCACAAATCTCTAGCTCTAGGAACACAAAAAATGATAGTATAAATATGAGTCCATATTTTAAGCCTGATTGGGCTGATCAAAATGCTGTATAATGCTGCCTTCACGTGCTCTCGGAATTATCGTAAATACGAGTTTCCTAGGTAAACATTGCACATGAACGTCCTCACATTTTGAATCTTGAATGCAATGCGCTCGTAATCACGACTTCAGAAGTCGGAATAATCAAATTTCCGATAGCACGTGAAGGCAGCATAAACTACAGGGTGTGTTTAATAAGCTCTTATATATTTTTTTCTCATGTAAAGAAAACTGCACAGCCAGCTCTTGAAAGAATTATTCCCTAAAAACCATGTTGGGGACTAGAATAACTCAGCATGAGTGTTATTGTGAGAACAGATGCCCATTTTATTCTCCTACTGGACATTTTGAGTTCATTTGACATGTTTATTTATTGGTCCTTGCTTTGCAGGACAAAACGCTTGGCACTACTCCTCAGTGCATGTGAACAAGACATACATCAACAGTTCTCTCCCTTATCCAGCAGTTTTAACATAGCTGATCACCAGCATACACTACTGTTCAAAAGTTTTAGGGTCAGGACGATAAAAAAAAAAAGAAATTAATACTTTAATTCAGCAAAGATGCATTCAATTGAACAAATGTGACAATACAGACATTAAATAAATGAATAAAATATTAAGCAGCACAAATGTTTAGCACATATAATAATAAATAGTAGAAATGTAACTTGAGCACCAAATCAGCATATTAAAATGATATCTGATAGATTGTGTGATACTGAAGACTGGAGTATAATGGCTGCTGCCATTCAGTTGTGAATCAGCTGTGCCATCACAGAAATAAATTATATTTTTAAATATATGGATTTCTAATTGTAATAATATTTCACATTATTACTGTTTTTATTGTATTTTTAATAAAATAAATACAGTCTCTGTGAGCATAAGGCCACATCCGCACGAAGCCAGAGCTTTCCTTACCCAATTTTTTTTCCTCATCTCAAGAAATATCTGCATACATACAAAACCACTGAAACCGACTCAAAACAATGTAGAATACATGCCAGACCAGTATGTGGCGCTGTAATTCTGCCACAGCAATGGTCGCAAGGGAGGCAAAATTTCACGATAAAATAACAATAAATAAATGTGCTACTTACCAGATTGTGTTTTATTACCACCTACACCTACACCAACCCTAAACCTATACCCTTACAATAATGCAAATACAGTAATTAAATGACGCAATATTGATGTGTGCATGCCCAGTGGCTGTAGCTGTATTTCTTCTAGTCTTTACCATACGAGACGTGGTGTGTTGACATAATCGTTTATACAGATTGGTTGTACACGCAAGGGTGTTGTTTTCAAATTTATCTACTCTGGGACCCGGTTTAAAAAAATAGCGGTTTCAGGCTCCCAAAACAATGAAACGCAGATACGATACAAAAGTTTTACGTATACAGCTAAACACATATCTGTGTGTACGGGGCCTACGAGTCTTGGTGAAAAAAAGAAAAGAAAAATGAACAGACCCCAGACTTTTCAACGGTAGTGTATGTTGGATTTTGGATGCTGGTGCATTGGTTTCTTGACTTTCTTACATGGATAGTTCACTCATAAATGATTTTGCTGTCATCATTTACTCACCCTTATGTCTTTTCAAACCTGTGTCAACTGTGTTAATGGTTTTTGTCCATAGAAGGAAAGACATTGGGGTCTCAAACAACATTGGAACCCACTGACAGCCCCAAATACTGAGACACTTACAGTATATCTTCTTTTGTGTTCCACAGAAGAAAGAAATGCATAAGGTGAGTAAATTATGAAATTGTGAACTATCCTTCTAGCTTAGCTAGCACTTTCTTGATTAATAAACATCACAAAAAATGTCACGGTGGGGAATGGATGAAAGGAGGGAAAACCAGAACATACCACGCACAAGGAACCAGGAGACATGAAGCAAGGATGGGAATCAGTGACAACGAACCAACACAGGACTGTCCACACGAACACGGGTATTTTCAAAACCGCAGCTTTTTCTACACAGTTTGGCTGTTCGTCCACACGCAAACGCAGTATCCGGTTACTGAAACCGGGCTTTTTTGAAAACTCTTTAGAAACTCTGGTTGCAGCGTTGTTGTGTAGATAGTGAAACCGGAGATTTCGGCTTGTGAAGTGCACCGTCATTTCTTTTATTTACATGAGTCGAGTCTGTGCAATGGCGGATGTAGCTTTTAATAACTCTGCTAACAGTGCTTATCACATGTATACAGATACATGCGCAGTTATCTCATTGTATTGCAGAACAGAGGCACCAGAATGCAATAATACAAAATTGTAAGGCAAGTGTGTGAAGCTATTACAATCCACTTGGGCCCTGCCCCTGTGTATATACAGTTACCTGTCACTGTATCCAAAGTAAAGGAACTTGTAGAAGGGTTTCACTGAGCCTGATGGCATCCCTCAGTGCATTAGTGCTGTGGATGGGACCCATGTGGAAACCAGGCAGCCAATGATAGCGTGGTTTTGCATTTTCATGTGGACAGAGATTTTTTTTAAACCGTGCTTGTGTGTACGGGATTGTTTTTTAAAACTGAGGACAAACTCCGGTTATAAAAATACCCCTGTACGTGTGGACTAGGCCTTAATAAAACAAGGCAATAAATGAGTGAGGACAGATGGGGCAAATTAACCAATTATCAGGTAACAAGAGGGGCGGGGTCAAGACAATAGACATGAGAGCACATAGCACAAAGAAACACATGACAAGCCAAGTGCTCACACAAAACATGACAATATAGCAGTATCAGGGCTCTGTCACAAACCCAAGAGCAAACTAGAACGGAAGTGATAGAAGGCCATGCTGTTAAACTTTTTTCTGGTTAAAAGCTTGGACATGCTCATTAACTATAGCGAGACCAAAGTGAAATACTTTACCAACAGTGTCGCTCTTGAAACTTTTGTACATCTCAAGGCCAAATCAGAAGTATTCATCAGGGAGCTAATTATGAGATTGATCTTCATTATTAATATCTGTATCACCGTAATTACTGTACCTTTGCACAATTTAATTATCCTTTTGTCTCTAAGGGCGAGTGAAAAGTGATCTATAAACCCATTATGATGGGGCGAGGTACTGCCTTTTTATTAGAATATTTATTAGAAATTCAAACATGCATGCACATAAACATTTGCATATCTGGTATCTAAGAACTCTAACATCACAACAACACAGCCTTGATGTAAAGCAAATGTAATGGAGATTAAATCTGTATCACACATCACAGGCACTGATGTCTAGCATCACGATGCCAACACACAGACTACGACAGCTTAGCATGTGTTATTTACTTCAGATATGATGTGTTCGGGACTGTGAACATACCACTGTAAGAAAAATATCCTTTTCAGGTGGTAGAATGACTTTGTTTATGAGTGAATCTGTACTTTTGAACAAATCTTTGATCTATTTGTCCTCCTCAATGTCCTTCTGCTGTTAGCCGCTAACATGAGGCCGTACTATCTGCCGAGGGAATTCTCGCATGTTATCGCGATAGCTACGTATATTCCCCCCTCTGCTGATGGGGAATCGACATGCGATGTCCTGCATACTGTTGTTAACAGGCTGTCAACACAGAGTCCAAATGCCCTTCTTATTATCTCTGGAGATTTTAATCATGCCCCTCCATCCTCCACTCTGCCCACATTCACTCAGTATGTTTCATGCCACACCAGAGACAATAAAACACTGGATTTATTCTATGCAAACTCAAAGGAGGCCTATACATCAACACCCCTCCCCCCCTTGGGAAGATCGGATCACAACCTGGTTCATCTCCTACCTGTGTACAAACCCCTTGTATGCAGGCAACCAGCTACCTCCCGCACAGTGACGACATGGTCTGATGAGACCGATGAGGCTCTGAAAGACTGTTTTGAAACAACTATGTGGGAGGAATTGTGCAATCCACATGGGGAGGATATTGACAGTTTAACAGACTGTATTACGGACTACATTCATTTCTGTGTGGAGAATTCTGTACCCACCAGGACTGTACTGTGTTTTTCCAACAACAACCGTGGATTAACCCTGATATAAAGACTCTCCTTAAAGAGAAGAAGAGGGTTTTTTAAATTGGGAGACAAGGAAGAGCTGAAAACTATCCAGAGAGAACTTAGAAAGAAGATCAGGGAAGGAAAAGCATGCTACAGGAGGAAGATGGAGGATCAGCTGCAGCAGAACAACGTCAGCAGTGTGTGGAAGGGGCTCAAAACCATCACTGGTCATAAGGAGCCCAGCTCTCAGGCTGAGGGTGACCAGCAGTGGGTGAATGATCTTAATCTATACTTTAACAGATTTGATCAGCTACCCTCCCCTGCCCCCATCCAGTACCCCCTGCTGCAATCCCCCTTCTCTGGTTCCACAGCAAGCAGCTCCAGCCCCACCTCTCTCTGCACTGCTATCAGCTCACAGTCAATATACAACACACCTAACTAACCCCCAGGTGTGAGCCCAGGTGAGAATGGAGCTCAGGAAGATCAAAGCTAGGAAGGCTATGGGCCCAGACGGCATCAGTTCCAGGCTACTAAAGACCTGTGCAGACCAGCTGTGCGGCACATGTTTGACATGAGCCTGAAGCTGGGGAAGGTGCCACAGCTATGGAAAACATCCTGCGTGGTGCCTGTTCCAAAGACGTCGTGCCCAAAAGACTTTGGGGACTACCGACCAGTAGCACTGACCTCCCATCTGATGAAGACATTGAAGAGGCTGGTGCTCACTCATCTCCGACCTCTGGTGAGCCCATCAATGGATCCACTTCAGTTTGCCTACCAACCTGGCATTGGAGTGGAAGACGCAGTCATCTTCCTCCTAAATCAGGCTACTTCACACCTGGAAAAGGCTGGGAGCACTGTGAGAGTCATGTTTTTTGACTTCTCTAGTGCTTTTAACACCATCCAACCTGTGCTACTGAAGGATAAGATGGTGTATATGAGAGTGGACCATCATCTGTCAGCCTGGATACTGGACTACCTCACAGACCGACCACAGTATGTGAGGACTCGTGACTGTGAGTCTGACATGATTGTCTGCAACACTGGAGCCCTGCAGGGAACGGTTCTTGCCCCGTTTCTCTTCACCATCTACACTGCAGACTTCAAGTTTAGCTCAGCAACCTGTCACCTACAGAAGTTCTCTGATGACTCTGCCATCGTCGGTCTGATCACGAATGATGACGACAGAGGACATAGGACTTATACAGAACTTTGTGGACTGGTGCCAATGGAGCTGCCTCCAGATAAAAGCAGGGGAAACCAAAGAACTGGTGGTGGATTTCCGTAGGCACAAACACACTTCATCACTTCCATTGGTAAACAGTCAGGGAAAGGACATTGTGAGAGTGGACTACATTACAAATACCTGGGTGTTCACCTAAACAACAAACTGGACTGGACTGACAACAACTGAGGCAATCTATAAGAAAGGGCAGAGCAGACTCTTTCTGCTGAGGAGACTAAGGTCTTTTGGAGTGCAGGGAGAGCTACTGAAGACCTTTTTTGACTCTGTTGTGGCATCAGCCATATTCTATGGAGTGGTCTGCTGGGGTAGCAGCATCTCTACTGCAGACAGGAAGAGACTAGACAAGCTGATCAGGAAGGCCAGCTCAGTCCTGGGGATTCCCCTGGACACTGTACAGGAGGTGGGAGAAAGGAGGATGGTAACAAAACTATCATCATTACTGCAGAAAGCCTCCCACCCCCTGTATGAAACTGTTACCTCGTTGAGTAGCTCCTTCAGTAACAGACTGTTACATCCTAAGTGTCTGAGGGAGCGATACAGAAGGTCTTTTCTCCCTGCTGCTATTAGACTGTACAATAAAAGCTGCTCCCAGTGAACCATTAACCAAAATACACACTGCTATTACTGTTCAATGGTGTAATAGTTACTATTTTTACTTTTTTACTATTTAATAATACTACCTGTGTGCAATATTACCTGCAATACGTGCAATACCACCTGTGTGCAATACAACCTGCAAAACGTACTTTCCCTCATCTGTATTTATACATTGTGTTGTGTATATACTTGTATATTATTGTAGTATACTTATTCGTCTATTCTTTTACATATTTGCATTTATTCTTGTTTTTATTTTTATTTCTTATCTTATCTTATCTTATCTTATCTTATCTTATCTTATCTTATCTTATCTTATCTTATCTTATCTTATCTTATCTTATCTTATCTATCTTATCTTATCTTATCTTATCTTATCTTATTTATGAATCCATGCACTAGCTCCTATTTTTAATTAAATTACAAAAAATGGCTTTGTTGTCATTTGTTGAAAAAAATAGTGATAGGCCTACTTGAATACTAGAATTTAGAATTTCTAAGTAGAAAATAAAGAATTATTTCAGTTGTGAACAACACTGTTATTTAACAAATTGTTTGCTTAATGATTCAGTGATTCATTCATTACAACAACAAAAAACAATTGTCTGTGACTAATCTGAAAGGGTAACTGAATGAATCCGTGAACACATCTGAACAAATCCTTTTGCTGAACAGATTCAAAAGTCATAGAGACATGCATAAAATGTATTTCATGTGTTTACATGTCTTGTTAAATGATTCATATTTTTACCCTTTTGCCAAGGGTGTAACGATTCACTCGTTGTCTTGATGCATTGCATCGATATTGAAACATCATGGATTTTTTAAATATTAATTGTTTGTGTAGGTCAAGAGTCAATTTGCATTTTAAATGCATAAATTATTGTAAACATTTTGGTCCAGTTTCACAGACTGGGCTTGGATTAAGCCAGGATTAGGCCTTAGTTCGATTAGGACATTTAACCTTTAAATGCATGAATGTTTCGACCAATCATTATTACATACTCGGGTCTTTAGCGACCCGGATCTATATCTAACACAGATGGATCTCTACCTGTCGCGATAATAAAACTCTCCTGATATTAGTGTAACAATTACAAAATAATAAAATAAAGCATATTTTGTTACCCTTTGGAGCTTGGAAGGGTTCAGTTTGAGCAGATGTTTTATACCATCATCACTGTCCTCATCAGAGCTCATTTCCCAGTACATTCAGCATCTGTCTCATATTAACAAAACTATAATTTTCAACATCTTCAAAATCAATATTTTGATCGCTGACAGCTCCTTCACCAGATCCACCATCAACTGACAGTGACGCTAATATTTGATTGCGTTCAGTACTTCCTCTGCAATAAAGCTCTGAGCCATTTCAAGTTTTGCTGATGATACTTCCTATTCTTTTGTTTTCTGCCTGCGGTAACTATGAGTGAAACGCCACTTCATCTTTGTGTATCAGACATTGGCTGTATTTTAAAAAAATAAAGTATAATACTTTATTTACCACAACGGCCTATTTGGCACAATTGGGATCGACAGGATTTGCTTTAGATTTATATTAGGAACCATCAGTGCAGCGTTGAAAGTTTCACCCGAGGAGAGAGCTCACGGTTCCAGAGAACATGTGTCCGGACACTCTGCGAAGATTTTTTCATCCCCCGTGAGAACGGCAAACAAGCAAGGTAAGTGTGATTTGTACTATCCGCGGTTGTCTGCACCCCAATTTTAGCTTGTCAGCATTGGTGGTAAAAACTGAGGTAAACCTAACGTTTTATGAATTTATTGAATTAGATTAGGAACCGGTGCAGCGTTGTAAGTTTTGCCCGAGGAGAGAGCTCACAGTCCGGACAACATACTTTACATAACGTTAGGTTATCATTTGCTTAAACTTTGCTGCTAAAAACTGAGGCAAACCTAACGTTTTATTTAAAAAAAAATGAGTTTATTGAATTAGATTAGGAACCAGTGCAGCCAGCGTCGTGTGTAACGTTACTGCCCGAGGAGAGAGCTCACGGCCCGGACAACATACTTTACATAACGTTAGGTTATCATTTGCTTAAACTTTGGTACTAAAACTGAGGTAACATAAACCTAACGTTTTATTTTTAAAAAGACTTAATGTTAGTGAGTTTATTGAATTAACTTTACCAATACAATGAAGATTTTGTTTATCGAGCATATTAAGCGTACATTAGGACGACGTTAGTTAGTAAATTAACGTTGGCCACTAGTTGCAAAAATAATGTCGTTAACAAGCAAAGTTTACATTTGGATTGACATTATTTATTTTACATTTTAGATAAGAATACCAGGAGCCTGCCTGTGCTGTGCGACACTGGAACTCATACAACGGTAAGTAACGTTACTCCTCTTTGTTTCTCCACATATTACTGATAATTCAAAGTTTTTCTTGTATGTTTTAGTCGGGTCTGTTTAACTGAATCACAAAATTATTTAGTTTTTTCACCTCTTTTTAGCTGTAACTAGCCATGTACCATGTTTTTTTTCATAAATTAAATTATACTAAAATAATCCAAAACTGTGTTTGTCCAGGACTGACAGATTATAATTTTATTTTCTGGAATTTAAGCAGTCCTGGACAATTTTTGGATGATTTTGGCAGATGAAATATAATTTATGACAAAAACATGGCAAAACTTCAGAATAATGTTGCTCAAGTGCAAACCTGAACACATTTCTGAACACAAAAGAAGATGAAGAATGTTTGTAACCTAACAGATTGAGGCACCATTCACTTCTATAGTAACGTAGACTAACCATGTTCCGTACACTTTTCGCTATTCACCAAACGCCCACTCCTCCGTTGTTGAGAGCCAGACGGGCAAGTTTGTGTGATCATTCCCTAGGTGAATACCCATTGGACAGTCCACACTTTGATTGATGTCTTTTGGACCAATAATATTTGAGAAAAGTGGGGAAAAGTACCTCCTCCGCTGGTGTACGGAAGATGATGAGCGTTAACGGTGTTCCGTACAGGTATACAATGATGTTCCGTACAGAGCGAATAACTTGATTTCAACTGCGAAAAGTGACATTTATCTGATAAATTGCAAGCTGTGTGTTTATTTTAACTAAAGAAAACATAATTTAAATGAATAATAAAGGTGAATACCTTTTTATTTGGTTAAAATGTAAGTTAATTGCAGGTTCAATAAGAGAACCATGCGAGCTACGCATGCTTGTGTCGTGATATAATGGCATGTGAGTTAAGCATGAACCATGTGAAACATTGGGGAATAATATTACCATATATTTCTGAAGACAAAGAAGGGCAAACAATTTGCATTGATTACTTTTTTTTTAATGATAAATCAATGTGTAAACTTCAAAACTCTGCCTGTCTCAGCCTGAGTGGCGCCAAGCGGTCATCGCCTGGAATTTAACGTTTAAAAAAATCCCATTTAAAAGCATTTATTCAACAAAAGGTCATATATTTAACAATTTGTGATAACATAATATTCATTTAATAAAGACTGTTATACTCCGAGAAGCATAAATTAAATCAAAATGTACATTTTCGCTGCTCTAGTTATCTCCCCACACAAGCTGCACTCTGACGTGCAGCTTCCCCACTGTCCAATTTCAAGCGCAGTGGGCGCACCATGCAAATTTACTGAAATCTCACTGGAACAAACGGCGGTAGGGTCTCTGTCTTGATCGGATGTGAAAGAGGGAGAAATCACGATGACACAGATATATAGTTTATGTATGACCAGGAAGTATTTACCCAGCGATCAGCGGTAAAAGTTCATCTGTACGGAACAACGTTGTGTACGGAACATGGTTGGTCTACGTTAATTTTTTCCTACTATGGAAGTAAATGGTGCCTCAAAATTGTCTGGTTACAAACATTCTTTAAAAGGTTTAGAACAACAGGGCGAGTAAATGACAGAATTTACTTTTTTTTTTTTTTTGGTGAACTATCCGTTTAATGACGGACTATTATTCTAAAGTGTTACCAAAAACATTTAAAGCAAAGGCACTAAGGGTGATGAAATTTAAAATATCTTTATTCTCTTCATTTTCTCTTGCTTTAAGTTTTTTTTCGTAAGGAAAAAGGGAGGGAACAAGATGCACCACCAAAACCGGAGTGAGTCGGAAGACTGGGGAAGTTGTTAACAGGAAGACAACTGTAATCAACAACAGAGTGTCATCCTTCCTTCGCCACCTAATGGAGTTTGAATGGAAAAACTTGGACTAGGTTAGACACTTTTTTAATAGGATATGTAATGTACACAGACACTTACGCTGCATTCACACAGGGCGTCATGCCGGTTAGAAATTTTGTCTTGAGGAAGCGCCGACGCCACGTGACAGTGACGTATGGCATCAAAACACCTCGAGAGCAATTCGAGAGCAGTCGGCTAATACAGCCGGTGCAGTTTCTCCAGAGCGACTGCATGGACTTTGATGATGACACAGCTGTTCCACGATTGGCCAGATTCTCCGCATGACAGCGATCACATGTGTTTCGTGTTTATTCTAAAATCTTCAGTTCTTCTAATGCGCACAAATCTCTTTTTTATTACAGTTAAACCTCTTTTCATGTAGTTGCGATGTTATATTGTCATGTTTATCAAAATAAAACAGATGAAAAACGTAGACCCCCACTTCATTGATAGTTTAGGCTTGTATGTTAACTTTATTCTTGTACAAACACACGCTGTATTAAGCAGTGCATAAAGTATTACATGACAAAAAAATGTCTCTGAAACATCTGTGTATTGACAAATATTGCATTTATTTCACTTCAGCTGATAAAGTGTGCAAACACAGTGCAAGCATCACTGCGGGAAGCAGAAAGTGTCAGACTTCACGTCTCCGTTTGCAGCTCCTCCCCGCCTGTACTCGTGGCTACTCTCGCCGATTGGTTGCATCCAGCCACAGCTGATGTCCAACACACCTTTCAACTTCTGCCGCTTGCAACGTGAGTGAAGCGACACGACGCGATGGAACCCACAATTCAGTTCAGCAACGCATGATGTCAACCATTCAAAGAAAATGAGAAGCGTTAACGCCGGTGCCCCGTGTGAATGTAGCATTAAGTTTGAGGATACCTTACTAAAGCTAATGCAGTATACATGTAATCCATCCTGCAATAAAAGGTTACATTGTTGTTTTTGATTAAATAGTTTGTGAAATCGTGTTGAGGTGATTCAGTAATATGACTTTTTTGGAGCATGTAGTTTGTGCTGCTGCTACTATTATGTACTGACAGTTTTCTTTAGTTTTTTACTCAATATCAATTTTGTTAAGCTAAATAACAGAGACACCTCTAATATGCAATCAGGTTCAGCATCACTACAAAGTACATTCTTCAAAATATTTATAACATTGAATCACCAGCTAAAACAAAAAACTGAACATTTAATTTCACATCTTCATGAAGGCATTGCAGGACTGAATTAGACTAGACAGCATACGTTGAGCTAGGTGTACCTCAAAGTGTTAACTGTCTATAAAATAGTATTTTACCATTATGATGAATTGTAATGGGATTTTAATTTTTTATTAAATTCCAACAGTGTAAAAAGTTTGTGTATACTCAAATTGTATGACTAACTTCATATCATTCTTATCTAGAGGGACTTCTTGCCATAATGGAGCAGAATCCTGGTTCCTGTTTGAAATCATCCAATGTGGAAGATGGCACAGATCGGTACAGACATGAAACTTGTGTTTGTGTTGCGTTGTGATAACTTGTTTCAGAATTAATTTGCTCTTTGTTTATATTTTATTCATGTATATGTGTATTTTGCACCAAAGTTACAGTATTCTTCAACCAACTATTTACAGTATTCTACCAACTATTTTCTGCAGAGTTTTTAAAATTGTAGCTCAAACAATAGTGTGTGGCGCTAGCAAGGTCATGGGTTCAATTCCCAGGGAAAGCAAGAACTGACAAAATGTAAAATGTGTATCTTGAATGCAATGCAAGTCGTCTGCCAAATGCATAAATGTAAATGTAAATAAAATGTAAAATAAGTGATATTGAATGCACTCTGATTACTTTTATACATGATTTTCTGAAAATAATATTTGATTCGAGGATGTTTTAAAGTGAACTTTTTCCACACATTTACATGTTTAAGTTAAAGCACTTAAAATGTTTTAAATAAAGAATTTTATATTTCATAATAATTGTCTGTTTGGATTACTTCTGTAGGATAGATTAATGTAAGAATTAATGTAATTCAGTAAGTATGAATGATTGAATAGAATTAGGATTAATGCACTGTTAACCAAGGTTTACAGTAACGGTACTGTATTACAAAATTACAGTAACATGTAGTTACTGTAAACTGAAATGCGGTTATTGTACTGTAAATCTCAAATACAGTAACTTACTGGCAACAGTGTTGCCAGTAAGTTACTGTAAAATCTCTTATAAATTTCTAACAGTGTATAATTTATGAGTCAAATCAATTCTCTGTCTAACCAAAGATTCACAAGTGCACAAACAAAGGGATAGAGAATGTGAGACAGTTGCTCAATATGGGGAGTGATTTTTGAAACAGTCACTGTTTTAGTGCCACTTAAACAGTTCCAAGAATCCCAAATCCACCATGAAGCCCAGATTCATACTTCAACTCCCTGATAAATCCCACCACTGACACAATCCAGCACATTCAGAGTGTCTGAGTGTGAGCAGCATCATGCGTGAAAAGGGAAATACTTCATTGGTCTCATTATCTCTATAATCAACATTGCTGTGTTGTTGAGAGAATAACCAACTGAGCATCTATCTCTCCGTCTACATAACTAATATAATCCTTTGCTTGCATTGCTCATTCAAAGAAAGAGATCGTTGGAATAAGCAGGATTCCTTCTGTACTCGTATGTCAAACAAAAACTCCCACACTCAAGACTCCCGTTGCTCACTCTGTCCTTGAACTTATAATAGTTCATGTCTCCATTAGCAGTAGAAAAGAGTCGTTCAAGCCCTTAAATGGCTCGCATTCACTCCAGCGCTCCGTAACAAACACAAATCCCCACAAGAACTCCAGCCACCAGCCCTGGATTTCAACCTTACAAATAAATGACAATTACACAGCATGGCGTGTTTTGCTTGGGCTGGTTCCTGTCTAATGGATCCTGCTGTATAAATAATGACTGTGTTTTGGACGACGCCTCCAGGGTCTTGTGGAATAGGGCAAGGATGAATAAACACAGAAAACTCTGAGAGACTTTACCTAAGGGACCGAGGTTGGCAAGGCGGGCTGCTGTCAATCACCTACACAAACACATAAAGGTAAAAATATATATGCATACAAGCACACCCAAAACGGATTACACATACCACATCTGTCACACATCAGCAGACACACAATGACTACACATTCTCATACGTGCCATTGTAGGTCTCGTGTGACGCCAGTTTCTTGGACTGTGAAACATTCCACAGATGCCCATGGCCGAGTATGTAAGCTGGAGTGATATCATTGCTTTCAAAAGGGTGTGGCAGTGAGCTGGCATAGTGATTTATGATGTGGTGTTTGAAAAGTATGGCGCTATATAAATGCTTTTAATCAAAACTGTGTATACAAGCAAGAACAAACATGGAGAAGGAAGAAAGCGTCTGTAGAAGAAACATGCTGGAACTGGTTTGTAAGCAGCTAAAAATAAAAGCCAGCATGCGTACTGGCCACTCATGAAGAGAGGCATGCAAAATCATAGAAAAATAATAATATAAAAAGTACAAGTTCAAAGGGTTTTTATTGAAAGAAATGAAAACCTTTATTCAGCAGGGATGCATTAAATAAATAAAAAAGTCACAAAAGATATATTTCAAATAAATACTGTTCTTATGAACTTTCTATTCATGATTGCACTTTATTTTACAGTACGTGCACTTGCGTGTACTTTCCTAAAAAAGTACTGGGTAATATAAGGTAACTACATGGGCTAAGGTTAGGTTTAGGGGTAGGTTCAGGGTTAGTACATAGTCATTACCCAGTTATTGCAATTACTATACTAAGTACATAGTATGTACATGGGGAACAGTATTGTAAAATAAAGTGCTACTAAAAAAGTTTCTTGAGCACCAAATCAAAATGATTTTCGATCAAACAAATGCAGCCTTGGTGAGCATAAAAGACTTTATGCTCACATGCATAAAAAAAAAAAAACTCTGCATGTGCAAGCTTAGCTAACACTATGCTAATATGTTTTGAGTTGTTGTCATGGCATTGTTATGTGGTTAATAAGGTGTTCTGAGTGGTTGATGCAAACAGAACTACAGTACAGTATGATCTGCGTTGCTCACATGGAAGATGCAGGTTTGAAACAAGCCAGATGCAAATCCCACTGTCTTCTACCCCCATAACTTCCAGTCTGCTCTCTATGGTCTCTATAATGTGCTGCTATAATAGACCTTATTCAGAGCAGCGCCATGACAGGTATGAAAGCGAGGCTGTGAGGGATAGACTTGCTGTGTTTTTTATGGCATCCGCTGTAAAAAGTCGTATAAAGCTCCTAGATCACTTATAATTTTCCACAGCTAATGTTGTCTGGAGTTTTTTGCCTAATGGAATTTCTTGGAAAGATAATTTTGCAGTGTTCCGTCAGCAGAACAATCCAAAAACACATGAAATAACAGCACAACCCACTGAAGAGCTGTATGTCTATCCCTCACATCCTCGCTTTCATTCCCGTCAAAAATCAAAGATGGCACTGCTGTGAATAAGGTCTATAAAAACTTGCAAAAATACCCAAAAATAAATAAATAAGAAGCACAGTCAATGCAGTGTTTAATACGAAACTAATTAAAATCTTGTGATGCATTAAATAGGACAACTTTTCCCGATTTCAATTTATTTGCATGCTTAATAGCTTTGTTATAGACAATTTATGTGGAAATTCCCCCAGAATTTCCCTTACTGACTGATGATGACCTTCATAAGCAAGACATAATTAGAACAATCCCAAGAGCAAAAAAGCATTTTTCATCTCTTTTTCGTCTTTTTATGTACCTTGAGTAAAAATAAAACTGAATGGAAAAGTTATTGAACCCAGTCATAAGCTTTACACAATTTAAAGATGTTGACTATTTCAGTCCAATCGAAAACATACATTATTATTAACTCTCTCTCTCTCTCTCTCTCTCTCTCTCTCTCACACACACACACACACACACACACACACACACACACACACACACACACACACACACACACACACACACACACACACACACACACACACACACACACATCTTACCTTCTTTGTACGAAGCTTGACAAGGGAGCTTTCAGCTTTTGGGACAATCTCAGGATCTGTGGCTTTAATTTTATTTTGATTTGCCCGATGTTCCTCACAGAGTCCCTCAGGTTGAGGTTCTCCTCTAGTTGGTTCCTTTAGCATTGAGTTTTGATCCTCTGGGTTTGTCACATTCTCACTCTGGTTAATGGTGTTTAAGTCTGTACATGTTGAATGTTCTGGCATCTCTGATGATATCTGAGCAGAAGCATCATCTCCAGATTCAGGAAAGGACCCCTCATGGATGGTCTGGAGTTTTGAGGAACAATCATGCCATGCTTCCATTGGGTCCATTTTTCCAAATGGTTCCAGTTGAGAAGTTTCACAAGCCGGTGTTTTAAAACTCCCAACTTTTAACATCTCATGATCAGAAAGATCAGAACAGTTTAAAATGCCATCACTCTCCTGATTATCATTGTCTTGTAGACCTCGAGTCACAATGGGATGTTTGCACACTAGACTTGCTTTATTAGCATCCAAGCTAGCTTCTGGAATGTGATGAGTCTCTTGAGAAGTTGATGAGGATAAAAAGTTTGGGATCGTAGTATCATCTGAGTACGAGCAATCAACTTTTCCAGATGTTAAAATAGTCTGTTCAGACATTTCACAACATTGTCCTTCCACAATAATGTGTGGATCAGCAGATTTCTGTGGTGAGTCAGAGGTGGGAGGTTTATTAGTTAGGTCTGTGATCCCGCTTGTGACACTCATGTGTTCACGTAACATCTGACTACTCGCAGTGACTTTCACCAACGATTCTGTATTTTCTACAGAAATTCCACTTTTGGTATAAGTTAGTTCAGAACAGTCAACTTTGACAGAGTTGTTTAAGGAGATACTGTCCTTCAACACATTTGATGAATCATTCGTTTCTTCTATTTGAGCCAATACTGTGGTAGTAGGCACAGGATGTGTCAGGCTATGGGGAGCAGATACTTTATCCTTGTTTAGCTCCTTATTATCTGGATCTCCATTGTGAGCTTGCAAATTTCTCGAAGCAGAACACTGCAATTCATCTTGATCTGCCAAGTTGTCTGAAGGTAGACTGCTATCTTGGTCACTCTTGTGCCGTGCTGTCTCATTGACAGTGTCTCCAGGCAGCAATGATTGGCTCTTTGGACCATCGCAGTTAGGTTGAGATCCACCCTGAAACTTCTGCACTACCTTCTCTATCCTTTTCATTCCAACTCCAATATCATTTTTAGGGCAGGATAAAGTCCAAGGCTGGTGATGACCACACTCAGGCATCGAGGCACACCTGCCACGCTGGTACCGCACATGGCAGCAGACCAAGTCTAGGTCATCATAGCTGTACTGTAATCCTGTGCGTGGGGTCACATGATCCTCCCAGCTTCTCTTACGAACGGCAACAGGCATGGCCAGATCCCTCTGCTAGCCCATAGAGCCTTATTATTACGGCCTACGAAACCAGATAGAGGTCCTTCTGCAGAGAGAGAAATAATGTTTTACTTCATTGTCAAACACATGAGTAACGATGCAATCTTCACATGTGAGAGAAATGTAAATGCCACATGTAATGAATGCTATTGACATTGAATCTCAAGTGCTCTTAAACTTGTTTAGTCTGAAGAGTCTGTTCTATGTTACACTGAAAAGCGCATTGACAACTTAATATGCCACAAACCTTGTGAATATTATAAATACTAGACTTATTTTTGAAGAACCAAGTGTGACACTAACCAACATTGAAGTGTTCACAGCTTTTGACTTATTTTGGATAATACAGAAATGATTATTGTTATAATATACTGTATAAACATATACTTTTTTAACGTTGAGGACCCCTTATATATTCAATACAGATTTCAAAAACAGCTGCATGACTGAATCGCAAAGAGAAAAAAAAAAATTGACGAATCACATTTGCCCTTGCGCCAATCATTGAGTCAGCCAAGCATTTCACCAGACCCTCCACCCACTGAAAAGTACAGTAATACTTCGCTACATTTTGCACAAGTCATTCTTCAGTGATTAGCCACCAAGGACTGACTTCTTTTTAAAATTAGACCAGAAGGAAAATCTCAAGATGGAAAGAAGTGCAGTAATAAAAGACCGTTGGGGGAAAACCACACAGCGTGGTGAAATGGCAAAAGCTCTTGTAGTCCCTTAGGTCTGATAGATCTTCATGACGTCTATGTGAAGTCAGCGGTTAGTGGCAAGCATTGAGAGAAGGTCCTAACCAGGACATTCCTCTCACATCTGGCCAGAAGTTACTCCCTCTGTGAAACATCTGGTCGTGAAGTCCAGCCTGACAGAGCTCGGTTGCCTCTGGCAAGCACTTTTGTGGATTATTCGTTTTCGATAAAGACAGTTATCTTGCCGTAAAGAAAGATAATCCTTAGTTGCTCACGTCACTGACATCTTGAACTTACTTTGTGCATGTTTGGTAATGTCTAAATCTCAATATTAGTCTCTAGTGCCTGCTAGAATAACTAAATGTCTTAGTTTGTATATAAACAACGAAAACGTGATAGCAAGCCAGCGCAGTAGACATTATAAAGAGATTGATAAGCAGATGGACAGTCTAAGCATTAGTACCTGGACGACTCTCCTCTTGTCCTCCTCTTCCTCTGGCCTTGTGAGCGTGTCACTCTGTGTTGGTACCGTTCGTCTTTGGCGATGGAGTGGCCAGTTACCCACTCTCCCCGGCGTGTGGTGAGCTCACCCTCTGACACAGCTAGCTCTGTTCTCAAGCCAGCCAAGACGTCAAGGTCATGTGTCTCCAGGGGTCAACAACTTCTCTATGGTCCCATGCAATGCAATCAAACACAATTCCTGCATTGAAGAGGTCTAAAGGGAAATACAGAAAAATACACTCTGTATTGAATAATTCTCCAAGGTGAGATATAAATGTATCCAAGTTTGAAGCCTCTAGACTAGGACTTCAGCTCTGTTGATATATCAAATGTTCAGCTGTCAAAGAGGCAGCGCTCCTTTGCAATAAGCGTCCCTAATTGGTTCTGCAACCAATTTGCATTTTTCCGTCAATGAAGCGGTTGGAGAGATGATGCAAGAACTCCACAAGAGGGAGGAGGAAGCCATTCGCTTCTACCAATCTCTCGCCAGACGTCTGGGGCGATCACTGATCTTGGTCAGTTCCTGTTGGAGCTTTTTCTCCCTGGAAGAAACAAGGAGGAGGAGAATAAAACAGAGACGCGTGGAGCTAGAAACGTGGAGAGCGTGTTGTCATCTAGACGGTATTAGAAGTTTTAGCTTGAGATGACTGTTCTGTTTGTTTTGGAGTCTTAAGTCACTGTTTATCTTTCTCTCTCTCCTCCTCCATTTCTTGCTTTCTCTTTTAAGAAACCAGGCTCTTCATATCCTTTCTATTGTGCAGTTCATCTGGAAACTGACAGTTGAATACTTTTCTTACTTCTCTCCCTCTCCCTCTCTCTCTCTCTGCCCCCTCTATTTCCGTGCTGTTCATGACATTTAATTCTTCCTATAAAATCGGCATGCCAAATTCCCTTTCCACTCACAGACATTCACACACAGACACACACAGACACACACACACACACACACACACACACACACACACACACACACACACACACACACACACACACACACACACACACACACACACACACACATACACTCTTTCCACGCCTCCATGTGTGTGTATCAGTTTGTTAGCTGGGAAAAGCACTCTCCGGTTTTGATTAGAGGCAGACAGGGTTCTGTGTAAAAGTTTGAGTCAGAGGTTCAAGTCAGATTGCAGAAATGTTTTGGCACTCATTTCAGATAACTAACGCAACTTCATAATGCAACAGCTCAAGCGTTCTTACCCAAACACTTAAAATAAATAAAATAATAATAATATTAGTATTAATAATAATAATAATAATAATAATATTTAGCTCAAACTTCCTCACACAAATATTGATAAAATATTGAATTATTATTATTTATGTATTTATGTATTTATTTATTTATTTATTTATTTATTTATTTATTTATTTATTTATTTATTTATTTATTTATTTATTTTATTTAGCAGTTCATTATATTAACATCCTTTGAAGTACTTTCTAACATTAAAAAATAACAACATTGTTATTAATGACTAATAATAATAATAATAATAATAATAATAATAATAATAATAATTATTATTATTATTATTATTATTATTATTATTATTATTATTATTATTATTATTATATATATTTGTTTCTTATTATATTTAGCAGAAAGATCCTTTACACAAATAATTTATATTATTTAAAACAACAAAAACAACAACAATAATAATAATAATAATAATAATAATAATAATAATAATAATAATAATAATACATTTGATAATTACCAATTATTATTATTATTATTATTATTATTATTATTATTATTATTATTATTATTATTTTATTATTGATTTTTTAAGAGGTCCTCAAAGATCACTAGAACTGTTATAGCCAGGATTGCTCGAGGCACATTTTTCTACATATCTTGGAAAAAGGCCATGTCAAAACTCTTTGACAGTGGCTTGCTTGTTCTTGGGCAGCTTCAAAGGAAAATAAGGTATAGTGCATTTCAGTGTGTGAGTTGGCTATTCATTGCCTAATATAGACATGTTTCTTGATGGTCACCCTCTCTCTCACACTCTCGATTTGTTGTTTAAAGGGAAAGGACCTGGGACACATACAGAGTAAAGGGATGTAACACTGACAGTCATTTACAGTGGCAGAGCGACCAGAAGTCATTCTCTTTCAATGAGGGTTGGCTATTTCATACAACAGTGATTGTTGGTGACATTATTTGTGTCCAGCAACACAACACAGTTGAGAAAACCATTATGCAAACATTTATGCAAATGAGTCTAGGCAAGACAGAGGGGAAGCTAATGTTGATATTGATATTGATTTAATGTTAATGTTGTGATTTAAAGAAATAGTTCACCAAAAAGAAAGAAAGAAAGAAAGAAAGAAAGAAAGAAAGAAAGAAAGAAAGAAAGAAAGAAAGAAAGAAAGAAAGAAAGAAAGAAAGAAAGAAAGAAAGAAAGAAAGAATTCTGTCACAAACATACTCAATCTGATGTGGTTTTAAACCTGTGAGACTTTCTTTCTTTCTTCTTTCTATTTTCGCTCTTTATGTTCCACACACAGGTTTGGAATGACGTGAGGGTGAGTAAATGATGACAGAATTTTCATTTTTGGGTAAACTTTTCCTTGAACGATATGATTTGTTTTTACCCACATGCAACAATATTATAATTAAATATACTGTATAAAACCATGCCACAAATGGTTGCCATTCTGAGTGAGTCATTCATATACTGATACTCGTTCATCTTATTCATGATATGATGTATTACACACAGTAGAAGTTTATATCTAGGCACTTTCCTCTGCATAATATTCATATTTTGCAGCAAGAAAATGGATTCCTTGTCAAAATAAAATGACACTGTACTTTGAATAAAAAATCTCATTTGTGATCATACATTCAAAAGCTATAGCCAATAACTCAGCTCACCACGAACCATTTTTTCAGTGGCTTTCAAAAAGGGTATGGGGGAAAAAATCAACTTTGTCAAAAAATGGTGGGGACATCTGTCCTAACTGCAAATTACGCCTATGGAAATGGGCAAGCAACCGAGTACAAAAATCTTCTAAGCAGTCATATAATATACATATTCATATCATATAGTTACATATTAGTTACACATTCATATATTAATAATGATATTTATAGTATAGATATGTAATGTCAAATGCTATTCTTTTGAAATTTCTGCTCATCAAAGAACCCTTCAAACTGCAAAAATTTGAATGATTTCTAAAGTATCATGTGGCACGGAAGACTGGAGTAATTAGGCTGTTAAAAATTAAGCTTTGCCATTACAGGAATGAATTACATTTTAAAATATATTAAAATAGAAAACCTTTGTTGTATTACTGTTTCTGCTTTAAAATAAAATATAATGCAATAAATATCTTCCTCCTATGTATCTCTGTCTCTGTCTGTCACATTCTTTTTGTCCTTCACATTTAAACCGACTTTCTGTGGACCTAAGATATATGCTCTGCATATGGAAGGATTGCATAATGCTGGAAACTGACAAAACTAAAATGCAGACAATAAAATCTGACTCCGTTACATGGCCTTCTGTTTGTATAGCCAAAACCATCCTTTCACTCAATCCATGATAGTTAAGCAAATTGATTTTGAACACACTCACAAGCTCCCAGATAGAAGCCTTGTGTGTGGTGTGTGTAGGAGGTTGTTTGAAGGAGTTTTTGTCATGGGAAAACTGTACTGTCCTAATTCTAACTCTTAACCCTCTGCTATTCCTGCTCCTCTGACCAGAGGCCAAACATCACATGAACTCATGACAAAGTAGGTCTACATCAGACTGTGACCATTTAAAAGGCCAGATATTGTGGGTTTTGTGTGTGTGTGTGTGTGTGTGTGTGTGTGTGTGTGTGTGTGTGTGTGTGTGTGTGTGTGTGTGTGTGTGTGTGTGTATGTGTGTGTGTGTATGTGTGTGGTTTTGGGGACAAAACGCACAAGTTGAGAGGTGAGTTGAGTTTACATTTTTTGGTCCCTATGAGGAAAACAGCTTATAAATCATACTGTGATTTTAAAAAGTTAAGTTTTTGAAAATGTAAAAAAAGTTGTATGTTTCTGTTTAGGGTTAGAGGAGAGAATATACAGTTTGTACAGTATACAAATCATTATGTCTATGGAACGTTCCCTAAAAATATGGAAACCCAACATGTGTGTATGTGACTCAGATTATCCACTAATCACACTTAAAATATTCATCTTCACTATGCAATTTTATGTTCTGACCACAATGAACTGTTATTTCCTAAAACTTTGAAAATCATGATAGCTTGATATATAAACAGCTCATGCATACTATAAAAATTAGTCGTATTCATCATTTGAGGTTAAGCTGTACTGTTATTTAACTATGAGTAATAGGTAAAAGGTGTACGTATATGCAGGACCTGTCATCTTTGCTACGAAATGCTGAAACACACCCACACTCGCTCCTCCAGAGCGGAAGCATGCCCATTTAGGACCATGAGAGTTCCGCTCTCACATAACAGCATCATTAGTCACATGACTCCGGATAAAGAATGAGCCATTCATGAAGTACTCAGAAGTCCCATCTGGTCTGCCCTGTGCTCCATAAGCATTGCTCAGAGTGTCCAGAGGAAATGCTCCCACATTCCTGTGTCGTATAGTTTATTATTGGTGGACGGTCAGTTTAACCTGAGGTGGCCACGTGGGGCTGCTGGAAAGTTTTGCTCGGTTGAAGGAGAAAGTGAAAAAGTTGTCAAATTCAAATCTGATGCAAATGTCAGACAACTGCTTACTGAGATAGAAGACAAACTGTTCCATAATTTGCATGGAAAGTGGGAAGAGGCAGATCAGGTACAACTGTGCATATCCATCAAAAGTATTTGCAAACTTCAGTTTTCTGTCTGGGCCTCTGAAGTGAATTCACGAAGCACCACAACGCATACACGAGAATATGACGTAGATCCGGCGTTCTGACACATGACCCAGAAGCGAGGAACTTCGTTTACAAGCAGAGGAAGATGTGCCGTATCTAAGCTGTTGAATTCTACATTGATTGAGATTTAGGTCTTGGTGTAGTGCTCAAAAGGTGCTAAAGTGTGCATTTCCTTGATGCCGAACGCCGGCTCTACGTCATATTCTCGCGCATGCGTCATGGTGCTTCGTGAGTTCACGTCAGAGGCTCAGACGGAAGACAAGAACTTGTTGAATAAAGTTATTTAGATTTTTTTTGAGCACAAAAACTATTCTCGTCGCATCATAAAATTATTGTAGAACCACTGTAGTGAGATGGACTTTTTAACGACGTCTTTAGTAACTTTTATGGGTCTTGAGAGAGGAAATGTCATTGCTGCCAATGGAAGGCTTTCTGAGCCATCAGATTTCTACAAAAATATCTTCATTTGTGGTCCGAAGATGAACAAAGGTCTTATGGGTGTTGAATGGCATAAAACCGTGTTTATACTTTCGCATGGCTCCGCAGCGCGAGCCTCCACTAACTGCGCGCGCTCCTCCCCAAACGGACGAGGCGTTAATACTCGACCCGTTGTTCTATTCTTTGAAACGACAGAGGGCGACTCGGAGTAATTGTTCTATAAACCATCAAGAAACAGCGTCGAGAAGAAGTGGGCTAATGTACACAGATGATGATATTTATTTTAATTTTAGTACACTTCACCAACAACCACACTACAAAATAATTGTGTAAAACTCAATAAACCTTGATATTACTTGTGACATGAGAACAAAATATATGCACACATGTATACAACTAAATTAACGATCTCTTAAATATTTCCTAATTTCAGTAAACATTTTCATTTAGTTTCGTGAATTTTTTTATTAAACATGGATCTTTATTTAAAAGGGCTTATTTCTGCTTTTGTAGCTAATTTTGTAAATATAAGCACCTAATTTGTATGTGCAAACTGGGTGGCGGTGTGATGAGACGTCATGCTCGGCTAGATTCGCCTAGAACTCGTTCATCTTCGGATGCTGAGTCGCACGCGCTGTTACAAAAAATGCGCTGCACACCGGCAGGCGGAATGGGGTCTTGCGCACCCAACGCGCACGACCGCCCACTCCGTGTTGACGTCATTTTTGCCGTGCGCACCCTCTTGCTCTTGCAGAAGCGTCGAGTATAAACAAGGCTTAAGGGTAAGTAATTAATTACATCATTTTATTTTTTTGGTGAACTAACCCTGTAAGTTCCTCATGGTTTTCGTGTTTGGTATTGTTGTGTCTACTGCCTTTTATATGTAGATTACCTTTGTTTGTTTGTTGTTTAATTAATATTTTGTTATTTGAACCGTTTTGGAACTTTCATCATCATCTGGACCAAGACATGACAAAATAACCAACCATTAAGAAAGATATTATATGAGATCGCCCCCATTAATGTGTGTCCCACAGGGAGCTATTGCAATGGGAGGAGTATGTTGAGGAGTTTGTGAGCATCAGTCACCATTACCCAGTGTAATGACACCTTGCTCATGGAGGGATTCTGCATCGGATTCGATGACGACATCCGGCTGGTGATGCCTGTGGGGAACTCCTGCTGAACGCTGGCCAAATGCATCAACTTCGCCAGCGTCCAGCCACTCACTACATCCATCACCACTCCAGGGCCAGACCCCGCATCCACACCACACTCACTGCGGTTATGGAACCAGAGCCCACCACAGACCTAGAGACCCAACTGATTCCTGTCACTGAGATTGTGCCTAAGCTGATGCCCACCAGAGCCAGCAGGCACATCCATCCTGGAGGAGAAGTTTGAGGACCTGGCTGGCTGTCCAGGTGTGTGAGCCGGCCATAACATCAGTGCTAGTGGGAGTATTAGTGGAGCTGGAGACTGAGGAATGGATGTTCGACTGGGACACAGAGGTATTGCTTCCCAACCTGCCCACCCACAAACCTTCACCACTAGTCCCTTCCTGCACAAATGTTCATCACCGCTGGTCCTGCCCAGGACAAAGCCTGTTTTGTCGCCTTGTGTCAAGTCTGTGTCATTGTTACTGACCTAGCCTCCCTCTCCTGCCTTCTCATCCAAATTCAGCCAGTCCTTCAGCCCCACACCAGCTGTTTCCCTTCAGCCCCTAGTCTTCTACCCTGATGCATTGCTGTGTGGATAAGCCTTGGGTCTTATGATTGCCAGCTTTGCACAAGCAAGTGGATCCCCCAGCTCCACCTCCAGCATCTGTGCCCTTCACTCCACCTCTGACCGTTGACTTGTTTGCTCCACCTTGGCTCCATACTCCCTCAGCTTCACCAGAGACCTTCAGCCTTACGGCTCCACTGGGCTCCCTTAGGCTTCACCTTGGTCAGTCATCTCCCTGCATGCGCCATGGACTTACAAGCCTTCCGCTGTGCTCTGTCTCTCCCACGCATTTCTACCGGCTCCACCTAAGTCCTCGGTCCTACCTGCTCTGCTTCATTCCTAAGGCACTCTGGCTCCAACTTGGACACTCGTCGCTGTGGCTCCACCTAAGTCTCCAGTGCCAGCGGTGTTGCTCGGCCCCATTTGCTCTCGGTCTGCTCCTGGGGCTTACCAAAGACTCCATCGCTGTTAGTTCCTACGTCTACTCCACCCTGGTTCCTTCTGCCTGTGGGCCTGCCTGGTTCCTGCTCAGCGCCGACCCCTTGTCCACCTCCAAAGACCCCACCCTCCCTCCCTCCCTCCCTCCCTCTCTCCCTCCCTCCCTCCCTCCTTTCATCGGTTACAGGAGGTGGCATTCCTCTTTTATTTTCATGGACTTTTAGTTTGTTTATCAGCTTCTTGTTTCCTTTTTTCCTAGTTTCCCGCCAGTCATTCGTTTCCATGGACACTCATTCAATCATCACAGCTGTTCAATATTCAGTTTATCATCACTGGGTATTTAAGTTACTCTTGGTTTTCAGTTCATGGCTGGGTATTGTTGTGCTATATTGTGTTCTACACAGATTTTTGATTTTGTTCAATCTATAAAACAAATTAAATATTTTTAATTAAATATAAATATAATATTTGAATTTAAAATAAAAATGTAAGGCATACATTTTAGGGCAGATACAATATTAATAAGTAGGAAATAAAGGGTATAAGTTTAATTAAAAAATTGTAATAAAAAAAAAATCAATGCACAATTACAAAATGGGATATGTAAAGACTCCATCCATTCATATCAAACTCAATGCAGTTATAAATAAAATATTTTATATTTCATTTTTTTTTTGCAATTAACGGTTTTGGCTGAAAAAAAAACATCTAAATAATTAAAAATAAGATAATAAAATAATTTTATAATAAAATTAATGATAACATATAAGTTAAGTACAATATAAGCTATACAACAGATGTATGGTTTGGTTCTAAAGCTGCCTTATATGCATACTAATATCTAACTGTATGTTTTATTTGTTAAGTATGTTTTGTATGTTAAGCTTCCAACTCAGTATTTAATTAAGATGGAAATCTTCCAATAGATATACAACAGTGGGCAGACATGAAAGCAAAGTTTGACCAGGGAGACGAGTCGATCTCAGAGCTTACCAGTGTGTTATTTGGCAACATGGACCCCCTACATTGAGCTTTAGATTGATTGCTTGAGCCTGGAGATCAGGCACACAACTATAGGCAATAACCACCATATCCTGTTCCCACGATCTCTGGTCATGGCTGACCCCCAAACACACACACATGGGCCTTTGACAAAGCACTCGGTTAAGCACTGAGCTTTTCTCTGCCTTTAAAATTACAGTTCTGGATGAAGATCCATTTTCAAGGTCAGTGGTGACTGTGCTTGACTTCTCGGATGCTTGGATTTATTCCAGAGTTGTATGCTTTCGTATGCTCTCGTATTCTCTCGTATTCTCAATGGCCTGCACTGCCCCCCACACTGATCTCTTTTTTTTCTAAACCATTACCAACTTTGATTAAATCGCTCTGTCCTCTTTGGGTAATTATGTTTTTAATGGGAATTTAAATTGAGTTAAAATTGTTCATCTCCTTGAATGTTTCTCATTATTCAGCTTAAATTAATAATTTTTTCAATGTTTTCACTTTCATTTTTTTATACTCTACCAATTTATGTGATTATACTTGCATTTGCTTTCAAAACTCAATGTAGCATTATGACTGCTTTTCCAAATACTACTATCTGTGTGCATATTGATTTGGATTTTTGCCTGATTTATTCATATTCATTGGTGCATTAGACTATTTGTTTCGATGTATTGATTTAGTCATGTGACTAAAGCCTAAATATAATAAAACTAAATGAAATGAATAATTAATGATTAAATATTTGTTTAGTTTCATAATTTGGCAAAGTTATTGAGAAGATAACAGACTGAATATGCCCCATTAATCACTAGTCATTAACCATCAATCATGTTTCTCTATATTTTTCTTTAGGAAAACACTCTTATTTTGTTATTTGAGATTTTGAGGAATTTTATAGTGGCTCTTTCAGTATAGTGAAAAAAACACAAACAACCATAAATGATCGAACTTACACGTTTCAACAATCGATAAGGTTGGAGGTGGGCTTTTTTTTGCCTTGGGCCTGTAATATCCACTTAGCAACAACCTAACAACCGTTCAAAACCACATACAGTGCTCTAGCAACCAGCCACAACACCCAAGCATACCCAAGTGTCAAATCTGTTTTCTGGTGAAACATTTTTTTAATAAAGTATATGTTTTATTGCAACCTGAGAGGGGTGTGTGCGTGTGTGTTTACTACATAAACATTTAATTTCTTCATGAAAAAGTTAGCTCCGGCAAATAAAAAAACAATGTAGATTCTATATAAGTACTCAATTCAAGCTTTTAGAAATTAAAGCATAAATATCAACGTTATAAAATTAAGTAAAACTGCTCAACTTTTATAAAAAAAACATTTTTTGTACACGTAAGCACCACTCAAATTTTTCTTCAGATAATGAAAAAACCTAGTCATCTCTCTAAACCTGCTGAGGTTTGGACCTTTAGATGGTGGATGTCAGGTAAATGTTCTCTACCATTTATCATCATTACTGTGAGAGTGTTTGCGAGAAAGCGAGCGAGGCATTGTGTGTGAGTGACTGACTGATGTTCTAGTGAGTGATGAAGTGTGAGAAAGGAAGGCAAATGTCAGTGTTTTCCTGCGTTGTGTGGAAAGGGGCATCATTGGTCATTAGATGTGGGCAGCTCTCCTCCTGCTCATTAACCGCAATAACACCTCTCAAAGATTCGTTTTTTTAAACAAGTCTGTTTTAATTAGGACTGATCTCTCTCTCTCTCGCTCGATTTATTTCCGTCCCCACCACTCGCTCACCTATATTTTCCTGTGCGGTGGAGTATGGAGCGTTGGGCGTCCCATGTGGTTTGATGCACTGACCCAAAGCAGAAACAGTGTCATAGCGCTTTTGAAGAAATGTCTTTTAGATGCTCAAAGACCACATAATCACATCTCATGGAACAAAACAGGAAGAAATGTGTGTCTCTGAGATGCGTTGTCTGAACAATTGTGTGGCAACACTGTGAAAAAGGAAACAGAGAACGGTCACAACACATCAGTTGTATGTTAAAGAGTTCACCATTCATTTAAAGTTCTGTCATCATTTACTCACCGTCATGTTGTTCCAATAATGCTGATATTTCCATTCAATAAATAGGGGCTGTCAAGGTCTAAAAATTACAAAGAGCACTGTTAAAAAGTTTTCCATATGATATTTGATCTTCTAAAGTCACATGGAAGCTTTTGTTTTTTACTGAAATTATTTGCTATAGATTCTGATTTGCAAATTTGAAACAACATGATTCAGGCAAGAATTAAAAAGCAAAGTAAATTCTATATTAGTACTCAATTCAAGCTTGTAGAAATTAAATCATAAATAGCAACATTATAAAATTAAGTAAAACTCCTCAACTTTTCTGATACTGGTGTCCCCATCATGCACTGGGGTTTGAATAATTAATAAGGTGTATTTGTCGCTGTTTTCCAGTTGTAACTTGCCATTTTGTGACATTTGGAGTTCATGTTCTACTCAAAATGACACATTACTCAAAAACATTCCATCGAATGTTACCGTCATTGTGTATCGTGTACCAAGTATTTAGGTCTCTGTGCTCACATGCCACTTTATTTTTATTATATAAATTTGTTGTCCACACAATATCTACTGTATTATTTACTTAGATGTTTCTAAGCGTGGTTTAATTCAGTGTTATATTATTTGAGTAAAAATAACTAAGTAGAAATTACTCAATCTTTTACTGGCCTAGTTAAAATTACTTATTTTATTTGTTAATTTTACTTAACTTAGTTAAGTAGTTTACTTAATTCCGTATGTGAAATTTACAATGTGTGCAAAAAATTGCAAAATAAAAATTGAGTACATTTTACTTAATGTTTTTTTCAATAAATTAATGATTATTTTATACTCGCAAACAGCAATTCCGGTAACACTAAGGTTCCATTTGCTAAATACATTTGTTAACACAAAATAACAAATATATATTATGTATTTCTAAAGCATTAATTCGTTTTACTAACATTTAATAATATTAATATTAAATATCAATATTTATGCTAATATTAAAATCAAACATTGTGTCTATTTTTTAGCATTATCTAATAATGATTAGTTGAATTTTTATGAATGGTAACAAAGATTAATAAATACTGTTAAAAGTGAATTGCTTATTGTTAGTTAATTTTAGTTAGTACATTAACTGGCATTAACAAATACTCATAAGTTTTACTGAAAGTTCTATATATTTTAGAATTTGGCATAACTAGAAATAAACATTCACTATAAATATATCATGGCTTGTCAAGTTTTTATTAATTGACATGAGTTTTTCGGACCTAGAAAACCATACTTTTAAAAGCTTTCTCACATCGTTCTGAATTGGTAATGGCTGTGCGGTGAATTAAGCTGATTTAGCTTATTTTAATACTTGTTTTATCATTTTAAGTCATCTTGAGGCCCCATTGGAAGTTTGCTGAGGCCCCATAGCGGGCCCTGGACCTTGGTTGAGAGCCAGGACACCAATGGTTTCAGCTTTAGTCTTCCTGATGGCCTGTATAATTCTGTGGTGTTCGTGTTCATCTTTCCCCAGAAACACCACACCTGTCTGTCCAAAGAGCTATTCATTTCTCTTTCTCCCCCTCTATTCATTCATTCTGTGTTCATCTCATTCACTCTCTCCCATCCATCTCATTACAAGAAACCCAATTACCAGACACTCAAGCCACCCAATGTTCTTCTAAAAAGAACTAAGGCGATTTGGGCTGCTTATATTCCTCCCTTGATGAAGGCCGTAAGCTCCCATCTGCAACTGATGAGCACAATCAGCCAATCAGAACCATGCAAATCATGACTGGCAGGAGTGGGCGGGTATTGCTGGACTGAGGCCATATATCTGTAATGAGTCTAGTTTTCCAGCAATTCTCCCTTAAAAAAAAAAAAAATTGATTAAAAAAGAAAGGAATAATACAAAACAAGCTGTAAATAAATAACACCACCAAAAAGTTGATGATTTTGTCCGCCTGGACACACAAAGTAGGTCAGTTGGAGGTGGGTTTGCCCACGGTGTACCTCATTAACATGCTGTGTGTTTGTCTTTTAGACTGGCTGAACTTTATACAATTATTAATAACAGGGCCAAAAAAGGAGAGGAAAAAATCACAACAGATGGTTTGATCTATTTTGTGCTTGCTGGGCTGGTGATGAACACGTGTTCTAAACATTCTTATATTAAATATAATGTCTTGAATGGCAAAATACTATCAGCACATAAAGAATGTTGTTACCTCCAACGTTATCTGGGATTTCCATCACATTTTGTAGTAAACAATAGTTAATTGCCACTTACACTTTTTTACAATCCATATAGGACACATTTTCTCAATACTTAGATCACTTTTGAAAAACTCTTCAGTGAGCACAATAGCAGTCTATGGGCTCAAATGTAGATAATGTATCATTGCTTTAGCACAAAATGCATTAAATTCTTGCAAATTGCAATAATTTTTTTTCTCACTCAAACACAATCAGCGCTAAAACTCCATGGGGCAATTTGCACATTTACATGCTTCTTTCAAAACTGTTACGCAAATATAAGTTCAAAACCTAGCAAAATACAAAACTGAATAAGACAGAATATTTGAATTAGTGCTGTCCAATCGATTAATCGGGATTAATCGCATCCAAAATAAAAGTTCATGTTTACATAATATATGTGTGTACTCTGTATAATTATTATGTATATATAAATACACACACCCACTTTACATTAATCATTTGATACAATGCACTTATTGTGTACATACATGTTTTTACATTGTACTTACATTGTACTTACCTGCATGTAATTACACATGTAATACATTTTTGTAGTTATAATTCCACTGCTGACCCTTACACCTAACCCTACCCTTAAACTTACCCATACCACCACACCTGTCCCTAACCCGTATCCCACCTCAATATCAGCAAAAGTGTTTTGCAGTACAATACGAACACAAAACTTAACATAATACAAAAACAGCAACTTGCTACACTTCTGCAGTAATATCACATTGAAATATATTCTAAATCTAAAAAATGAAATGCTATCTAAACAATTAGATGTAGCTGAACACCTACACAGGTCATAGTCTTTTTAATTACCATTTATACAAAAGGGGAAAACGTAGGAATAATTTTGTACTGTAATGTAAACATGGACCGTATAACATATAACAGTAGAGAGTGTCATTCTTGTTTTGCAAAGCATTTTTACAAAAGAAAACAGTTTTTTTAAGTTATTGTTTTATGAGTGACAAAGTGTGTTTGGTCACAATATTTGCTGGTGTTATAGATGACAGTTGATTTGAGACATGCATGTAAGTGTTTTGGTTTTAGTGCGAGTGAAATTAAATTAACCTCTGTGCCAAGTTGAAAGTTAGTTAGAAGAACCGCGTAAGGTTTTTTGAAAAATTATTAAGAAATGTGTTCCAGTGATAAAAAAAGGTAAGGTGCCCAGCTGACAGTTCAATGGCTTCACTCGAGTCCTCCAGCAGGTGGCAGTGTGGTTTCTTGGGTTTCAGCTGAGGGTTAGCTCAGGACAGTGTTACAGTGCTGTTGCCTCACCGTGTGTGTGTGTGTGTGTTTGTGTGTGTGTGTGTGTGTGTGTGTGTGTTTTGTGTCTGGGTATATGAGTGTATGGATACAGAAATCGAAATACGACACAGGTAGGGCCTTTCTAACAGCCTATGGCATTAACAAGCACAAATGGGCTACAAATTGTATAACAGACATTTCAAATATCCATGATATGCTGAAATGCTGTCGCATGAACATTTATTTGGTATAATCTGCATTCTTGTCCTTTTTTTCTCAAAAATACCTTAACATTTTTATTCTGACTTGATTATACTAGAAATAGATATTAATCTTAAGGATGATTTTTACGAACTGAAATACATTTTGTGATTCAAATGTTTTTTTTGTAATATATTTTTTTATTTCATTATGTAACTGTCCAAAGGATTGTAATTGACATACATGCAGACAGATATACAGACAGACAGACAGACAGACAGACATATATACAGATAGATAGATAGATAGATAGATAGATAGATAGATAGATAGATAGATAGATAGATAGATAGATAGATGATAGATAGATAGATAGATAGATAGATAGATAGATAGATAGATAGATAGATAGATAGATAGATAGATAGATAGATAGATAGATAGATAGATAGATAGATAGATAGATAGATAGATAGACAGATAGATTGTAAAAAAGGGATCAGTTGACTTAACTTAAAAAAATGAGGAAACCCGTTGCCTTAAAAATATTTAGTAACAAAATTCATGCCTAAAATGCGTATAAATAATACGAGTGTGCAATGTCGTGGAATGTATATGCCAAAATGAGTTTTGGCGTGCATATGGTACGCACTTTATGGCTTATTATTGGCACGAACCACCGACCCCCCCCCCCCCCCACCCCCATCAAGAGTGTGTCATCTGGGATAGATAGATAGATAGATAGATAGATAGATAGATAGATAGATAGATAGATAGATAGATAGATAGATAGATAGATAGATAGATAGATAGATAGATAGATAGATAGATAGATAGATAGATAGATAGATAGATAGATGGATAGATGGATAGATAGATAGATCTCAAAAGTCGTAGTTAATACTTAAAAATAGCTCAACTAAAGTGTGACCAAATATTCTATATGCCACATATAATTCTCAATATAATACATTAAGGAAAAACTCTTTGTTAATTTAGGTAATAAAAGGTCATCTTTTTACTGAGAAAGTTTAGATTTTGTTATGGCTTAGCTGAGAGTCTAGAAGGGGGGACCAGCAAGAATGGTCAAAGAACAAATCTATGGAGACGCACTGTGGATGCAGACCCACCAAACAAATCAAACCTAAAATAATGGGATGCCAAAACAGAGCCTGTCCAGCACAGCTCCCCACGGCGTGCGCAGCTTTCTATTGTTGCCACATTATTGCATCAGTGTTTTGGCCAGCCAGGGTGCAGTCAGTGAAATTAAAGCCATCTGACCCACAGTGCAAATGAAATGAGATGAATATGGAAGTCTGATACCAGAGACAAGCCTCTGCTATACGATGAGAAAGAGAGGGAGACGGAACCGAATAAAAGCTTCGACAGATTGTGGTCTTCCTGGCACTGACTACCATTGAGGAGTCTCTCAAGATCTTTGAATCAAGTTTATTTTTAAAAAGGTCATGCTCGTGTTTGACTATGAAGAAACAGCTTTGTGTGCCTGTTAGGGAAAGGTCATGGCTTCTGAATGTTCCATCCTGTTCATAAAACAAGAAAAGAATGCACGATTCTTCATCAAAATGGAGATTTGCAATGTCTATTTCATGGTTGAAAATACTTGTATATTTTCCCAGACTAAGCGTGAGTCAGACAGCGAGCTGTAGTCATCCTGGTGTATTGTCATACATCAGGCCAGATGGGCTCTTACATGGCAAGAGCATTTGTGTATGTGTGTTCCTAAAAACTGTCAGCTTTGGCATGACTAACTCAGAAGAAGTCCAGGCAACACTGCTGTCCTGTCCCTAGATACGGTTGCCACAGCAGCATCAGAAGGAAGTGGCTCACAGGAAGACTCAGGGCTGTGCACGTGAGGAGTGTGCATGAGAATGGGGGAGGAGAGAGCAGTGTATGCAAGTTCATCAGCCTACATGCTTTCATTAACATCCACAACAAAGGAGATTAGCCACCATGGTGGCAGCTAGGTTTATGGGAATCTTGAAGAGATCTCGTCTCGCTGCTTTATACAGTAAATCACATAAATTCACGCAAGTGGAGGAGAAAATAAGCTATTGCAAGTTGACCATTTCACATATAACTGTATAAAAGTGGATTTTATGACCATGGGTAAAGATCAATCTCATTTAGCGTTTTCCAACTCAAGCTCAATGTGTGTTTGGTGAGAAAAAAAGGAAGAAAATGTAGAAAAATAACTGCATTCTAACCCACACAAAAAGTGCAGGTCTGAGGGATAGAAACATACAATCTGTTCCAGCTTCCCACCTAGATAACATTTTAAGGCACATAATCACATTCCTGATGTACTGTAAAGCTATTATTCGGGCACTAGAGCTCAACATCAGTAATACGCATTTCTAACTAAGAACAAACCACTTTGTCCAAGAATTAAGGGATGCACCGAATCCAGATTTTTGGGGTTCGGCTGAATACCGAATCCACTGGTTAAGATTCTGCCAAATCCGAAACTGAATACCGAATCCTACTCCCATCCTCAGTCCATTATCACAGTAAACATATTAATGAAGTAAACAATGTCCACAGCAGTGTATTTTTCATTTGATTTTAATTTAACTGAAAAAAAAAGAAAGAATAGACAATATTATGCCAGGATGACTGCCCTTCCTTTGCCGTACCTGAAGTCGCTGCATTTTTCTGCTGTCTGTAGATTCCTTCATGCATGCGGTTATAGTTTAGGGTCCTTGTCACAACAAGACAAATCGGCATTGCAAATTGAACATGTAGCTCGACTTGAATCACCTTCTTTTGACTGAAAGCACTGCCAAACAACCCTTTTTCTGCTCACAAGTTCCATTTTCACTTTCTCACAGCCTACTGCATTCGAAGGGTCCACCTAGTAAACACCTTCCCGTAATCAACGGCGGCATCATTACGTCGACCAGCAAAGCGAGCATAGTGCAAGCCTATGGTTCGGTTCAGTGGAAAAAAATTCTAAGGTTTGGCAGAAACCGAACCCCCAATATTCGGCAGTCCGAATCCAAATCCTGGATTCGATGCATCACTAATATGTGACCAGTCACGGAAGGTAGGGACACAAGTCGGTTCTGGAGCATTTTGAGTTATTTACAGATTCTGAAAGTGTAGTCTCCAAGCTTTCCAGTGATGTGTAACACATGGAAATCTGATAATATTTGGAGAAGTTGTGGCCATTTGAAAGTAGGCACTCAAAAAAGCTTAACAGGGAGAAATTTGCCTCTAAAGATTTTGTTCTCACCTGCTGGGAGTGACAATAGGGCTCATTTACATCTCATTTAGATAAGCCATACCCCCTGTAAAGCTCCCCCTGTAAAGCTGCATGGTTACAATCGGACTGCATACTATTAATAATAAAGGGTAATGTGCATTGTAAATGTCAGTAATTTATCTTTTTTGACTAAAAAATGATTTAGAGGCTGAAATATGTGAGTTTTATCTTTTTATAAAACCTTTTTATTTGTTATTTGCTGGTTTTCTACATAAAACTTGGTGAATTGATTTCATTGTGTAGCATTGGGACTTTTTAACAGGATTCTGTGATAACCGTCATGATCAACTATGATAAACTAAAATCAACTATAATTATGTGTTTTTATAGTATAATATGCAAAGTACAGTTTTCTATAAGAAAAAATCTCTGATTCTGTTCTTTTCTCTGACATTTAAGGGTAACATAGGCCTACGAAGGCTCTTTTAGGTCTAAAACAGTTTGGATAGTTGTTAATACAGCGTTCCCACAGCTTGGTTAACTTCAAATTCAAGAACCTTTCAAGGACTTTACTTTTGGCCATATGACAAGGGTCTGATATTCTATTTGTCATATTTCTGTTTTGCATAAAACTGAAGAATATTCGGTACATCCTATACTGTATTCTAAAATGATCTGATATTAACTTTTGCATGGATTTTATTGAAAAGAGCTTAGGCTCATGTAACCAGTCTATTTTTGCAATATTTCACGGTGTGTCTGTGAAACGCTGAGGTACCGTAGTGGTTTTGTGCACATGTGAACATCATGGCAATGTACAACACAAAGTACCTCAAGCGGGAAACACTTAATGTAATGCATAAATGCAAGTAACAAACGTAAATCAAGCATAGTACACGAAGTGTTGGCGAAATAACACATTATCGGACCGGAGATAATAATATGGAATTTCTTCCAGAAAACTTCTTGCACAAAATAAATTCAAGCACTTTCAAGGACCTGTATGTATGTTTATTTTCAGTCATGTCATTGTACTCAGCCCTCTCTTTCTGCACAAGGGAAAGATGATCGTGTTGGTTCTTTACTGCTTCAGACATTGTGTTATCTGGGAGGTTTGCACTTCGTATCAGCTGCTCGTTGCTCGCTGCTCGTGTATCAGCCACCAGGGTTGCCAGGTTTTCACAACAAAACCCGCACAATTGCTACTCAAAACTAGCCCAAAACAAGCCCAATCGCATTTCAATGCCTACAATGTCAATCGCCTACTAAAATTCACATTCCCGGGGCTAAATATCACATAATTGGGGTCGCTTCAACCCGCGGACATGAAAAACAGCGGACTTGGCAACACTGAGCCACGCTTCCCTTAGAGGGCGGGACAATAACAAAAGAGAAACACGCCTCTGCTGCATGCTAGAATCTCCTAAAAACAAGGCGATTTCAACCTCAAAGTGTATGCTTTTAAATATACCAATACTGCCATCTCAAACATGGAGAAGCTTCTTCATGATCTCAACTAACAGATTCGGCAAAAAAGCGAAAATCACCATCACCAATCTCTCATTCAAACACATGTATTCTGTCTTGCTGTGACTAACCTTCATTCCTCTTCTCTCAAGAGCAAACCTCCACCTCTCTAGACTTTCCTCCACCTGCTCCCTGCTCTCACTACAGATCACAATGTCATCCGCAAACATCATAGTACATGGAGATTCCTGTCTGACCTTATCTGTCAGCCTGTCCATCACCACTGCAAACAAGAAGGGGCTCAGAGCCGATCCGTGATGCAGTCCCACCTTCACCGTGAAGTCCTCTATCTCACCTAAGGCACACCTTACCACTGTCCTACTGCTCTCATACATATCCTGCACCACTCTAACAACCATGCCACGCTCAAAATTGCTTAAATCACCTTTCTTTCCCATCCTGACATTCAGTTTGGAGTTCAGGAGATTGTCTTGACCACACCCCTAAATGCATTGAAGCAACTGCCATGTGATTGGTTGATTAGATAATTGCATTAATGAGAAATTGAACAGGTGTTCCTAATAATCCTTTAGGTGAGTGTATATATATACACACACACACACACACACACACCAATTAGGCATAACATTATGACCTAATGTTGTGTTGATCCCCTTTTGCTGCCAAAACAGCCCTGACCCGTCGAGGCATGAAGTCCACTAGACCCCTGAACGTGTGCTGTGGTATCTGACACCAATATGTTAGCAGCAGATCCTTTAAGTCCTGTAAGTTGTGAGGTGGGGCCTCCATGGATCGAACTTGTTTGTTCAGCACATCCCATGGTGCTCGAATGGATTGAGATTTGGGGAATTTGAAGGCCAAGTCAACACCTCAAACCATTCCTGGACCATTTTTGCTTTGTGGCAGGCCGCATTATCCTGCTGAAAGAGGCCACAGCCACCAGGGAATACTGTTTCCATGAAAGGGTGTACATGGTCTGCATCAATGCTTAGGTAGGTGGTACATGTCAAAGCAACATCCACATGGATGGCAGGACCCAAGGCACATTGAACATTGCCCAAAGCATCACACTACCTCCACCAGCTTGCCTTCTTTCCATAGTGCATCCTGGTGCCATGTGTTCCCCAAGCGATGCACACGCACCCGGCCATCCACATGATGTAAAAGAAAACATGATTCATCAGACCAGGCCACCTTCTTCCACTGCTCCGTGGTCCAGGTCTGATGCTCACGGGCCCACTGTTGGCGCTTTCGGCAGTGGACAGGGGTCAGCATGGGAACCCTGACTGGTCTGCGGCTATACAGCCCATATTTCTGACACCTTTCTATCAGAACCAGCATTAACTTCTTGAGCAAATCCTTACGCTTGCCAATCATCACGCTCAAATCTTTACGCTTGCTCATTTTTCCTGCTTCAAACTTTGAGGACAAAATGTTTATTAGTTACATTGTACTTACTAAAATAAGTACCTAGTAATTTTAATGAACTACATGTACTTACTATAGAGTTACGGCCAGGGTTATAGTTTGGTTTAGGGTTAGTTACTTGTAATTTTGCGTAATTTACTGTCATTGCTATGTAGTAATGTGTAACTACGTCACCTTAAAATAAAATGTTATCAAAAAATCTCACTGACCCCAAACCTTTGAACAGTAGTGCATATATCTATTGAGTATTAAAAATGATTTGTTCCATTTCATTACAAATACACCCAGCATGATTTTTTTAAATTAATATTGAGCCTCAAATTCTGTTGAATCAAATGTGAGTGTTAGTTGAGTCTCTCATTCACTTCATATGGAGATTGCTATTTGTGAGGTGTATGTGTGTGAGTGTGTGTGTGTGTGTGTGTGTGTGTGTGCAATTGACAAAGGGTATTTCATATAATTTACTTATGAGGCTCCATTGTGTGTAAATTGCTGACTTAAAAAACAGTAAACAGGGTTAAAGGCATATTGAAAGGCTATAATAACTTCTTAGTCAGACGCTTATTATATAACTCAGACATTTATGAGCAGACCTAGACAGAATTTGTGCACTTTTCAGCATTTTCTGCTCTGACTTTGACTGTAAAAGGTTTTGAAAATGTATGAAAATAAGTTTTAAACACACGTAATACAGAAAGCATTAATCAAGTATGTCCAAATATTTAATAAACAAACACATAAAGGTTGGAGGAAGTGTAAAACTGTGATTATCAGGTGTTTAAATTCTGCAATTCTTTCTGTGAAGTTCTGAGTGCAGATTCTATGTGGGCCTGGTTGTGACACAAATAAACACTCAAACATTCACACATAATTATGGAGCTCAGGTTGGAATGCTCGCAGGCTAATGCCAACAGTAGTGTGTGATGACTGTGTGGTTGAGTGGGCAAAGCAGAGTGGTTTACCACAACATTCATGAAACTAGAGCAACACAGGCCTGACAGAACACCTCGGCATCCCAAATACCATAACACAATTTTCAACAGTCCTGCTCTGCCTTTCCACTCCAGGCTAACTCCAATTCAAAGAGTTAGGAAAATGAACATTTCTCAACTAGTGAACTGAAACAGAGAAATTGTTGTTTTAATACAGATGCTTTGGATTAAAGTGTCAGCTACATAGTCTCTTATGTTCACCAAGGCTGCATTCATTTTATTAAAAATATAGTAAAAACAGGAATATTGTGAAATATGATTACAATTTAAAACAGCTGTTTTCTTATTTAATTTAATTGTAAAAATTTGATTTTGCATCTGAACTCTTCATATATTTTTCACTGATCCCAACTTTTTTAACTTTATAATTTCTGTTAAAACTTATTTTGGATTTACTATATTAAGGACTATAACTGAATAATTTAATAATAATAATTAATAATTTAACTTTTTAATATTTCAATGTGTTAATTAATTGTAATGTAGACTATATAATTCTTGCATTTTATATAAATAAATACATTACATGGTCATATAATAAACAGACATTTAAATTGCTTCATTTTTTTTTTAATCAATAACTTCATATTTGAAAAAGAGAAATCACTTTTTTTCCACTGAGATATTAGTGTCCCTATTCATAGGCATTTAATGGACAGGTCTTCAAAGTTCTACCCAGTAAGAAACAGAATGATCTTACCTTTGACATACGATTGCACAGACTTGCAAAGTTTCCAGAAAACTTTATGTCTACCCAATGCACAGTGAAAAAGTCTCTCCCAGGCAGTTTCCTGAGTCTTCCCCTGAGGTCTTGCAGGTTTCTCTGAATCCTTTAGTTTGTGAGAGGCTGATGAGAACAGGCTCCAGCACATGAGGACACCTGCTTGAGAGATGAAGCCCAGAGAGGCCAGCTGAGCCTAGGATCAGACTGAGCCCTGTCCCAGGAGAGACTACTGATTCACTCTGATGAGAATGGAAAGAGGATTTACACACACACACACACACACACACATACACACACACACACACACACACACACACACACACACACACACACACACACACACACACACACACACATGTTGGTGCACTTATCATTATGAGGACATTCCATAGGCTTAATGATTTTTATATTTTTATATTCTTATTTGATTTTTATTTTATATTTTTATATATTGTACACAATTTATATTCTAACCTCTAAACCTACCCATCACAGAACATTTTCACATTTTTACTTTTTCAAATAAGCATAATTTTGTATGTTTAATAATCCATTTCCCTCGTGGGGACCACTATAGCTGGACATTTGGTCCTCGCAATGTAGGCTAAACAAGACACACACACAGACTTAGTCCAAATTTTAGATCATCAATATGCTAGTTTACTTAAAAAATCAAATAAAAATTACAGGAAAACATTCACAATATCGACGTTCTCTTCTCGAAGAATAGACTAAAATATTGATGACATTTTTTGTCAAACAATTTCATGGGATCTTTAAATCAATACCTCAATGTTATGATCAGGTCATGTTTATTGGTTTATATGGTTATCCTTGTTCCTGTTCTCGTTTGTTGCCACAGTTTCTCAATAAGTTATGCACGTGTTTCTTGTTCATTATACTTTTTTTGTTTATATAAGGATTCTGTTCTCGTTGTTCTTGGCTCTGTATATATATAGTTTGAATTTAGCTTCTTCTGCATATTTTTTTTGTGTCATTTAAGTCTCTTTGTTTTGAGTATTCTTTTTAATGCATCTTTGAATGTTGGATTATACTAAAAAACATATGTAACAGAACACCAAAAATAAAAAGAGGATTAAAAATCCAGAAAAAAATTACACCTGCTATTCGTCTCCTCCTTTTGGAACAGGAGGATCATTCCCTCGAAAACCACACGAGGGATCTGGCGTACCTCACCCATTATCCCAACCGCTCACTCTGCATCTTTTCCCACACCAGCCTCAAAAAGCGGTCCAAGGCACACCTGAGGTCCTTGAAGGAGCTTCGCCTCATAGGTGGAGCAGGTGGTTCAATGTGGATCCCCGTTTTCCGCCAGCCCCGTGAAGGAGGACATTGCCAGCAGGCCTTCAGCCACACCCACAAAATACCATCAGCCACGAAACCAGAGCAAATACCAGTGGCCAATTTCTTAGCCCATCACGGGGTCTAATCAGGTGCGCTAGCCGTCACCAAAGTCCATCACCGAAGGCATATTTGTGGATTTCAACAGCATGGATGTAACGATACTGTAATGATAATTTCCTGTTTAGTTTTATGGTTTTCCCTGTTCCTGAGTTCTTGTTTCTAATTTGTTGCCATAGTTTCTAATTGAGTTATAAACCTGTTTCTTGTTCCATTGATTATCCTTGTGTGTATAAGTCCTTTGTTCATTTTTGGGCTTCCCGGTGTGAGCCCCGTCTCATCAGGTAAGAGAGCTCAGGTGGCTCTTGGTGCTTCAGTGGTTCTTCAGCCGTTCTTCACCGGTTCTTTGGGATGACTGATGTGCTATATAGCACCGTTACCATACACAGAACCTGTTAAGATATGGTGCTATATAGCACCAAAAGAGGTTCCCCTATGATTACGAGCCAATAACCGCTTTTAGTGCCATATAGCACCCTTTTTTAGAATGTTTTTAAATGTGACATTTTGTGTAGTGTAAATGTGTAGTGTTTCTCGTTCTCTGTGTTCATCAAAGTATCCTTTGATCGTTCATTCTGCGTTACACTTCACTTTTCAGAATAAACTACACAGCAACCATGACACTCACACTGTAATTCTTTTTTAAATAAAACAAATATTTTGGGACATTTCTTTACAAGAAAATACCATTTCAGTTTTTCTAATTCAAAATGTTATGTTTTAATTCAATTTGTTACCCTTTGTTGATAACTGTTTGTGAAATTTACTAGACATTTATGAGTAACAATTGCACTATTCAGTATTGGCACTGAATCTCGTCATTGCACTCCAAAATGCAGAACAACATATTTACACAATTACACAGAAATTATATCAAACATCCAAGGACATGATAACATACAACAGAGATCACACAACACAAACTTTGATTATATACACACAAATGAAAAAAAAATCACATAACACAGAAAGACACACACACACACACACACACACACACACACACACACACACACACACACACACACACACACACACACACACACACACACACACACACACACACACACACACACACACACACACACACACACACACACACACACACACACACACACACACACACACACACACACACACACACACGTTGGCACTTAGATACACCCTCAATATTGCAAAGGACAAATTCACATCATGACACAGAGGTGTGGATCGAGCTGTTTCTCACATACCAAACCACTAGGGTTGGAGCTGTCACACCTGCGTGTCCCGTCTGGATAATTCTGAAGATGCATCCACACACACACATTGGCCCACAGCACTTACCCAGATGAGGGGGCTTCTTCTGGGCCACCAATCTTGGATCATGGCCAGCAGAGAATGGGGGGTGGGGTTAATAAAGGCCTTCTGAAATGAAGTGGCGCGTTTGTGTAAGAAAAATATCCATATTAAATTTTTTTTAAAGTAAAATATCTAGCTTCCGCCAGATGTGCAATATCGTCAGACGTAGCTATGAGTAAATCATGGGCTAATTTTCACTTTTGAGTGAACTAACCCTTTAACTTAGTGAGGACCTCTCATATACATAATGGCTTACTGTATTGAAATATATTGATATACCCTAAACCAGGGATCCTCAAATCTGGCCCACGAGATCCACTTTCCAGCAGGGTTTAGCTCTAACCCTAATCAAACACACCTGAACATGCTAATCAATGTCTTCAGGATCATTAGAAAATCACAGGTAGGTGAGTTTGATCAGGGTTGGAGCTAAACTCTGTAGCGCATTGGCCCTCAAGTGCAAGATTTGAGGAACCCTGCCCTAAACCCTATGCAAGTGGTTCTCAAACTTTATAGGATTTTTGTATTCAATATTGATCTCTTCGACCTCAAGCATGAGGACTGTGACAAATACACACTATTAAATTTACTAAACAGGGAAAATTAGCGTGAGAGTGCAATTCCAAAAAAGCGCCAATGGTAGTGGACAGTTCTGTGATCTACTAATGAAAGAACACAGACACAGCCGTAATGACCAACGCAATCTACCAAAAGCAGCGCAAATTAACATCTATTAAGTTCTTACAGTAGCTTTTTAACGGCAAGAGGGTTTGCGCTGGCGCAAGCTGTTAGTAAATCTGGCCCAAAATGCCATACATTGATTTATATCAATATTCAGATACATTAAGATACATCTCGTCACTTAAAGAGCCTCAATTAACCAGTTTCAACCCTCCTTTATCCTATATTTACACCTAGATTTTAATTCACACCTGTACATTTTAATACATATTTTAAAGGTTGTTTTCTCAAAATATTTATTTTTCTCATGCACTAAGCCAGACATATTTACTTCGGTAGCATTTACATAAACCAAAAATTTGTTTTATTCCTGTCTATTCTGACGGTTTTACAGAGGGGTTAGTTCATATTATTTGCCCGATTCATTTTATTTCTAAATACATGGTGATTTTTATTTTATAAATTTTTTTCTGGCTGTTGACTGATAGTAATAAAAAGAGATATCCAACAACCCCCTCTGTAAAAACCTTTGACTCTAATATTTTAACAAAATTAAACAAGATTTATGGACCAGGCTTTATCCAATGTTCAGATTTATGTTCTGTAAATGTATGCATCATTTGATTATTTAAAAAAAAAAATGGGGAAGTACGTTGATTTTTTTATTCAATCTCTTTAATGTACTGTGGTGGCCAAAATTATTAGAACACACGACAGATCTGAAAATATTGACCTTTTTTGCCTCCAAAAGATGATTTCATTTCATAATGTTCATGAAAGTGAGTTTTACAGTTTTTTTTACCCACTTTTAACTTTAATATTTGTTAGATAATATTCAGAGAACTTCAACACTAATGTTATCCCATGCCTTCTGCAACTGAAGCCAAAGGCTTTCCTTTGAATGTACAATAGATCAGTTTATTTTCCAACTCGCCCCAAATGTGCTCGATGGGGTTGAGGTCCGGACTTTGAGGGGGCCAGTCCATCATTTTCAATGTTCCAGCAGTTTCTTTCCGTCGCAGGTAGTTCCGGCAATAGTTAGAAGCATATTTTGAGTCATTGTCCTCTTGGAAAATAAATCCAGGCCCAATAAGACGACTCCCAGATGCCAATTGTTCTAATAATTTTGGCCACCACTGTATAATACATGTCGTCCCCTTGGAATTATAAGGTTCTATCTGCGTTCTGAGCAGTTTTGAGATATTGAGCTTCAAAGTTTTTGCATTACATATAGGAAAATGTATATGGGGAACAAGTTTCTTTCAAACATGAAAATAACAGGGACCCTAAATGTATTCTAAATATACAATATCAAAATCCTCTCAAAATTGTAAATGGGGATTTTTGGAATGGGTCAAATGCAGATAGAACCTTCTAATTCTAAAAAAACACTTTTCGCTTAGAATTATAAGGTTATATCTGCCAAACCATTATTTGAACATTAAATATAAAAAATAATGTTGTAACAATGTCTCAACATGTGTTGGAATGTAAAATTGTATCCTTTCTTATGACATTTATTTCATATTTTTAGCACTTCCATGTATTTAGGACATTTCAAATTAAGCTAGGCAGGTCTAAATATTTTGTCCAGTGCAGATGTAAATTTTTGGTACCAATTTGGTGGGTAATTAAACACATTATTGCAGAAATTGTTCATCTTTCTTTTGTTTAGACAGAAAGCAGCTACTGTAATACATCTGAGCAGGATTTTATTCCACCTAAAATGGGCCAGGTAAAATGTCTTTCTCTCTAGATATCAGTATGGCTGAAATAACATGCTAACGTTTATTGTTGTAATTAAGACCCCATCAATTAAATTTTTTACTATTTGACCTTTAAGGCTTAATATTGTAAAAATTAAGACATTTTAAGACTTTAAAAACTGCAAGAAAACAGACATGCTTCAGCAAATTAATTCATAAAGTTTAATAATCATTGAAAAATGATTCACTGACTATATGTGATGCCTGGAATTCGGGCTGCTGTCCTTGACAAGATCGTCAATAAAATTGTCGATCTTGAGGTTTCTTAAAAACTTTGCATTGTGTGCCATAATCCTCACAGATATTGTGTGTCTGCGATCTTTCCTGTCAAGGAAAAAGCCGGCGACACAACCTATAAAGTTGATCCTGATTGGTCCTCTTCTGTGCATTCGAAGTGCTGATTGGCTCACGCAGATAGAACCTTATAGAGCCAAGTCAGAGTTCGACTTTGTAGATAGAACCTTTTTGTTTTTCAATAAAAATTCCCAAAATGTACACAACTTTAAAAAAAAACATCACATAATGTAAATAAGTTGTCACAGAATAAGAATATGTGAATAACTCAATTTTGACAAAAACGTCAGATAGAACCTTATAATTCCAAGGGGACGATGTGTGTGTGTGTGTGTGGCCCAGGTAAAGGTCCCCTATGTTATGAGGACAAAATGTCCCCACAAAGATGGCAATATCTGAAATCCTTGTCCGTGTATGGACATTTTTTGGTCCCAATGAGGAAAACAGCTTATAAATAAGTATAACATGATAATAAATGTAAAAATGCAGAAAGTTTTCTTTAATGGGTAGGATTAGGGTTAGGGGATAGAATGTACAGTTTGTATAGAATATAAAACATGGAAAGTCCCCATAAAACATGAAAACACAACATATGGCAAGCACCCCCGGGTGGTATGCAGCACGACCCAGCATATTTGGGCTATTAAAAAAAAAAATTCTAAACACAGACACACACAAACACATTCTCTGTGTTTGCACGAGAAAGAATAAGAGAGGAAGAAAAGTTTTCTAAGCATCTGTTCCATTTAACTATAAGCTCAGCTAAACAGGCTTCATGTGTCGTCATATTCTCTTTCTCTACCCCCTTTTGGTTTGTGAGGCAAATTTAATTAGCAAAACATCTCTTTACTAATTGCATCAGTTACTCCTCTTACTGAGCCCTGTTGTGTTTGCTTATTTTCTTAAATGAAATATGTCATTGTGTTCTCTGTAGAATTAGATTAGTGGTAGATTAGAATTTTTTCTACTCTTCTTTATCCTCCCTTATCTTGTTCAGATAATATCTAAATGTATTCTTTGCGACATGTGGCGCATAAAGTCTTATTGGGCTCTTGATGATTTATGATGTCGGATTGTAAAGTCTGCATCCCGCGATCACCATATTAATCACAAAACTGTGTAGTTATTAAAATGGTTGCGCTGATTAAGAAGCTCACAAAGAAATATTTGTGCATATTTAGTGACCGTTAACGTCGTATTTGTGAGGTTTCAAGGTTTCAATTATAAATGCCCATTCAAGTGTGCTTGTGAGACGAAAACAAATGAACGCCATGTTAAAGGTGACGCATGTAAAGTAATTCTTCTTTGCTTCATCAAATTGGAGAAAATTACCTAATCACTCTCAAAGTCAAACACACACACACACACACACACACATATTAACGTATCTCAATGTGCAAACAGGCTGTGAGCATACAATATCATCCTCAGGTCTTTACACTCATTTAGAATCAATTTTAAAATAATATTGCTACTTTTTCTATCACTCTGTAACCTTTGACCAATACATTGTGAATACACTGCAATCATTTTTATTCTTTTGATCCATTTTTTAAATGAAACTTTAATTTCTTATTCATTCTTATGTTTTTAAAGTTTTTAACATTGGCTTTTACATTTTTCTCTCTCTCTTTCATATTAGTTCATTGTAAAACACTTTCCATTGTGTGTGAAATGTGCTATAAAAATAATCTCACCTTACATTACCTTGACTACCTATTTCTACTAGCTCTGACCCTTACAAATTCATTTCATTGATAGAACTGACTGTACTTAGGCTGATTCACTTATATTATCATACGAGTGAATAATGAGAATATAGTATAAGGAGAAATGTAGCTCATATACCAACTGCTTCCTATAAGAATTCTGATGCCTCTGGCTGCTTTACATATTGGTGTGTAAGTGTTAGCATTGTACTGTCGGCATATATGTATATCTTGCATGAATAGATTTATTTGACCTTCAGATGTGTCTCTCTCCATCTCTCCCTCCCTCACTCTCTCATGTTTAATGATTTGGCCATGGTGATGGAGATTAGCCCAGAGGGAGCAAAAGTCATCTGTTTCCATCTGAGCATTTAATAAAAGGATTACCACTATTCTGTCTTCAGGCTGCCAAGCACACACATCAACCAAATGCTCTCACACACCCACACACACTCACACAGTTTACTATCACTTGAATCAAGAAAGGGAGGAGCTGACAGAAGAAAGAACCTCCAAATAATCAATCAATGTCATAGACATTGACCCTGGCCCTTAAACAAAACGAATCAACTGAGATATATACACAGCTGTGGTATGGATGGGTTAACATTCTGGCCAACCCCCTCCCAAAAAAGTAATTTCTTTACTTGCACTAGATAAAAAAGTGTTAGATAAGCAATAACTGACAGCAAACATTGATTATTGAAAATGTACTGTACTCGGTGGTAATGCAGGCACATCAAGCAGGTTACCTCATTTACTTGCGTTACTTGTGTCATCTTTCGAAACAATCCAGTCTGTTCTGTAACCATTTGGAAAGAATGTGGTGAATTGATTTGCAACTGTAATGTGGTAAACAACACTGAAACTACTACTTTGCTGTGCAATTACAGAAAAAAAGGGAAAAAAAATCAACACCCTTGGAATGTGCTGTGACACTTAATATTTAATTGAGAAATTAAAGATAAAAAGCAGTAGACCAATTTAAAAAAAATAATTTATCCATAATTTTGCAATTTGCCTATTCATCTATTTTTATTAACTAAATTGTTTTTACAAATGTTCCAATTTGTTTATCCAGTTCGATTTTATTTCTAAATCGATTAACTGCATAATTTATAACTGTACTAAATTATTATTGAATTACATTTGGGTCTCTATAGCCAACAAATCAGAAACAAGTATTCAACAATGCCAAATACATACATAGAAAAAGTTAAAAAAGACTGAAGAAGAGACATTGTGAATGTCTCTTTCGGGCCTGTATTGTACATGTATACCTCTCAGTTAATCTAACATTTATCGCCGGACGTCTTCTTCACTCAATCAGTCTAAAAGACCTTTCCCTTTCAAAGAATTCACACTTGGGGTTCGGTTCGCTTGATTCGTTTGGTCTGGACCAAAAAAAAACAAAAAACATTTAGTCCTGGTCCACTTAGTGTTTAGATACGTTCTAACGTAGGCATATAGGGATACGTTCAGAACCTGATTGGTTGGGTTTTATGACTTATTGCCGTTTTTGAGATCCAAAGCATCCATTTTTTTACCGAGCATCCAAAACAATGCTGTGTGCTGGGATAAATGTGCAGTGTTGGGAGTAACGTGCTACAAAGTAACGCGTTACTGTAATTCCACTACTTTTAGCGGTAACGCGCAAGTAACTAAATATTTTTTTATTCAAGTAACGCAATTACAATTACTGAAATTTAAATGAGTTTGTGTTTTTTTTTTCTTTCTTTCTTTCTTTCTTTCTTTCTTTCTTTCTTTCTTTCTTTCTTTCTTTCTTTCTTTCTTTCTTTCTTTCTTTCTTTCTTTCTTTCTTTCTTTCTTTCTTTCTTTCTTTCTTTCTTTCTTTCGAGCATTTTTTTTTGTTTGTTAAATTAAAGTTTTTGTTTTTCAAAGTGACGACCAAGAGTTAAAGGACAACTCCGGTGAAAAATAATGAGGGTCCCTACATGCAAACCGAAGCATTGAGAACTTTGTAAGTGTACAAACAGTTTAATAAGAAGCCTTACCTTACACCTCTCCGCAAAAAGAATATAATTTGATCTTCAATTCCCTCGCTAAATGCTCATTTAACGCCGTTCACGTCAACAAAACAAAAGATATGAGCTGCATTTTATTTAGCCTAAAGATCAAAGACCGCAATATGAGAAAGAGCGAACTAAGCACTGCTAAGATCATTTAGTCTCATTAGTTTTGATGAAGATGATTGTGTTTTTGAGCATGTAAGACTTACTTTCAGTTTCACTTGCGGCAGTTTGCGTGTTGGCATGCTTTACTCATTTGCGTGTTTCACCTTCTGAATTGGTTGTTTGATTGATCTCAAAAAAATCTCAGAAGGCATTTACTTCTGGGCCCGTATTCATAAAGAATCTTAATGCAAAGAGTAGCTCCTAGTGACAAAATTCTAAGAAAATTCTTAGAAATGTGGGCGTTTACTCTTAAAATTAACTAAAAAATCCTAGTAAAGAAAAAAGTAATTCAGAAAGCATCTTAACCCTTACAAGAGGTCTTAAGGTCAAATTTGTTAGGAGCACGGACGAGGACTTTTAAGAGGCTTAAGAGTTTCTTTAGCAGCAGAGAAAATGGCAGAAAGACAAAGAGGGAGAAGAAATGTGTTGCAGACAATGGATAACAGTGACTTAATAAGACGCTATAGATCGTGCAGGGATCATGTTTGTTGCATTAAACCCAACTTTCAAACCATTTTAAATAGACATGCCAGCAATCAGTGTAATTGGAAAGAGTGGAACAATGTTTATAATTCTAAGCCAATCAAATACCTTATAGGAAATTAACAGCATGGTAAATAATAAAAAGATTTATATACACTGAAAAAATGATTTGTTGAATTTACTAAAAAAATGTATCGTAAGTGGTCGCAATCAATTTATTTGATCTCAATTTAAACAAAAACACATGCAATTCCCGTAAAACCAATTCATTTTTTAAAATTAAAATAAAAAACTAAATTTAAATTATTTAAACGAACACAAATTAATTATGCTTAATTTAATTTTTCAGTGTACATATATATAATGTGTGTGTGTGTGTGTGTGTGTGTGTGTGTGTGTGAGTGAGAGAACGGTAAAATAGGACAATTTGCGCTTGTAAATTCAAAGTGACCCTATACTTATCCCCTTTTTGGACAACCAACCAATCACAGTCTTCAAAAGACTGTGTCTTACGTAGCAACGGGGTCAGCCCCGCCTCTTCACTAAGATAAAAGTGTTTGTATTTTCCTTGCTCAGAGTTGCTCTCAGATCGGTCCCGAATAGCTCTTAAGCTAAGACTCCTACGTAAAAGTTTTTAAGCTAAATTAGGAGTTTTCTGAGAGGACTCTTAGAATCTTTATGAATACGGGCCCTGGTCTTTTCACAATAGGATAGATATCTGGTCAGAGAAAACGAATGAAGTGAGCAGGTGTAAAAAGGCCATAACTCTCCCAGGCTATACTCGCCCAGCTGCGCCGAAGGAATACTTGCTGCTGCTGGTGGACACTAAACACTGTACTACTGCTTGATTTGAAGGCCTTTTGCCCTGTTGATTACAATAAATAGGTCTAAAAATTATGTTTATTGTGTTTGACTGGTCAGTACTGTTCATATTTACATTTAAAAGCAGACATAAAAATAACTTAAAACTTACTTTCCCTAGTAACTAATTACTTTTGATATTCAGTAATTGGTAAAGTAATTCAATTACTTTTAAAAGAAGTAACTAGTAACTGTAACTAATTACTAATTTTCAGTAACTTGCCCAACACTGTAAATGTGCTTGTTGTATGTGCGTAGCCTGCATATGATGGTATTTTGACCAGCTGAGAACTTTTAAAGGTCCTGTTCTTCGTGATCCCATTTTTCAAACTTTAGTTAGTGTGTAATGTTGCTGTTAGAGCATTTATAATACCTGTAAAATTATAAAGCTCAAAGTTCAATGCCAAGCGAGATATTTTATTTAACAGAAGTTCCCTTTCAAAGCCTACAGCGAACAGCTGGTTAGGACTACATCCTGGTATTTCCTGCTTTAATTACGTCAGTAGAGCAGTATGTCGACTAACCTCCGCCCACAAGAACACGCGAAAAAGGGGGCGTGGTCTTGTTGCTCCCGCGTGGAGAATAGGAAGTGTTGCGTTCGGTTGCGTTCGTATAGTTTGTTTGTTGCCATGTCGTCGAGACGCTGTTATTTTCATCCCGGAGTCAAGTCACCTTTGTTTGGCTTTCCCAGGGACGCTGTACTTAGAGATCATTGAGCACATGCATCCCCGTTATGGTAAGAGGCGTGACCTTTCCAGTAACGTGCGCTCTGCGTGCCCTAAGCTGCTGTCGAATCACAACACGGGAACCGCTGGCACAATCAGAACTCGTTACGTATTTCTGAAGGAGGGACTTCATAGAACAGGGAAATCTTTCAAGCCGTTTTGAGGACAGTGAAGACAGCAGTATACAGATAAGTAAATTGTGTGAAAAATACTGTGTTTTTTTACACGCGAAACATGAACACATATTATATTGCACACTGTAAACACAATCAAAGCTTCAAAAAAACACGAAAAACGGGACCTTTAAAGAGAGTCAAAACAGCGGCAGGAATCCCTCTGTCACACACACAAACAAAGATCTGCTGCGTTGAGACATGGTTCTGATGCCTGAAGTCAACTGTGATGGTCTCATCTTCCTGTTTTTGGTTCGTTTACATGTCTTTGGTCCTTGTTGTGTTCATGGTTTAATTTGAACCGCACCAGAGTACGTTTGGAACCGGACCGAGACCCATCTTTGGTCTCTGTCCACTTGTTTGGTGCGCATCGGGGTTCGGATGGCAGCGTTCACACTTATTCAAACCAGGGTTTGTTTTAACCAATCCAAACATGCCAAGTGTGAACACACCCTTGTAGCAACCATACCATATTTTATCATTTCATTGTCACATTTTTTTAAATTAGCAGCCTCTGTTGAACCCTAGTTAAAGTGGACTAGACCCAGTGAATTTTACTCAAGGCGCTTTGCTGTAAGGTGAAAGTTTCTAAAATCTGTCCTGCATGTCCCCATAGTGTTGCTGCCCATGACCTCAATGCCATGCAGCAAACTGGGACCGCTGGATCAGCACCAACCCAGTACTGCTAATTGGACTGTTGTGGGTCGGACGGGCAGCTTCGGGATTGTTACAGGCTCTCCTGGGGAGAACAACAGCTCTGATTTATTTAGCTGCCCATGGAAATGGTGGAAAGCCTTATAATGGGGTGCACTGTATGTCATGAGGGCGGCTGAAGCAGAATTTTGGTACCAAAGAGTGTGAGAGATATTAAATCAAGGAGTAGAAGAAAAAAAAAAAAACATTGTAGGGTAATAGAAACCAAGTTCTCTGTGGATTTAAGAATATTAACTTATTAAAGATTAGCTCCTCATCGCTGAGCGGACAAAATAATCTCTGAGGGGACAAAGTTGACATCACACAACACAATATTTCATTTTTCCAGAGGGTGTCCAGAGAAACCAGGGTGAATAAAAGGGTGCCAATGGGTAGTCTGGGTGTTACCGTAGGGGGCCAGGGGTAATTAAACAGAATGTGGCAGGAAGGTGGTCCACCCACCCAGGACGATCGGAGGAAATGGAGGGAGGCAGGCACAGTGTGCTCTCATTTCACCATGTGGTAAATGCGTGGTGTCTACAGGGCCAGCGGGAGAGAAGCCAGCAGGTTTTAAATCATTCTCTTCCCATCCCTCCCCTGCCAGTTAATTGTGGAATGGGAGCTAATCTGTGGTTTGTGGAGGCTGGGGAGCTGTTAGGGAGGTCTGCAGGGGGGAAAGAGAGCCGTCTGATCGGACTCACCAGCTGGACGCTGCACACGTGCTGTACTTTCTTTTCCCTGATGATCAGAATAGACCAACATGAATTTCCATGCTTGTCAGGTTTAGGAATGCTAAAGCTGCGGGAGAGTTTCTGATAAGAACATGGTAGTGAAAGGTTGTTAAAAAAGGTCATTTTTAAAGTACTGTTGATCAGACTGCCAAGTTTACAAAAATACAAAGCCTTAGGAATTATTTACGTCAGGTGTCTATGATTTTACAGTGAATCCAACCTGTCTCCAAATGTTAATTTCTACACAGATTTGAGTTTAAAGGCCCGTTTACACCAAGGACGATAACTATAGAGATAACAATACATATATAGAGTTCCCAGTAAAGAACAGCATAGTTCACACCACAGCTATAATGATTACGGCACAGAGAAACGATATAGTTGGAATCACTTTCAGAACAATTTTATCCTGCTGATGAATGATAAAAACACTGACAGCCAATCAGAATCCATCCTGCTGTAATGAGCTCAAGCATTTAAAGTGGCAGACAAGCATGCGCTTAGAATAAACAGAACATTATCATTCGCTGCTGTGGATACTAATATAGCTATCTTTATAGTTATCATTCTTGGTGTAAACGGGCCTTAAGTCATGGTTTGTCTTTTGTTTTGTTTTTTTCATATTTAGTCAGTATTTCATCAGGTATTATTCACTTATTTTATTCATTTATTTTCAAAAATGGCATGAAAATTCCATTTTAGTTGATAAGAACAATCACATTTAACAAAAACATCAAAACTGTTGCTTGGGAAAAAAAAACTGATATTGCAAAATAGTATGCTAGAATATTGTGAATTCCTTTTCCTTTAGAAATTCATTGTCTGTATTTTAGTGTGCGATTACCAAAAAAGCATATTCACACCATGACTTAAACATTCTGACTAGCAATCAACTTGGTTCAAGTTCACTTGTGCATTCATGTCAATTTGTATAGCTGCAAGTTAAATGCATGTTAGAAACTACATGTACATTTTTGTCACTAAATTTGTTGACACTGAACCAAACAGCACCAACATTCTTTTTTTTAGCATACAGAATTATGGTTTCATGCTCTCAGACAACAATATTGTACACAAAACGCATTATGGTCGGCACAAACCATCCCCGCGTCCAATATGCTTACTTCCCTATACTTTATAATAGGCAAAAAACAGTATGTGAAATGTGTTATGGTGTGTGGGTGTATTCTGTTTCGTTTTTTTCTTGGTTGCCTTTGTACTGTCATCTTGTAGGTGGCAGAAGAGATGGGGAACACCTGGTCCAAATTAGGATGTGGAGATATAAGTGTTCCTTGAACACGCTTACGGGAGGCGTGGGGTACACAAAATAAAGTGACATCATCTCTGGGTGTCCTAGTTGTTACCTCGCTGAATTGGGATCTCTCGTCTGCTGTCCTATTGTTTACTTCTGCTGAGATTCTGAAGTGCGCACCCAATGGACACTTTACTATCCCATGAGGCCATGAGAAGAGAAGTTGGGAATGGCAGTGAATGGCAAATGCTGAAGGTCATATGACAAAGCCAATGTACTGTACAATGTACTGAATAAGTACATGCAGATTTCATTCATACTACAAACATTCAAGTTTGTTCCTCATCAAACATAGTACCCATTACTACTGTACGTGATCTCGGACAAACCTCACATTTATCATCTCTGCAAGTGAGCCTGTATTTAAGGTAGTCTGTCTGCAACCCTTTCAGAAGCGACTTGCAACCCATTTTTGGGTTGTGACCCATCGCTAATTGACATAAATACTGCAATTAAATGCGGGCATTCATAACAATATCTGAAGCATGAGAAAGAATGATTCAGTGAAGAACACCAGATGGCATTTTAATTGTTTTCCTCTGATCCCTACAACATTCAGTCATTCTTACATAACAAGAGATCAGGCAGCAAAAGGAAAACCTGAGTCATCAAATTGTTGAAGCTCTCTTTAAAGAGATAAATAGCCTCAACTAGCTACGAGGGACATGACTGGCCTGTAAATGTTGCTAGATAGAAAATTTGTTGCACAAAGATGTGCCTAAGAGACTTAACAGCCTAAATAAAGCGATCCTAATCTTAGCCAACATCGACTTAGGAGACTTGTCGTGCTATAGTGGTGCTACAAAAAGAACAAATGGATGTTTTCTTGTTTCTGTGCTAATTTCCTCTATGTCTGTTCAGCTCTGCATCATAAGCTCTAAATTGCCTCTTGCCCTTGATCTAAGACCAGCTTTCAGAATCTTGCCCATGTGCGAGAACCTGCAAATCTTGAAGCCTATTTACACTGAGTTAGCACATGCATCTTGGTCTGATTGTTTAGCGATCAGATAAGGGTAACACCATGTATTGAAGCAATCCAGAATGCAATCCGATTGCTCAAACTGCATGAGGAGGTAGTTTGAGATGCATTATAGGAGAGGCTAATGGTAAATGGACATGTGTGAAGGAGAAAACAGGCATCGGGCACCTACTGTAGTGCTGGTCACAACCATAAGAGGGCAATGGAGATGCAGCATGGCTCTCTTAAGAGATCCAGTGAAGCCTCACCTTGAGGTGGAACTGTTGACACATGGCGGCGGAACTGATGGTGCTCGGAGGGAAAGCCCCGGTTAGCAGATAGTATTTTCTCCGGTGTTCTCCACACTCTGCAGACTCCTGTGTTAATCAGACATGTAAACAGATTCTTATTATCTCACCTCAGGGTCCCATCTCTTTCCTTCAGAGGTATTAGAAGAGAAAAAAAGAAATAAATACACCCACGCCTGCTTGAGTAAAGACGAGATGAGAGGTGACGAGGAGAAAAAAAAGCAGCAGCAGCTTATGAATTCTTAAAATACTTAATTAAATACTTGAGGCATATAGCAAACTCATGTTATTTAGCTTTGCATGTAATCTCTGCTTCTCTCTATATGCAATCCTCCTCCTTCTTTATGTGTTCTGTGTGTGTGTGTGTGTGTGTGTGTGTGTGTGTGGGGGGTGGGGGGGGGTCGTTGTTCCAGGTGATTTAAAGAGATGAGACAGACACTCTCAGACTCTGTGGAGATTGAAGGTTGTGTGTGTTTGTGTGTAGTGTGTGTATGTGCCACACAATGGCCTCCAGAGGAACAGATCCAAAACACACTAAACTATAAAGATCCATAAATCAGAACAGGCTTCAGAAAAAAGCTGTCAGGGCTGGTACATAACAAAAATAGATTCCTCCGTTAGTAGGGCAGCTGACAATGAATGAGGCGTTGGCGTTCACTATGTACTGGGACTCTAGATAGACACTGGCCACATGCCTGAGATGTCCGAGACATCTGGACATATACTGTAGTTGCGATTAATGTGTTCATGTAATGTGCGTATATACACATCTTAAACTGAGAGTCCCATATTGCACTGACCCATTGTGTGACAATTAAAAAAAATGGTTACTGGTTACTATCAGTACTATCAAGGCACAAATATAGACATGATATCTTCCTGAAAGTGTTTCCTGTCACTATAATGTATGCAGGGCTGTAACCATTATAAACATTGAAGGACAGGTCGATGTAAAATGAATGAGATGGCCAATCAAATCAAAGAAGGCGTGCTTTACTGTTCACAGAAGACTTTAGTTTTAATGGGGAAAACGTGTGTAGTATGTAGTAAACATGTATGTATGTAAACATAAAATTTGACAACATGTTTTACAATTGAAGTGTTAAACCGACGACAGTAATATCTAGTAATGCAAACAACTTCATATATATATATATATATATATATATATATATATATATATATATATATATATATAGTCCTGGGGGAGAATCGTGATTAAATAAAGTTTCGATCAACCAATCAGAACATGACACATAAGAGGGAATCACAAGACATGCACTGCGTCCCAATTCCCATACTATCCATACTAAATAGTATTCAAAAACAGAATTAGTATGTCCCAAATCGTAGTATGTTGAAAAGAGTATTCCAAAGATTCCCAGATGGTCTATTTCAGATCAGAATTCGAAGAGCAGATCGATGTGCACTCTAATGTCTGATATAGCCCACAACCCATTGCGAAATGGACGAGAATTCGATTAGAACTACAAACACGGATACAAATTTTAAAGTAAAAAAACTACAAACATGACGGTTATGCGAGTCTGACGGTTAAGTAGAGAGGGTTAGATAAAGGGGTTTGAGTGAGCAATTATCAGTATTTAACCTGACGAAAAGATATTTATTCAATATTATCCACATTATATTTCACCTGCAGCAGCATTGAGAACTTTTTTAATGATAAGTTTGGCCATTCACTTTTAAATGCATCATTATATTTAAACTGCAAACACATATCTGCATTAAAGACCCACGAATGGCAGATCAACGTGCTACTACATTTCTCTCCGATACGGTAGGAAACTAAGCGACAGAGTCCGTTAAAGATGACGAATTTTTGGAATTTGTGGAAACTGTGGTTCCTAATTATTGTGATCCAACATTTGCCTCGCATTTCAGGATGAAAAGACCAACATTTCAGGTGAAGGATAATCCACTTCTTACCTCCAAGACTGTTATGATCTATATGACCTTATTATTGTGAGTATTAGGCTTATCATTATTGCTGATCACTGGGGGAGCACCCCCTGCTGGCCTCACTAACACCTAGTAGCTACCTAGTTATTTTATTTTTTTCATTTATTGACTGACACTTCTCATGTCCAAATCGAGAGTAAGTGCAGAGGCTTTGTGTGCACTGTGTGAACATGATGGTTTCGGTAATCCACTTACTAATGGTCCACTTACAACCATACTAATAAAGAAAAATGACTTTAGATTAACATCAACATACGTGATTCTTATATATATATATATATATATATATATATATATATATATATATATATATATATATATATATATATATATATATATATATATATATATATATATATATATATATATATATATATATATATATATATATATATATATATATATATATATATATAAAGTTATTGCTGAAGTAAGCATGTTGAACTTTCTTCTCCTGCATTCTATTCGTTTTCAATCCAGAATTTTTTTTACTACGCTCTTTTTGTACAAGTGTGAATTTGCATTTCTTTAATTTTATTAATTTCACTTTTGGTGTGAAAGAGCCTTTTTATTTGACATTATATATATATTATGTCACTTTATATTATATATATATATATATATATGTGTTTTTGTTGTAATATAATATTTTGTTGTTGTAATATAATATTTTACAATCACTCAAACAACAAAAATTTATACAAATAGTTTACTTAGTAGACAGTAGTCTTCCCCAACACAATGTACTGCTAAGCAAAGCTCAACTATCAATTAGCAACACTCATAAGTTTGACCTCTGTCTATTTACATTCAGCCCTGCAACTATAAGAAAATCCTTCACATTAAGGACACAGTAGGTAAGGAGAGGTGAAGGAGAAAAAGACAGACATGCACTCGCACACACACACTAAGCTATAATGCCAAGGAGGTCTCTAATATCTGGAGAAAGCCATCCGTTAGCATTCCCATTCATCACAATTGCAATTGCTTTGCTGGCAAATGGCCATATTTGAAAAATTGAACTCACACGCACACTCCTTTCTGCAGCTAGTTGAAACATCTACTGTACTATAATTTAGAGCGAATGAATGAATGAATGAATGAATGAATGAATGAATGAATGAATGCAAATGTATTTTGCTTGCAAAAACATGGTCAGAAAGAATGCACAAATACTGTTAGATGTACAATAAAAGATGAAACATGGCCTTGAATATACAATGATTTTTTGCAGGCAGATGGAATACTTATGGCACCTACCAGCAGGGAATAACTAGGCCATGCAAAACCAGCCAAACCTTGACCCCTTGGATAATACCCACACCTCCAGATACGGCAGTACGTAAGTGCGCCATTATCACACCGTTTGTGGAAAAGAGCCAATGCCTCAGTCCCCACTGCTGGCTTACACTGAAATAAACTTGCTGATTTATGAGATTGCTCAAGGAAGCCATAAATTAAAAACTACTTAGGATTAGAAAAGACGTATTGCCCAAATGTGATTATGTATTGTTGTGCATACTAAGATATTAAGCCAGCAGAAGTGAAAACGTCAATTCGGTGCTTAATTGCTGTTTGTCCAGAGTTCCGGTCACTAATAAATGTGCCTGCTTTAGAGGAGTAAGCAGCTCCACTTTCTGTAACAAGGCTCCATTTTAAAAGCAAACATCTTGAAGTTTACATCTTCATGTTCACTAGAGTTTCTCTACTACTAGCTAAGAAGTAGTGGATGAAAATTAATGAAGAGAGTGCATAAGAGGGAGCAGTTTTACTCAGACATACAGCAAAGAGAGCAGTCTGAAGCATATGTACAAGTGCTAAGGAGAGATAACCGAAAGAATTTTAAATATCCTTCAATTTAGCATCCGTACTTTCGAATTCACAAGCACATTTATATTTCTGACAAGCGCCAAAGAAGCAGCCAAGATGCACAATTACCATGAGTTTTTTTAACTGAATGGGTTCCAAGTAATTCTTCTGGCTGGAAGGATTGTGAACGGGAAATTTGTAGGAACAAATTTTGTACACGCCTTACTGTGGCTGTGTTTTAAGGGCTCTGGGGTGTGAATGCTCTCTGGCTCCATGGTGATACAAGGGAAGACTCCAACTGCGAGTTGATTAGTACCCTCGTGTGAATGGAGTCTAATTAAACCCAAGAAACATCACGGACTGGCTCATTGAACCACAGACGCCCATATTAAAATGCAACCACTCTTTTTATTTGATGGATATGTTTATCAAATTTTCAGATAAATTGGCCACAATACATCTTGGCGCCGAAATAAAGAATGTTAATTAAAGACTATGTTGCAATTTCAATTATTCATCACAGTGCTGTGTTTGTTTTTAATCTTCTCTTGCTTGATCAGAACTTGTGTTGCTTGGCAATGTGAACCACTGCTAAATCAATTAATATGACAAAGAATGGGCTACATGGGGATAACTTCAGGGAAGGAATATTTATCTCTGAGTGGGAAATAATTATAGAAAAGTCGCTTAGAAAAGCTCTTTTTTCCATCAAGTTTTAGGTGTTTTATTGTTGATCAATCACTTTCAAAGGTCTGCACTGCTGACACAATATGCTGCTATATGATAAAAATGAATTAGATCATGTAATCATCTTGACAAAACTTGGTAACATTTCTGTATGATCAATTGCATATATCTGGCATAGGAATACATATACTTATAAAATGGTATACATTTTGTATAGGCTATATGTAAATCCATTTAAGTCACTTTGGATAAAAGCATTGGCCAAAAGCATAAATGTAATGCATATTAAGTAGCATAAAAAGTTACTTCTAAAAAGTGACCTGATTACATAATGCATTGCTTGTGGCCAACATGCTGATGGCTACAACTTTTTGGGGTAGAGATTCTAACTTATCCTCTTGAAAGTCCACACATGCTCACGGAATGCATTAAGAGCTAACCCATATCCAAAGACACTGCTGGATAATTATGCAAAGGATATTATTTTTCTGTGAGTGAGATTTTACTGAAGAGTAAACTACAAGATCATCATAAAGAATAAGCACTACATATATGAGGATACCCTCTAAACCTACCGTATATGTATAACTTCTCCTGAATTGCAATACATTACTAACAATTAGCAATTAATTTCTTACAGTATTTATTAAACTTTGTTAACATTCGTTTTAAAATACAATACAATTGCAACTTGTTAACTGCCGTATACAACTTTTGGGTTACACTTTAATTTAGGTTACAATTCTCACTATTAACTAGTTGCTTATTAGCATGTATATTACTGGGATATTGGCTATTTATTAGTACTTATAAAGCACATATTAATGCCTTATTCTGCATGACCTTATTCTACATCCCTTAATCTTACCCATTACCTAAATTTAACAACCTTACTTACTATTAATAAGTAGAAATTAGGAGTTTATCGAGGCAAAATTGGTCCCTAATTGGACCCTAAATTAAAGTGTGACTAACTTTTGTTTTAATTATGTATTAGTCAATGTTGAAATGAACGCAAACTAAGATTAATAAATGCTTTAGAATTATTATGCATTGTTTGTGTATAGTGTATGTTAACTGATGTAGTTAAATAATAGTGTTTTGGAGAAAATAATTTATGTGATTTACCCCCGACTTTCAATTATTTTACTTAAATGAAAGGTTCGATTTTTAATGAAAGATCAAAAGGATAAACAATGCAGATTTATTTTTACAGCCATCTTCGCTCATATTTACAGGCGGTGCCAACAATTCTGACCACAACTGTAGTCGCTGTTGGGCAGAGTCCAAAACTTTTCGGGAAATGGAATAAACACTGTATTGAACAAATGCTGGACTAAGACACACTTTTCTGCTCCTCAAATAAATAACACATTAGCCTTTGTATAGTCCTATAGTGTTTGTTGAGTAAAGAAAATGCTGTACTTATTCAGACAACCAGTTCTTTATTTACCCTTGCATTGCAAACAAGCAGAGACAGTCCAAAATGTGTGCGACACTTCATTCTAGATTGAGGCAGATGGAGTCATGAGGCTTTACTGACAGTTTGAGGATCCAATGGAGTAACGAGGTTTAGTCACAAGCTCTTTTAAATACTTTTCATTGGTTAAATATTTGCAAAAAAAAAACACAGACATGTGTAAAGAATGACCAATAGTAATGAATTAGGGGGGAAAAGTGATGTATGGAAATGCAAGGTTTCTGCCCGTCCACAATCAACCCATTCTCACTCCCAAGGCGTCAAAATCTGAAGCATGGTCAAGTGCCTTCCGCATTACAATGAAGATGCTAAAGGTACCCCTAGGTGTCACTATATTGATGCGCAGGGTACTCCATTGATTTCAGTTGTTTACCCAATGCGTAATATCAAGACGCATTTCATTCTTTGCATTTGTAAAAGCAGTCATGATTTTATGAATATTTATAGGCTACTTTTATATTTTGGAACAACTAACCCCACTCCTACCCTTTACCTACCCACTTCTCAACAATATACGATATCTTCGTGTAAAGAACAGAGTTGATCTTAATGTTTTAATCACTGAAATGATGATCCGCCGCTCCGTGAACGCACACACTCATATTATATCTCATTCAAATGATACACACGACTCTTTAGCATGACAATCAAAGCTGACGTAATGAATGCAATTTCATTATGAAATCTGACGTAACGTTTCTTCGGGCTGCAATTTTTAAAAATTGAATGTGTGCATGATCTTCGCCAGATGGAGACGCTGTTCTCTTTTTGGGGATTTTCTGCACACAAATCAATCGTTTGGCCTCGGAACACTTGAAATATTTGTACTTTTTGAATAAATTGTGCATGCAGTCGTATATCCTGTATTTTATATCATATAATACACAAATGGGTAGGTTTAGGGATGGGATGGGATTGTGTTACATGTTCAAACGTGTCTAATTAGCGTAAATAAAATTATGCTGGTTGATTAAAATGAGAATCACTCCTACATGTCATAATGGCAAAATCATAACCCAATATATAATTTCAACATGACGATAACGTTCCCATGCCCAACGCGTCTGTGTATGACGCCAAAGGTTTTTCATTGAAATAAATGGAGTACCCTTGCACGACAATGTAGTGACGCCTAGGGGTACCTTTAGCATCTTCATTGTGACACGGAAGGCACTTGACCATGCTTCAGATTTTGACGCCTTGGGAGTGAGAATGGGTTGCCAAAATGCTATAAATATGATGATGCTATTGAAGCCCTCACAAACAGTATAAAGTAAAATGCAACACCCAAGTTCTAGTACTTAAATGCACCATAACCATAACATGTCAGCAACACGAATAATAATATTAAGATAGATATTTATGAAAATGCAACATACTTTTACCATAATGCATGTGACAGATGCTTTTATCGGCAACTTATGGTACACATTTTTGTCAGTTGTGTGTATTCAAACTCATGACCTTGGTAGCATAATGCTTACTAGATTATACGCTATAAAATGTTTGTTGGGTTCAAACCAGTGGAAAGTGCTTTACCACTTTGTTACGCTACTATTTTACTGAGAAAGTGCACAGATTACTCCCAGCTCTGTGTGTATAAGGGCTTTTTCCACGGTCTCTGACTGAACCGGTGTGAAGGTGAGAGCGATAAAAGATGGAAGGCTGCTGTTACCCAGACTTTATCTGTCAGCGCTGATAACAGACATAAGACTTCTGTGTCCATCTGAGCATGGAGACAGAGAAAAGAGAATGTTAGCATGCCGGAGAGAAACAGGGGAAGTAAAAGAGTGGAATATTCCAGAAAGACTTGCTGCTGTCTGATAGGAATCTGTGTAGCAGCACAGGGGAAAGCAGTAGATACCGAGGCCGCTCTCTCACTCTCATGCATGACTTTGGTTACTAATAAACCCATTTAGTCAACCCTCCACATCTATAGCAATTCCACACAGTCATATCTTTGTGTATAGATTTGAAATTGGTGGTAGAATCAGAGACGGATGTGTGCATTTATGATGAATGACTGCGGTTTTGTTTATCTCTGTCTGTCGACATGGCAGAATACACAAAAATAATAGACATAGGTATCTATATGTCCAACTCTGGTATAAAAATACTTCAAATTAAATACATGAAATTTTAATATTTTTAAACAAACAAGCAAATCGATCGATTGACCAACCAACCAACCAACCAACCAATCTCATGGAAATCCTTTCAAACTCTGCGAAGCATTTCAAAAATTGGGTATTTACATGGCCAACCCTTACATGCCCAACCCAAGAAGCAATCTTTCATTTGAAAAAATAATGTTGTACTGTACAGTATATACCCTGAAAAAGTTCACATTTGATTAAGTAGCAAACTTTACTAGTTTAATAATGGTTAATAATTAAATGATATGTTGATAATTAAATCCCATGTATCAATATTTGCTAAGAAAATAATACAATCTGTCAGAAGGAGACATAAAGGCTGTTTTTCCCAGGACACATATTCCGTCTTCAGTATTTAATCGTCCTTCTAGGAACAAATGCGTCAGATGGGTGTGTTTAACCATTATGTCACATTGTGCTATTATGTCAGCTCCTCGGACACAAATCGTATGCTCTAAATGATATCTATAATCAGCTCATTACCTCACGAGGAAACATTTCATGTGCATTTGGATGTTCATTTACCTCAGAGCCTTTGAATGGGTCGGTTGTTTCTGTTTTCGCTGAAAACAAACAGACGCTAATTATATTTCCACAAACTGAACTTCTCATCCAATGCCAATTCATCAATCTCTGGTGCTGGATGCACATTTGTGTCTTCGTCTGTGTTTTAAATGCCATCTTTCCAAAATGCAGACAAAAGCCTGACGCAGGATGCATGGTAATGCAAGGTGCAGCTCCTCACCATAATCCATCTCATACTCTGTGAGATATCTGCACACACACAGAGGCACAGCGGAAGGGAACAAAAAAAATGCTTATTCTAAAAGACAGTAATGAACAAACTATTGCTATGCTTGCAGAAAAGCAGACCCAAAAATAATTCTTAGGCATTAGCGTAGAGTTGTACTTGCTTATCCATACGTCTTGTTCTCAAGAGGCACATTTGTGGATTCATAAATAGACAAATAAAATGACGATGCCCAGAATTTTTTCCCCTGAAGTTCTCCAAGGTGAGCTAGCAGATATAGTGCCATTAGCCAAAGCTAACGCTAAGCAGGCCTCAGAAATCAACTACGTGCAACTTGCCAACAGGCAAAAGCGACGGAAATCTGATTGGAGACAGCCAGCAGGACGAGCAACTCCCAGAAAGAGGATCTTTTCAAACAACGATTATTTCACACTTCTAGAAGAGCAACTATGAAGAAAGGTGGTGGAAGATAAGTGGCCAATTGACCAACGTTTTAAATCATGAAGTGAACGTCCTGAGCATCAACACATTTCGATAAGCCGCAGGCCAATCCGCCTCTTCGCTGCACAAGAACCTCAAGGGAGACACTAGACTCCAAACGAATAGCCTGTCACTTATATAATAACCTGAAATAAGTAGAAGATTGGTTGAAACAGCATTAGCGCCTGAACACTTCAGATTAGATGCAATATTGCCTTTGTCCTCGCATCGTTTATGGTCATTTTAACTAATTTGTAAGTATAAATCAAACCAACGGTCCTCTGGGTGTAGAAGCTGTGGGCAGGGAATCCTAATTTTTACATCTTCATTTTTTCTTCTCATCGCATCAATTTATTTTGTCTCCTTTTATCCACTTCATCAATAAAAAAGCAAAGGAGAGAAGTCATATGTAATGTTTATACACTTATTTTTTGTACGTTTAGATATACGATGTAAAATTACATTTTATACTTGGTTTTACATTTGAGCCATATATAAATAACAAGGTATGTTGTTCGGGAATAAGGAGGCCTGAACTGGTGCACGTTTAAACACTTGAATATATCAAAATAAACTAACAACAAAAAGAAAGTTTTGGAAGACTGCTGCACACACATAAACAAAACATAACATAAAATAGACCCGGCCTGGTCCTCTCTTGTCTTTCACTGATGTCGCTCCTCCTTTCATGCTTCTATATACATAAAAAAAGATTGGGTAAAGTGATGTAATTGATGAATTGAATAACGCACCAGACATCAAAGAGAACAGAAAGAAACCATAATGCCAAATTAGGCAAATGCATTAAAGAAATGTGATGGCTGTAAACATATTTAGGTAATCTTATTGATTAAACACAATAGAGTCAACATATTAAATCCAGAATTATATTATTGTATGAACCTATAAAAAGATTTGTAAACATCTGTAGATCTCTAAAGTTGTTCATACATACATTTAGATTTTTAGATGCTGTAAGTAAATAAATTAATAATTAACTATTCACACTTTATGTATGAATGCCTATGATTACTAATGAGATCACACTCATTCTGTTTTCCACAGAATAAAGAAAAGTCTTACAGGTTAGAGTGACATGAGGTTGAGGAAAAAACACATCATGACGTGATACATCAATTTAATGGCTGGAAACTGGTCAAGTTTCAGACTGGACGTCTCCCAATTTACCATATCATGAGCCAACCCCAAATATGACCAACCATTCCAACAGCGCGAGAATATTTTTACAAACGACCAGAGCCATTCGGTTATTAAATATGTATGCTTTAGAACATAGCTCCAAACTAGATTTGGACTCATTTGCAGAACTCATTTGCCTAGACTCAGTAGCTCAACCATTTGGAATTTCTTTCGCCCGTTTCACTCTAAAGAAAAGTTTGGAATGAGTAGATGCTAGGGGAAAAAAAGCTTGAGAAACTATGGCTGAATTCAGCGGCAGCACCCCATGAGTCCACATAATGAGTTGCAGTTTCCAGAGTACCATCACAACAAGAGGTAAATAGCATAATTTGGATTGGAAGTATTACAAGTCTAAGGCCATTCTGAAGCAAATGGCCACACACAGTAAAAGTGACAGAGAGTGGAAAGAAAGGAGATTGGGAATGAAGGACAAGCGATGGCTCACACATGGATTTGACAAGAGAATGTACAGGAAAAAATACAAAGAAAAGACAAGCAGCATGTCTAAAGCTCAGCAGGAGATGGGTTGCAATTTCAGTCTCTTTTTGCTTTAATAGACCTGTAATCAGTCTAAATCCAGCACTGTCGCTCTGCAGGCATCCCGCGGACTGTGTTTATGCGCGCTTGCGTCCGTTTGCCTTTGTGTTGTATTGGACTATAGGATGCCATGGTTATGTTTGAGCACAACAGGATGCAACTGCATTAATTTTCTGTCTTGTTCTTCAAAAGGTCCACAGTTTGGTACCTTACCTTGTACCGTTCCCCCTTTCCCATTATCTGTTCTCCATATCTCATCATTGGTGGATATATTTAGAATAATAAGTAGGTACTGAAGGTCAACTCATCCCCTGCTAAAGGCATCAACTCTCTCTTTCTCTGTAAAAAATATTTATTACAGTAAAAAATGACAGTTTTTTTTTAAATACTTTTTTATGTCAATCAAGCCTTTATAATCAAGAAAGACTAATTCAACTGTACTTGATATTTCACATTTTGGAATGATAACCAAAATACTGTATATTTATTTTGCTTAAAAAAATCTGATTTTTAAGATTAATAAGTGCTAACAACACATAATTGTGGAATACCCATAAACACATGCACTTACACAAATTAATTTTGCATTCTTGGTCAATAAAAGTACACAACCATTCAAAAGTTAGGGGTCGGGAATGTGTGTGTATATATACACCGATCATGACCACTGACAGGTGAAATGTGAATAACACAGATTATCTCTTCATCATGGCACCAGTTAGTGGGTGGGATATATTAGGCAGCAAGTGAACATTTTGTCCTCAAAGTTGATGTGTTAGAAGCAGGAAAAATGGGCAAGCGTAAAGATTTGAGTGAAAATCTATCAACAGTGGTCCAAGGAAAGAACATTGGTGAACTGGCGACAGGGTCATGGGCGACCAAGGCTCATTGAAGCACATGGGGAGCGAAGGCTGGCCCGTGTGGTCCGATCAAACAGACAAGCTACTGTAGCTTTAACAGAGGTGGTAAGTAATGAAGTAAAAATACTTTGTTACATTACTTAAGTATTTTTTTCGGGGATCTGTACTTTACTTGAGTATGTTTTATTTGCATCTACTTTCACTCTTACTCCACTACAATATTAAAAACAAAGTCTACTTTTTACTCCAATACCCCATGCCCGCTCCAAGTATTTATTACACTTGCTTTCCAAACCAACAAAAAACGTGGGTACAGGAGAGAATCAAGCTAGTAAGCTGGTCTCCCTGCATACTGTCAATCAGTCATGGATGATCCAGTCGGGGCTAGACTTGGAAAAGCTGACTAGGTTTGCCACACTAACGTTACCTCAATGTTTGCCAAACTTTTTTCTTTCGCGGCACACTATGAAAGCATCGGTAACACTTTACAATACGTGTGCACTTCTATGCATTAATTCATGCTTAACTAATGCACAGATGATCATGAGTTAATGTGTGACTCCTGAAGAACTACATCATTTATTAATGATTACTGCATCAGCAACTAATGAACATTATATATGATTAATATGTTAAGTAATGCATGCATTTCTATTAATTAAATATGACAATGTATTAATTCCCTAATAACATATTATATTAACTAATAAATGTAAATTAATCTGTTAATTATCACAATGGGTCAAAGCCATGTATTTCAACTTCCAGTTGTCTGCTTTAATTAATCATTAGATAAAGATTTGCAAAGGTTTCATTATGTCATGACTTCACTTGTTGAGGCACATCACTATTAACTAATTGTTAAGTAATATGTCATCGTGGTTATGGCTTTTTAATTAATTTTAAATTAGTTAATAGTATCTTGCACATCTTCTGTTTGATGCAGCTAATGTTATGGAGCATGTCTATTTTAAGTTCAACCCCTATACTGTGTTAAGGTGCTTCATTGTCTCTTATGATTGCAAATCTAACAAATTCTTAATTGCAGTATCTAATCTTATCATTTGTTCAATTAAAGCATTGCATAGCACTCCCAAAACAATTGATCTGCTTAATTATTGATATTTACAGTTAATTTGAATATTTACTTTTTACTTTCGGTACTTGAGTACGTTTTAAATTGGATACTTTTGTACTTTTACTCAAGTGATGTTTAAATGGAGGACTTTCTACTTTTACTGGAGTAATTTTTTATTTATGTATATATACTTTTACTCGAGTACAACTTTTGAGTACTTTTACCACCCCTGAGCTTTAATTGCTCAAGAAGTTAATACTGGTTCTGAAAAGTGTCAGAATACACAGTGCATCACAATTTGCTGCATATGGGGCTGCATAGCCACAGATCAGTCAGGGTGCCCGTGCTGACCCCTGTCCACCACCAAAAGCGCCCACATTGGGCATGTGAGCATCAGAACTGGACTACAGAGCAATGGAAGAAGGTGGCCTGGTCTGATGAATCACGTTTTCTTTTACATCATGTGGATGGCCAGGTGTGTGCGTGTCACTTACCTGGGGAACAAATGGCACCAGGATGCACTATGGGAAGAAACCGTAGCCGGTGGAGACAATGTGATTCTTTGGGCAATGTTCTGCTGGGAAACCTTGGGTCTTGCCATCCATGTATATGTTACTTTGACATGTACCACCTACCTAAGTTTTGTTGCTGACCATGTACACCCTTTCATGGAAACAATATTCCCTGTTGGCTGTGGCCTCTTTCAGCAGGATAATGCGCCCTGCCACAAAGCAAAAATAGTTCAGGAATGGTTTGAGGAGCACAACAGCTAGTTTGAGTGTTGACTTGGCCTCCAAATTCCCCAGATCTCAATCCAATCGAGCATCTGTGGGACTTGCTGAACAAACAAGTCAGATCCATGGAGGCTGTAGCGAATCAGCTCAGAGGGGAAATATTAATATTAATTAATATTAAATAATATTAAATATCTCATTATTTTTATTTATTATGATTAATTATGAATGTTTGAATCAGTTAAATAGATTAACTTGATGTAGCTACATTAACATTACAATCAATCAATGAGTTCATCCTATGAATATTCAGTATTGATTATTAATTAATTCAAAGGAAAGGATTTTTTTTCATGACCACAGAAAAATAATTATTCCTTTGTACTTACATAAGCACCTAGAGCGCATAACAAGATCGACCATTTAAGGGACAATTTGTTTGCAGGCAGGGAGTCAGGACCAAACATATATTGTGCAAAAACTTTATTAACTAAAGCGCGGACAAGACAAAACATACACAAAACATCCATGGCAAGAGGTAAAGTTAGAAGAAGAACCGAGTCAGTACAGATGGATGAAGTTATGCAAAAAGTCTAAAACCTGGGAAGAACCATCATTGATAAACTCCTTTGTCTCAATAAAGGGGTTTACAGTTTTACTAACTACACAGCGATTTTTGTTTTGTACTTTACTTGCATTTAGCCTGAGCTGTAGAAGACCATCCTAGGTGAAATCACAGGAGAAAGTTTCGATGGTTCTGTCCGATGGCATTGAAGTGGCGATCAAGTTCTTCTGCATCGATTAAAGAAGAAATTATGAGCTTGCATGGTTGTTTTGACTCCGTTGAGGTTGAGGAAGTTGCACATTCCGTAAGGAGTTTGGGCCTGCTGGCCCATGGCTGTGTGATGACATCAGGTTTCCTGTTCCACACACACACATGGTTCATGTGTTGAGGACTTAACCGCCTGGCCTACTGGCCGGCTGATAAACAGCCAAGATGACACATCGTTTTGGTCCAGAGGTAGAAAAGAAGAGAGAGGAGGATCTGTCTATCCCTCTCTTATAAGCTTTTGGGAAAAATCCCGCCTTGGAGGTAAGTGAGCGAATCGTATTCAGGCTCTTGGAGAGAAAGTTACGACCCTTTGTCTCAAGTAGATTGGTGGTCGATGAAGGAACTATTAAAGATTCTTGTAATACTAATATGTTGCACAAGGATCGACAAATCATATACCCAATCATTCAGATCTTTAAATCTCAACTTCGTAGACACCAAACATGCCATACACATAATTTTTGTTAACCATAGAATGCAATTCTGAAATCCAACAGAGATTGAATTAAAACATAGACCAAACCCTAAAAAAACAAATCATGAGATGGATATATGTTTATATATTTCTCAAGTGGTTATATATAGGCTATATGGATTTAAGATGGTTTGTTTGTAAAAATAATTGAGTTTCACAGCTCCCATGTGCATACTTTCTAGTCGTAAACCTTATCAGTTTCTAGGTGTACTGTAACCAGAGAGCTCTTCCTTGCTCTCATGGGCCTTTTCGGGGGATGGGTCCATAGACCTTCAGAGTGAGTTCTACGGATTACTTGTTAAATTGGACAAATAATTGTGTCTGATTTGTCTCAGTCGCTACAGAGGCCCCACCTCACAACTTACAGGACTTAAAGGATCTGGTGCTAACATCTTGGTGCCAGTTACCACAGCACACCTTCAGGGGTCTAGTGGAGTACATGCCTTGACAGGTCAGGGCTGTTTTGGCAGCAAAGGGGGACCAACACAATATTAGGTCATAATGTTATGTCTGATCGGTGTCACACTATACAGTCACTTCCATGGACACGTGTATAAAATCAAGCACCTAGACATGCAGACTGCTTCTACAAACATTTTTGAAAGAATGAGTCGCTCTCAGGAGCTCATTGAATTAAAGCGTGGTACCGTGATAGCTTGCCACCTGTGCAATACATCCATTCATGAAATTTCCTCACTACTAAATATTCCACGGTCAACTGTTAATGGTATTAGTGGTTAGTGGAAGCAATTGAGAAAAACAGCAACTCAGCCACGATGTGGTAGGCCATGTAAAATCACAGAGCGGGGTCAGCACATGCTGAGGTGCACAGAGCCCAGAAGTCGCCAACTTTCTGCAGAGTCAACTGTTACAGACCTCCAAACTTTGTGTGGTCTTCAGATTAGCTCAAAAACAGTGGCGTAGAGAGCTTCATGGAATGGGTTTCCATGGCCAAGTAGCTGCATCCAAGACTTACATCATCAAGTGTAATACAAAGCGTCAGATGCAGTGGTGTAAAGCACACCGCCACTGGACTGTAGAGCAGTGGAGAGTGAGACGTGTTCACTGGAGTGACAAATCATGATACTCTGTCTGGCAATCCGATGGACGAGTCTGGGTTTGGGGGTTGCCAGGAGAACGGTACTTGCCTGACTGCATTGCGCCAAGTAAAGTTTGGTGGAGGGGGGATTATGGTGTGCGGTTGTTTTTCAGAGGTTAGGCTTGGCCCCTTAGTTCCAGTGAAATAAACTCTTGATGCTTCAGCATACCAAGACATTTTGGACAATTTCATGCATTTTGTTGAATGAAATGGTAAAATGTTCATGAAGTGACTTGAGATGAGGTTCATGCATTCATGTCCTCATATAGTGAGGCGGCAGAGGCTGAAAAACACTGCAAGTTTCAGAGTGTGTGTCTGTGAGGTAAACCACGCGTCGGCGCTACATTTACACAGAGACACAGAAACATGCAGGATTCATATTTAAACAGTCTTTTTGCGGCTTAATGTTCACAGACACTAGTATATATCACGATTTGATTCACTGCATTTTATTTATTCATCACAACTTTGACGAATTCTGTGACATTTCGCATTATGCAGTAAATTCCGTTTTTATGACTGGATTCCGTCTGGGTTTGAATCGCAGAAATGAATCCTTATGAAAAGTATTTAGTAAAGAGTAGTGAGCGGTTTTTTTGTTGGTGGTCTTTTGTTGTTTGATTTACATTAAAACACAGACAGCAGCGCAGCAGGAATATTACATTATAATCTTGGATTATGCAACAAACATTATACAGCTCAGTGCCTTCACAGAGTTAATTAATAAACCATCAGTTTGTTATATCGGCCTTTTTCATGCTACAGCCGATATGCCGATGGTTGTGAATAGATCAAAAATCAATACATTGGTGCATCTCTAATATTAATATATTAATAACTGTTTTTGAACATGGATAATAATAAGAAATGTTTCTTGAGCACCAATCAGCAGAATGATTTCTGAAGGATCATGTGACACTGAAGACTGAGTAATGGCTTCTGTAAATTCAGCTTGTTTTAATTTTAAATATATTAAGATTCATAGAAAGTGTAATGATATTTTATTTACAATATTACTTCTTTTTTTAAAAAGGATTACCCAGTCCTAAATTTTGAATGGTAGATATTTAACAAAATAGCTACTTTACCATTTGAGGAGAATCAAATTTGTTCAATGACTGACCCAATATTAAAGGGGCTATATGCAACTTTTTCCCCAAAATAAACGTAACAATAGCCTTTTTATTTTACCACTTATGACTCAAACATCTCCTGATGAGAATACTGACATCTTGTCCGCTCACAGTGGGTGCACCTATAAGCCTGTATCCTATTTTTCCTATTTTCTGGCGGGTCGTCTTTTCCCGCGCTGTCTGCGGATGTGACGTCACCACCGCTGCGAGAGCGAGCAGAAAATGAGAGCAGTTCTGTTTTTTGGCCACAGGTGTCAGTCGCGAGTTTAAATTTCAGAAAAACGCATATAGCCCCTTTAAATATAAATAGATTTTATCCAATTCAACTGAAATTAAAAACAATTATTATCTTAATTGCAAGTGTCTTTTTGATCATTTTGATATTGATGACAAATTTTGAGATGCATAATTACTTATTTAATTAGGGAAACAAGCAAATTCAATGTATTAGGCTTTACGGTGTATAGCACTCTGATTAATCAGCCTATATTATAATACAGTAAATGCACTCTGCTGTTGCCTTATTGTGCATTACGTGACCTTTTAAGAATAGAGTAATTTTACTCTCAAGGTCCTATATGGATGTGAATAATACCCATGCCAGGACATGCCAAGTCACGTGGCCACAGTGATTAATTAGAGCTGTGACTGCTCTTATAAGCACTAGCATGTTTATGCCAGTGAAATGATAGAAGGTTCAAATAATAGCCTATGCACATCAGGGCTCACAACAGGCAGCAGTCAGCTGTGTATTTTCAGTCTCAGCTATAAAATAACTCTTCAGGTGGTCACATACTGTATTTCTTGAGGAAATGTGGCATATATATATTGTTTTTAATCAAATTGGGGTATTATCTGTAATTCCCTCACTTTATCATGTGTATGACTAAATTATTCAAAAACGACTGATATCAATTTCTTGGAAACAATAAAAAGGTACAATAATGTAATCGTCAAAAGTTATTCCCATGGCTGTGAGCTACAAGCTAGTGGCAAATAAATTACAAACCACTTTTAAGTTGTTTGTACTAATGCTACAGAAGAATATATTTATGTAGAAAAATTGTCATTCTCAGAAAATGCTGCCATTTAAATCAGATTTTAAGTTTTTGTTTTTCCTGTTTCCTTTGAAAAGGTTACTGCTTTCAAGAAATGTTCCCACCTCAGACCCAAAATACCGGAGTTGTAATCACAACATGGGTGTGCATTGCCCCCAATAATTTCAGAATAATGGTCAAAAAACTTGGGTTATGGGTTCAGTGACTAATTTCCAAATCCTAAACATGGCTATGGCTTTGCAAAGCACACAAATGTATTTATTTATGGCTGTCAACACTAATGCTGAGCCTAAAGCATTACAGGCTTGCGGTTTTACTCTCTGGTTTGCTACCTCCTTGGGTCATTGAGCCAAGACGCCTCGGCACTGTGCTTGACATTGTCCTCGAGGATGCCGTGCCAGAATGTCTCAACAGCTGGTTGCAAATGTGGTTCAGATATGCTGTCCTGCTGTTTGTTCAGAAGCTGGTAGTACCAGGGCTCTCGCCATCAGCTTCATCTTGATGTCCTGGATGAACTCCTCGAGTTTCGCACCATCCTAAGTGTGCGATTGATCTGCCTATGGACATGCCTGCTGGCTTGAGCTCGCTGGAGATGGAGAGGGTCTTGTGGTGTTGGTCGACCTTCTGCTGAAGCCTTCACTTCCACAGCGGTTCTTTTCTTGTCTTCTTGGGTGTGTCCTTTATTTCGCCTGCAATGATTGCGGCTTCATACTCAAGTGTGTTGAGCTCGGAGATGTTCAACGGATACTCCTTCACAATGTTAACCAGATCGATGTTCTGATCCAACTTGAGTCTAATGCTGTCCTTGATGGTGACACTCTCTAGCTCAAGCAGCTTCACTCGGATCCTAGTTTCAATCTCTTGGGCTCTCGAATCACCTGAGTTGGGATCAGCTCCTGAAGGGTAAGTTCCAGTCATCTCACCATCTTGGTGTTGGTTCTCAGGGAGGCACTCAGCAAATCTTCTGCTGTTGCTGTTCTCCAGGAAGTTGTTCCTCCAAAGAACTTCCGCTCTGTTCTTAACCCAAAGTATTAGCATTCTCTGGCTGTTCCATTTGTGGTTGGATGTGCTTGATGATATTGGCTTTAATCTCTGCTAGTTCGGTGTCCACTAGCCACAATGTTTCTTCTCTGTGTATTCACCTTGTTCGGATCCATATCTCGGTGTATATCTGGATTCCATTGGCACCAGATTGTGCCGGTCCCTCTTGGAAATAAAAATGGGAACAAAATTGTTCTTAATAAGAAGGCTAATAGCTGAACAACAGTGCAAAGTCTGCATAGATTCATTATAGATACTCACAGATGGCTTGTTAATATAATAGGAACCAAACTACATGAGAACAGAATGGCCCAGAGCATTACAGAGGAGAGGAGAGAGCAAATACATCCCACTTCCCCTCCTATTCTACACACATAGGATGTTTTATATATAGGATGTGCTTTTGAAGTGTTGAAGAGATCAGATTATCTGGACTCAGCATGATTCACTGCCTCAGCTGATGTTGGATAGTGATATAGAGACTTGTATACACCTGTTAAACTGAAAGCCAGTCGATAGACAAATAATGGGGATTTGCTTTGACAAAAGAACTAACCTTTTGCAGACATGAAAGGAGATTCAACACAGAAGAGCAGCTCTCCAACAAAACAGATGTATGTGCTTCTATACATTATTCATTCCATTAAATGGCATCTTGTTTAAAAATTCAGGGTGACAAAATCTGAACAAAATCGTGTACCTTATCCTTCTTATAACAGCATTGTGTAAGAATGACACTGGCTGGATGGCATCGACTGTGATTCTGAATGTTTACGAAGGATTATGGAGGATTGCGTGGAATACTCAGAACTGTGTGTGTAATAAAATGAGCAACAAAAAAAACAATATTAGGTTAATTTTGACAGCCTCTGCTTCCTAAAAAAGAAAGAAAGTCAGTCCATTTAAAGCAGACACGTGCAGTCAACATATTATTTCGTATTAGTTCTCAGACAAAATCCTCCTCAGATGGACTAATCCTATATAAGCTAAACCAAGACCTTCTCACAATCTCAAAACTGGGCACAAGCAGACAAAATTAGCTGGGCATGAAAATGCAAGGTCCGGAGTGGATATTATGGTGCATGGGGACAAACTTACCCATACACATGTAGGAATTATGGATAAAATCTATAGCTAAAACATTTTTTAGCTGGTCATTAGCTTGTGCAAGCTGTAGGTGGTTTACTATCTGAACTACCTGCAGTTGGGACCAAGATCTTGATCTGCAGTGGACAGTATCTATGAAAAGTGGTCCAAGGAAGGAACAGTGGTGAACCAGCGACAGGGTCATGGGCTGTGTGGTCCGATCAAACAGACGAGCTACTGTAGCTCAGATGGCTCAAGAAGTTAATGCTGGTTCTGATAGAAAGGTGTCAGAAAACACAGTGCATCCCATTTTGTTGCGTATGGGGCTGCATAGCCGCAGACCAGTCAGGGTGCCCATGCTGACCCCTGTCCACCGCCAAAAGCGCAAACAGTGGGAACGTGAGCATCAGAACTGGACCATGGAACAATGGGAGAAGGTGGCCTGGTCTGATGAATCACATTTCCTTTTATATCACGTGGATGGCCGGTTGTGTGTGCGTTGTTTACCTGGGGAACACAAGGCACCAGGATGCACTATGGGAAGAAGGCAAGCCGGCAGAGGCAGTGTAATGCTTTGGGCAATGTTCTGCTGGGAAACCTTGGGTCCTGCCATCAATGTGGATGTTACTTTGACATGTACCACCTACCTAAGCATTGTTGCAGACCGTGTACACCCTTTAATGAAAACTGTAATCCCTGGTGGCTGTGATCTCTTTCAGCAGAAAAATGCGTCCTGCCACAAAGCGAAAATGGTCAGGAATGGTTTGAGGAGCACAAAAACGAGTTTGAGGTGTTGCCTTGGCCTCCAAATTCCCCAGATCTCAATCCAATCGAGCATCTGTGGGATGTGCTGAACAAACAAGTCAGATCCATGGTGGTCCCAACTGGCAACTTTCAGGACTTAAAGGATCTGCTGCTAACATATTGGTGCCAGAGACAACAGCACACCTTCAGGGGTCTAGTGGAGTCCATGTCTCAACGGGTCAGGGCTGTTTTGGCAGCAAAAGGGGGACCAACACAATATTAGGTCATAATATTATGCATGATCAGTGTAAGTATCAGTAAGATTTTTAATGATTTTAAAGAAAAGTCTCTTGCTCCAAGACTGCATTTATTTGATTAAAAATACAGTAATAACAGTAATATTGTAAATTATTATAACAATTTTGAAATAACTCTTAATAATTATTTTAAAATGCTATTATTTTTGATGATGAATAGAAAGTTCAAAGGATCATCATTTATTTGGAATATAAATCTTTCGTAACATTATAAATGTCTTTACCATCACCTTTCATTAATCTTTTAATGCATACTTGATGAATAACAGTATTCATTTCTAATAAATAAATAACAAATATTAAAAAGATAGTTCACCCAAAAAAGAAAAAGAAAACTCATGTCATCTCTGTCTTCATTCAATCACAGCATTGTGGTCCAACCCTGTATGACTTGCTTCTGTGGAACACAAAAGAAGATATGACAGAATTAAAATTTGTTGTTAAGTAAGCTATCCCTTAAAGGATTAATACAGTGATTGCAGAAAAGTTCTCAGTGGTAGGAAAAAAACTTAAAACAGGATATTAAGGGTGCTTTCACATCTCTTGTTCGGTACATTTGGTCTGAACTAAGTGCAAACAATTATACAATGTAGCATTTTTCAGCTTTTTTGGTTCCTTTTCACACCACACTGATTGCTTTGGTCCGAACCAGTTGAAATGAACCAAAATGCAGTCACATGACAACATCCACATCACTTATTGGCCATGGTGTATTTCCCTGGCCATAATCTATTACATTGTTTGTATACACCACAATATGCAAACAATACATTTCTATAATGAAGCTTGAAAACAACATTCTAATGCACTGCAAACGGCGAGCGTGCATCGCTCGTCATTTCAAACGAAGACTGCGCTGTTCTTGTGAGTTTTCGAAAGTTGGGACCTAATATGGTCATCATACCAAATTTCTATGAGGCTCCGCACCTCCTCACTACTCCAAGTTTGTCCGCGAGCTGCCATGCTAAAGTGCAAACTGTCAACAAACACTTCCTCATCACATAATGCACAGCGCAGCTGACTACGGCAGCTGGTTTAGTCCAAAAATGATCAGTCCTTTTTGCAGTTGGGTCTGTTCGAGGTCGGATCACATTCTCACCACAAACGAACCACTCCAGAGTTTGTTTAAAAGCGTACCGAGACCACCTCTTCAAGGAGGTCTCGGTACGCTTGTTTGGTCCGCTTTTGATAAAGAACTTACTTCTCTGTTGATGAAGTATGTTATGTATGCTGGTGTGTAGTACACACAGTAAATACAGCTCTGGAAAAAAAAAATAAGAGACCACTTAACATTGAGAAATAAATGTTAAGTGGTCTCTTAATTTTTTAAAGAGCTGTATATTCCAGACACCATATTGCCACTGTCCTTTGACCAGTGTTATTTGACCTATAAATGCACAAACATGTTAAATGAAAGAACTTATAGCATCTGAATCAGCAGATTTCAGTAACTTTCACTTATAAGATATGCAAAGACCAACTGCAGTATCGGTAAACATGAAATACTCACACTGAAAATGTCTGTTTTCACCCTCATTTAAATGCTCACAAACTCCTTTAAAAGTGTAACAAATTTCACAACACACGAATTCTAGACTTTAGGCCTTTATATTTAAGATTTAACTGGGGCTTGAAAGTGCCACAGCTGAAAAAATTGTGTTGACATAAATTACATAATCACAAGAGAAATTCTGCAGCATCACTGCTGTTGACACCTGTTTGATCACAGGCTGTGAAAATGCAGCATAATACCTCCTACTGACTAAGCTCAAGATCTCTTTCCCTCTCTCTTTTATCTAGGATGAGAGAAGCTCCGGATAGGATCACTGTTCCCGCTGTAGGAAAAACTGATATCAATTTTCATTGGTGTATAAAAGCCCCTGAGAAATGCAGGCCTGTTCATGGTGGACTCATTTGAGTAGAAGGGTGAAAGCAAACCATCTTTTTTCTTCCCTTTTTTTCTAAGATGCTCACTCTATCTGTCAATCTCTCTGGCTCTGCATTTCACAAAACAGGACAGCGAGAAAAATGAAAGGTCTGAAGTCTGGGCCTGCATAATGGCTGTCAGAGCACACACACATATACACACATTAAAGCATTGATCAAAGGTGAAAAATCTTGACATGAAGCAGACTTTAATGTGCACTTGATCCCTGAAGCACATCTGTCCAAGAAAGATGGATTTCATAGGAGAAATCTTTTTTTTCTCTCTCTCTTTTTTTCTTAACTCTCATATTGTCTGTGGGGTCCATTCGGACCTCATTTGATTTCGGACACCAAACAACAACAAAAACAGCAAAAAATTCTAACCTTTCACACAAAAACTGTGAAAGGTATTTATGTATTATATATATATATATATATATATATATATATATATATATATATATATATATATATATATATATATATATATATATATATATATATATATATATATATATATATATATATATATATATATATATATATATATATATATATATATATATATATATCACATATGAAGTTGTGATAGGAGCAGTTGGCCACATCCAGAAAAATGAATAGATCTCTATGGCCCTCTGCAGGATATATAGTCAAAACACTTTATTTCTAAAACATGTAATTCCTGCAGGTTTTCTTGTAACCAGCAGATGGCAGAATTATGTCTCTAATACCAATTTCCAAAAACAACTTATATATTAAAGGAACACGCCGACTTTTTGGGACATTAGCTTATTCACTGTATCCCCCAGAGTTAGATAAGTCCATACATACCATTCTCATCTCCATGCATGCAATAACTGTCTGATGCACGCACCGCTAGCCTAGCTAAGCACAAAGACTGCAGGTAAACGGCTCCAGCTGGCCTACTTCTCAATAAGTGACAAAATAACCGATATGTCTAGGAACTATGCTCTCATTCCTGCGCAGTGATCAAGGAACTTTGCTGCCGTACCATGGGTGCAGCAGGCACAATGATATTACACAGCACCTGAAAATAGGTCAACATAACCAACGTCAACATAACCAACGTGACAGCCTGCTTGCAAAGGGAGCGTGCTGGGGACTATTTTCAGGTGCTGTGTAATATCATTGCATCGCTGCACTCATGGTACGGCAGCAAAGTTCCATGATTACTATGCAGGAATGACTTCCTAGCCATATTGGTCTAGAAAATCGCAACTTTTCATTTTCCGTCGGTCTTAGTACACGATATAACTATACACATCAAAATATGTAAATAGGAAAATGTTGGCGTTATTTTGTCACTTTTTGAGCAGTAGGGTAGCTGGAGCCATTTACCTCCAGTCTTTGTGTTAAGCTAGGCTAGCGGTGGGAGCGTCAGACAGAGTTATGGCATGCACGGAGATGAGAATGGTATGTATGGACTTATCTAACTCTGGGGGATACGGTGAATAAGCTAAAGTCCCAAAAAGTCGGCGTGTTCCTTTAATTTAGATCATCATTAAATTGTTTTGTTTTTTTTCCGAAAAAAACAACAACATCTATGCAAGCTAATGGTGTAGTTGAGTAATTTTGTTGTAAAATAGGTCAAATAAATAAATACATAAATAAAAAAAAGTACCACATATTGCCCAAAACACAGCACACATGTTGAGAAATAAATAAAAATGATATATCATTTGTAAAAAAAAAAAAAAAAGAAAAGATGTTTGGGGTCCGAACACTATCAACGTGTTAGTAGCATCTAAAAAGCTGTTTATAAACTTAAAAACATATTAAATGCATTACATAAATGTGAACAAGTTAAACACAATTTATCAAATTTGTTATAGATACAATAAAAATAACCCATCAATATTTTATGACCTTAAATGATTTGCAAAGGTTTCAGTGTCCATCCAAACTTATGAAAATGTGCATGTGCTATAGGACATAAATTCCTAGAAATACTAATGAGATCATGTTGGGTATTTCTCATATGTGGCATTGTTCCATCACTTTGTCCCCAGTGGCTGGAATACATAATGTGTTATATGTTTCTGCATGGCGATATGGATCTTTTGCAGAACATATAGAAAATATGAATTCAAGCATCATCAGCCTAATCCTGAGAGCATTTTAAAAAGCATTACATTCAATGGCCACCGCTAAATCTTTAATAAAAGATCTGGAAGGTTACATAAAAACAGTAATGCATCCTCCAGAAAATTGTTCTTCTCTGGCTTAGTAAACATTAATCATTAACCTCAACATATGGTTGATGTTGATCAAAACCACTGAATCAACTGGACAACCATTCTCTACATTTACATACACGCACACGCAAACACACACACATACAGAATATAATTAGTAAAGCTAAACAATGGACATCACACAACATTAATGGAAGCACAAATCAGTATGCACACAGACTTGTGGTGAACAAAGAAAGCAGAGCTTCACGGCAGAATATTTAAATAGTGAAAGATTCCTTGTGCATGGCTGTAACCCTAATCCTAAATGGAAGAAACATCAAAGAGAAATTATAAACTAAGGCCTATTTACACCAAGAGTGAAAATTCACAGGGAACAAGATTTTAGAAGTCAACATGAAATCAAAATGGGCCCTGTTTACTTCCATAATGGACGTTCATGGTCTTTAAAAATCATTTTAATGGGGACCTGTTTTTATGCTGTTTTTAAAGGTCTTGATTTTGTTCATGGGGACTACTAAAATAGGTTTTCATGCTTGATTTGAAAAAAAATAAAAATAGACATATTTTACATTATTGCAGCACCTCTCTTCCCAAGCTGTGTTCAAAATTTTCCCCTATACCCTCATTCACTATTCCCAGCCGCTGCACCCTCCATTAATACATTAATATAGTTAACTTGAGGGAGTGAATGAAAACAAGTGAGCGAATTCGGACACCAAGTGCTCAAGAAGGACTGCCGCTTTTGCATAGTTTGTGCTTGCTGTTTAAAAATACTTTAACAAGTAGCAAACTGGCAACTCCAGTAATAATGAAAAGATCAATCTTGAAACCTGTCATGGAAACCATGTATAAACCTTAATTAAACAACTTAATTACATTACGCTGTACCCACATTGGACTAAAGGTTTGGAAAATGAATGGATATGTGATTCAGCTGCGGACGCCTTCTTCTGGTGAGATGCGGAAATTCATTCAGCGCGACCCTAACAGTGGATTATGGGTATTCTCTAGCAGATGAGTGTACATTGGTTGTACACTTGTTATTGCGGTGCATTGTGGGATTGAATGAGTGCACTTGATAACATCCAATATGGATTCAGACACCAATACAAATGGCTGTTCACTCAAATAATGCCCTATAAATAATAGAAAGCATCACTCCAGTCCTAGCATCTCTTCATTGGTTACTGGTGCAGCATAGGATCAATTTGAAGGTTTTATTATTTGTGTATAAAGCGTTAAATGGTCTAGCCCCTTCATACTTGTCAGAACTTCTCAGTCATCAGCAATCCTCCCACTCTCTCAGATCTTCAGACAAACTTTTCCTGCATGTACCTCGTTCTCGCTTGAAATTTAAGGGGGATCGGGCTTTTTCTGTAGCCGACTATGGAACAGCATACCTCAGAACATTAGATCTGGGCCATCCCTTCCTGTTTTAAATCCCACCAAAATACTTTTCTGTATTCCTTGACGTTTAAATGAAATGTATCTTTGTTGGGTTAGAATGGTTTTATGTGCTGAATGTTTTTTGTTTGTTTTGTTTTGATGTTTTGATGTACAGCACTTTGGCATACACTAGGTGTTTTTAAATGTGCTAAATAAATAAATTGACCTTGACCTAGACCTATCTAAGAGTATAGGGGGTGATTTAGGATTCAGCCCCAGTCTGTCAATAACGCTCTGTTTAGCTGTCTCCATGAGGCCCCACCTTCTGAAAAGTGCAATATTCTTTGATTGGTCGCCTGGACCAGTATATTGTTATTGGTTAACCGCTTTGAGTGAGTAATGTGAGTCATCCAGTCCTCGCCTTAGTTATTTAAATGAGGAATATTGTGGCATGTACGTTCCGGAACTACATTGGAGGAGTTTCAGGGAGTTCAGAAACAGTGCTTCCCTTTCAGTCGGTCACGTTCGACGTACGTCGGACGTAACCGACAAATTGGGATCACTTCAGGGAGCCCCTATCAGCTTCGAGATCTAGAGAACGGGCCAATGGCCATTGGCGTGCGAGATTTGCATCTCGCGCTCCGCCCCGCACTGCGGGTATAAACAGGAAGCGAGAGCAACACGCAGTTGTCATTCACTTTGGAGCCGAACAGGCATTATCACAGAGTTTCGACTGCTGTATCAGCAAGAGAGAGAGAGTCTTTTACAGACCAGAAGAAGAGAGAGAGGATTGCGAGTGCTGGCGTTACAGCACAAATCGGCGGGACCGCGTGCTCAGCTGCACAAAACTGCTGTTCTCACAGCAACCACAAATTTCTGTCGGTTCGGTGAGGGCGTACAGTGAGTATAGATACAGGCTGCACTATCCCCTGTATTCTGTCGCGGTTTTCCCTGGGTGCTTTAGCACATCTTTAAGAGCGTTTCCTCACAAAAAGAGCAACACGGTTGTGACACTGCGTCTTTTTCAAGATGTCATTCCACCCGTGCGTTTCTGGATGCGGTCGTTCCCTCTCACCCGTTGACGGTCACAATCGCTGTCTCACGTGTTTGGGGATAGTTCATGTTCCTACTGCGGGAACATGACTATCTCGGAGCTTAGATCGAGACTCGCCTACTTTCGGGAAGGTGAAATCCCCCTCCGCATACCTCGATCTAGTACTATCCCTGCCCAGCAGGATAGGCCTACTTCGACGGATGCCTGGGGTGATCTGAGGATTACGTTCAGGGCAAACCCACCGAGCGTGCCTCCGCGGGCCCCTGATCCCTTACAAGCTCCTCAGCCGGTGGTGCTTCCGGAAGAAGCTGCTGGTCCCGCCCACGGGGCGCCCAGCAGTGACTTTCAGGGCACCTGCGGATGAGCAGATGTTGATCGCTGCATCGGAGGGGGAGTTCCAGTCCTCGGAGGATGAAGATTCGGCTGTACTGCCTCCCTCTGGGAGAGTGGCAACGGTCGAGTCGGACCGTGAGTTGACTGCTATGCTTTCCCGGGCCGCCGGGAAGGTCGGGCTTGAGTGGAACCCTCCACCACGTCCCGAAACCTTCCAGGTTGGATGATTGGTTTCTCGGGGTGGGTCGCGCTGGTTCTCAGCGTCCCACTCCGGTACCATTCTTCCCGGAGGTTCATGAGGAGCTGACTAGGTCGTGGAAGGCGCCTTTCAGTGCCAAAAACAGCCCTAGCGGCTCCTCCCTCCTCACTAACCTTAACGGCAGGCAGGCCAAGGGTTACGTGGGAATCCCACCAGTTGAGCGGGCCGTTGCGATGCAACTGTGTCCGGCGACTGCCTCCAACTGGCGCGGTGACCCATATCTACCGTCCCGGGCCTGTAAGTTCTCTTCCAACCTAGTTGCGAAGGCTTACAGGTTCTGCGGACAGGCCACGTCCGCTTTGCATGCCATGTGTTTGCTCACCGCCCATTCCCTTGGTCAGGCGATGTCCACCTTAGTGGTCCAGGAGCGACATCTCTGGCTTAACCTGGCCGACATGATGGAGACCGACAAGTACCGGTTCCTGGACTCCCACATCTCGTCAGCCAGGTTATTCGGCGACGCGGTCGAGAGCTTCGCCCAACAATTCTCGGCCACCCAGAAGCAGATGGAGGCCATCAAGCACATCCTGCCCCGCCGGCCACAGCACCTCCGCCTGCCCGTCGCCGCCGCAGGAAGGCCGTCCAGCCCGCTCAGGCCGCTGCCAAGCCAGGTGGCAAGCGCCGTCGTAAGCGACCCTGAGACGGGCCACCCAGAGATGGAGGAAACTGCTCTTCAGGAGATGGCTGCAGCACCACTCCTTCTCCCGGAAGAGGGCCCGGGGAGAATCCTTGTTTCTGTTTTTTCTGTTCCGCCACTGGCCCCAGTGCCAGTGGTACCCAAATTTTCAATAAAAGAGCAGTTTCCAATATCTCTGGGTGCCAAGAGAGCGCGACCTGCCAGTGTTCGACGCTCCCATGCCTTGTCACTCTCAGACGCCTCTCTGTTCGCCAGCAGGGGGTGCCGGCTGTGGGGACACACTCCAGAGGCCTTCCCACACTTGCACACCCCCTTGGATCTGCGGTTCTTGAACCGGTCCCTTCACAGGCTGCCGTTCAAGATGCTCACGCAGAAACGCTTCTTCAGGTGCGTCCGTCCCCAAGATTGGTTTGCAGCGATCGACCTGAAGGATGCGTACTTTCATGTCTCGATTCTCCCTCTCCCTCTCGCTTTGCGTTCAACGGACAAGCATATCAGTACAAAGTCTTACCCTTCGGGCTAGCCCTGTCGCCCCGTGTCTTCACGAAGGTTGCGGAGGCGGCCATTGCTCCCATGAGAGAGCGTGGCGTTCGCATCCTCAACTACCTCGACGACTGGCTGATCCTTGCTCAGTCGCAAGGGCAGTTGTGCGAACACAGGGACATGGTGCTCAGACACCTCAGCCAGTTGGGACTTCGGGTCAGCTGGGAGAAGAGCAAACTCTGCCCCACGCAGAGGATCTCTTTTCTCGGGATGGAGCTGGACTCGGTCGCCCAGACAGCGCGCTACACGATCGAGTCCCGAGATGGGCGTGGCACAGCGGATCCCTCCGTGTCCAAGTGACGCAGAGATGCTGCCAAACCTTCAGCCCGTGGTCGGACCCTTCATTTCTACGGGCAGGAGTGCCTCTAGAACAAGTGTCCTGGCATGCTGTTGTCTCCACGGATGCCTCATCCACCGGCTGGGGTGCCACGTACAACAGGCTTGCAGTTTCGGGTCTGTGGACGGGGCCCCAACTGCAATGGCATATCAATTGCCTGGAGTTGTTAGCAGTTCGTCTTGCACTCAGCCGCCTCAAGGGGCCGCTCAGAGGCAAGCACGTTCTGGTCCATACAGACAGCACTGCGACCGCTGCGTACATCAACAAACAGGGTGGTCTACGCTCCCGTCGCATGTCACAACTCACCCGCCATCTCCTCTTGTGGAGTCAGAAGCATCTGAGGTCGCTTCGCGACACTCACTTCCTGGGCCTGCTCAATCGTGCAGCCGACGAGCTCTCACGTCAGCAGGTGCTTCCCGGAGAGTGGACACTCCACCCCCAGGTGGTCCAGCTGATCTGGAGTCGCTTCGGGCCCGCTCAGGTAGACCTGTTTGCCGCCCTGGACATGACCCACTGCCAGTTGTTTTATTCCCTGACCGAGGGGACCCTCGGCTCGGATGCTCTGGCACACAGCTGGCCCCGGGACCTATGCAAATATGCGTTTACCCCAGTGAGCCTTCTTGCACAGTTCCTGTGCAAGGTCAGGGAGGACGAGGAGCAGGTCCTGGTGGTGGCTCCGTATTGGCCCAACCGGACTTGGTTCCCGGAACTAAAGCTCCTCGTGACAGTACCTCCTTGGCCCATTCCTCTGAGGAAGGACCTCCTGACTCAGAGACGGGGCACCCTCTGGCACCCGCGTCCGGACCTGTGGAGACTCCATGTCTGGTCCCTGGACAGGACGCGGAGGATCTAGGTGGCCTACCACAGAACGTGGTAGACACCATCTCTTCCGCTAGAGCTCCCTCTACGAGACGGCTCTACGCGTTGAAGTAAAACCTGTTCGTCGACTGGTGCTCTTCTCGCCCAGAAGACCCCCGAAGGTGTACGATCAGCTCTGTGCTTTCCTTTCTACAGAGCGGGTTGGAGCGAAGGCTGTCTCCCTCCACCCTCAAGGTATATGTTGCCGTTATCGCCGCTAATCATGACTTAGTTTATGGAAAGTCCTTAGGTAAGCACGACCTGATCGTCAGGTTCCTGAGGGGGGCGAGGAGACTAAATCCGCCTCGCCCTCCCTCTATACCCTCTTGGGACTTAACTCTGGTGCTTACCGCACTGCAGAGGGCGCCCTTTGAGCCTTTGCTGTCGGCTGAGTTAAAAGTTCTGTCACTAAAAACAGTGGTCCTGATGGCATTGGCCTCTATCAAGAGGGTAGGGGACCTGCAGGCATTTTCGGTCAACGAATCATGCCTGGAATTCTGTCCGGGTAACTCTCATGTAATCCTGAGACCCCGGCCTGGATACGTGCCCAAGGTGCCCACTACTCCCTTCCGGGACCAGGTGGGGAGCCTGCACCTGGGGAGCCTTCGGAGGAGGCAGACCCAGCCCTAGCTTTTCTCTGTCCAGTCCGCGCCCTGCGGACCTATGTAGACAGAACACAAAGCTGCACCTGAGAGCAGCTCTTCGTCTGTTATGGAGGACAGCAGAAGGGAAAGGCTGTCTCCAAGCAGAGGATGCCATCGTCTTGGCATATGAAACCCAAGACGTGCCCTGCCCGCTCGGGTTAAGAGCTCACTCCACTCGGAGTGTAGCTTCTTCCTGGGCGGTGCGTGGCGCCTCGCTGACAGATATTTGTAGAGCTGCGGGCTGGGCGACACCCAACATGTTCGCTAGGTTTTATAGCCTGCGTGTAGAGCTGGTAGCTTCCCGTGTGCTCGGTTCCCATAGTCAGTAACACAGGAGTGCCCGTTCTAGTGTCGGCTTGCTGCGCCATTACCATCCCCATGGAACGGATACGTGCGCTTATTCTGCTCCAGTTGAGTTCCCCTAGGGATAGGCAAACCCTGTAGAGTCCTCCGCAACCCACGGCAGTCGGATGTGGCATAACATCCGACGTCAGGTTTAACACTCGTATGCATTGGTGGAACTTGTGTTAGACTGGGTTCCATATGTTGTGACCCCCACGGCGGTCCCGTATGTGTATTCTTCCACGGTAAAGCTCCCTACGGCGAGCTTGTGTCTTTCCCTCGGCAGAGGCTCCTCTGCCGTCCCAGTTCGGTGTTGTTCACCCGCCGTAAACTTGGCCGGGGCCACCCCTGGGACCTCCGTATGTTGCACTGCCCAAGGCCAGTCCATACGTGTATTCTCCACATGATAACTCCCTCCGGGTATGATGTGGCTTCGCAGCGTCCCTCCGGGCACGCTTTCCCAGCGTTATCCAATAAAGGTCTGCTGAATGGGTCTTGCGGAACAGCAGTGTGACTCTCCCTGCGTGAGTTTTCCCACCCGATACAGACGGGGTCTGAGGGGCTCTTCGCTGGGTGCTGGAAGTGGTAGTAACTGTGGCGTTTTCCAAGGGTCCCAATTCGTCGGTCACGTTCGACGGAACGTCTTGGTTACATATGGTAACCCTCGTTCCCTGAAGGAGGGAATGGAGACGTACGTCCCGTCGCCACAGTTGCTGTACCATCACTGCAGTACTGAGCCACTAAGTTCGGCTCCTCAGTGAAAAACAACTGCGTGTTGCTCTCACTTCCTGTTTATACCCGCGGTGCGGGGCGGAGCGCAAGATGCAAATCTCGCACGACAATGGCCATTGGCCCGTTCTCTAGATCTCAAAGCTGATAGGGGCTCCCTGAAGTGATCCCAATTCATCGGTTATGTCCGACGTACGTCTCCGTTCCCTCCTTCAGGGAATGACGGTTACCATATGTAACCAAGATGTTACTGATTTAGTGAATATCTCCCTTTGGAGTGGACTTTGTGCCTTCTAACTTTGCAGACCTTTTTCATGCTTAAACAGCAAAATTGCACACTAAGAAAATTAAATAATATGTAATACTTGAGTTAATTGGAGTCCACTTCACAGATAAAAATATGTATTTTTTTCTTGTTCAATGTCATGTTTTACTCTGAAATGTGTTAGTTTATGAAAGAAAAATAGGTTGCAAACATAATTTCACTCACTGATGTCAAATCAAACCTTTTCTAAGCCAGTTTTTTCTTTGTCCGGGGAAAATAACTTAAAAAACCAATAAGGTTTTGGGTTATGTCCCTTGAACCATTTTATTACAATCACACATCTCTATTTTTGTTATTATATCGTGAAATTGGGTTTTGGACCTTTTAAATGTGAATCCTTTCCAGGCCAAAACTTTAACCAATAAGTTACCATTCTTCTTTATGTAGGGTGAATTTAGAGAAAATGTGAACTTTGCCACTATGTTTCCATCCATTTTTTTGCGCATTTTGGCATATCACATTAAAACAAAATGCTGGATGGAAACACCAAGATGCGCATAAAACATGCATAAAAAAACCTATGCACACAATTTATATTTTGGTTTTACTTAATTTTGATGGTCCCTTTTGAACATTCTGTTGACTATAAGTAACGTTGCACCTACATGTCTACTAACTCTCATTAGAGTGTTATAGTAGAGTATCAGTAGACTGGTAGGGTTAGGGTTAGATTAAGTTGTCATGTACTTGCAAAGTTACTTATAGTAGAATGTCTGTCACAATAAAGAGTTGGCCGATATTAAGCAGACAGTTTACAAATACTCTAATGAGAGTTAGTTGACATGTTGCAAGTTACTTATAGTCAACAGAATGTTCAAAAGGATACCATTAAAATAAAGTGTCACCAATTATTCAATCCGCAAAGAAAATATGCACATGCATAGACTATGACGGAAACGCATTTACCAGATAAATGATTCGATGCACATCAAAAAAGACACAGAACCAGTGTACTGATCTTGTTGCCCAGCATCTGAAATGCTTTTGATAGTTCTAAATATCAAAAGTTTGATAGTAAGCCAAAGTCAGTTGTCAAAGTGGTTCCCTCTTACACGACTGTATTCTGCAAAAAAAAAAAAAAAAAACTGACTCTGAAAAGACTCTGAAAGCATCATAACCGTGTTTATTGCATTGCATATACGTGCTCTGAGGCACAAATAATTTATTTTATACAAAAATTATTATATACAATGGCTTCTCCAACTGAAGCAACTTTCATTTTTCTTAGTGATATTTAGCGCCAGAATTTCAGGAAGTGACGATTTTGTTCTTAACGAACAAGATGGAAACAGTGCTTTATTTGCACAAGATTTATGCAATATTTAAATTTTGCTCATAGGTTAAATTCGCAACTTTAGATGGAAACATAGCTATTGAGATTAATGGCAAAATGTGAACCATTTATTTTAATTTTACAATCCACTCTCCAATAGTAATGGCAAAAACCTTTCAAGCTTTTTTAAAGACATTCTCAAAGCATGGCATTAAAATTCAAACATTACGTTGATAATTGTGCAATTAAAATTAAATGAAGAGGTCAAAACAATTGGCATGAAGTGCCTGGTGATTAGGTGTTTAGATAATAATTCGTTTTCATTAACACCTGACTTCTTTTTCATTTTTGAGCTGTGAATGAAAATGGTTATCTATGTAGTAAAGTTCATAAAGAGAGAAGTTTAAACTTGTGTGAACTTTTGAGAACAGGTTGGAGCAGCCCTAATTCATCATTTGTTCTTTTGAGGAGAAACAAGTTGTTTCAAAGGGCTGTTCTCCAAGCTGAATGAACCAATCAGAAATTTGATTTGATATAGAATGTTGCACGGGGACTGATAGAAATGGCACAAAGGCGTGAATCAATACTGAAATAAACGGCGAGAGATTTATTCTGCTTTTATTACTCAGGCTTCTGAATCACACTTTGTTCCACTTATCTAAGTGTTCACATGTCTCTTTGATCTCTTTCTCTCTCTCTCCTTCTGCTCGTCTCTCGGAGTGGCAAGAGCTGTGAGTAAATTCAGACCGGGTATGCAGCATACCTACTCTTCAGATTGATTTAAAACCATAAGGGCTCGTCAAGTATTGCAGCTTAATAATGCAGATAATTCAACAGGGACTGCAGGCCTAGAGACCGTTGCTTTTAAATGGGCTACTTAAAACAGCATTTTATGAATAACAAATCCTCCAAATAATAAGCCTCCATCCCCTGTTATTCCTTATTTAAACCCCAAAGGTGCATGTAAAATAACTGAGCTATTTTCTAGTCAAAGTGTTCTAGACATTGCATGCACTAAAAACCACCCTTGTATAACCTCTAAGATCCCTTGCTTAATAAAAGAAAGCAATAGAGAGAGAGAGGACGGACACACAATAGTGAAGTTGAAAGAGAGGGAAAGAAAAATGAAAGGAACGAAGGGTGCAAAGGTTTTGTCTTTAGTATTGGTAATTAGAAACAGGGGGTAATGAACCAGCATCACATCAGAACCACAGATTAACTCATTTCCCGTCAGGTTATGAGGCCCTGGTGTTCAACAGCTATTTCCATGGAGTTTAGGTTGATAATAAACACATACGCACCATAATAGAGTTCATTTAGCCTTCCATAACTCAATCACGGCAGTAATGCGAGACATGCAAACTCATTACAGTAGCCCTCAGTGTGATCCATTGGTGGAAGTGGGCTGAGATGGATGGCGAGGTTACCAGACCAGGAAAGGCAGGGTTAAACATCAGCATGAAAGGGAGAGTTCAGCCAAAAATGAAAAATCTCTCATCGTTTTTAAAGTGTCATAAGGTTTCAAACCTGTATGTTGTGTACAGTAAAACAAAACAAGAAGTTATATATGAGCTGCTCTTTTACATGCAATGAAAGGGGATTGGGATTGACAGGCCTGTCAAAACATTCCACTAAAGTCAGCATTAAATGAAAATTCACCTATTTTCTAAATGCATCTTAACAACATGCATGCATACACTGTAAAATTGTGAACTCGCCACTCCCCTTCAACACCAGCAAAAACACTGGACGCAACCGCTAAATGCTGTCCACACTGGATGCGACAAATTCAAATCCATTTTCACTTGGTGTACGACATAAATAGAAAAATGGCATCAGTTTACTATATCAGGGATTTATCATGTCGCATCGCACCACATCTAGTGTAGACAGAATCACTGATTATAATGGGTCTAATTGTCTTCAGTCGCATCATGTTGCACTGCTCGTATCTGGTGTAGATAGGGCTGCCCCCTGAATGTCGACTAAACGTTAGTCGATGAGAAGAGGCTTGATTGACAAAATTTTGATTCGGTGGGTAGAAAAAAAAACCTGCAGGATTTGGTGAAGTCACACAGTGACAGATTGTTAACACGGCTGGTCCATGCGGTTATATGTTCGGTAGAAAATCCAAATTGTGGGAACAAAAAAAATTTACATTTTTATTGTTAGTGAAATTATTTGGTAATCAGAGGTGAGGTTTAAAGGAGGGCATGACCAAACAAGTTTGAGGAACCATGGGTTAATGGCAAGTTCCCTTACAATATACAGTAAAAAAAAAAAAAACAACAACTCTAAAATACTGTTAAATTTACAGTCTTTGGAAGTGAAAAAGAATGTCATCTTAAAATTTAGAGTGAAAAAACGTAAATTGACATTCCCAGAATTCCCTCTGTCACTTCACATTAAGGGCCATATTATACACCTGGCCCATTACGACGGCAGACAAGACACAAGTGTTTTTTGCTAGTGACGCAGCTTCAGCGACGCAGTTATAATTTTCACATCCAGCACCCACGTTGTTTAAATAGCAAATGCACTCCATCTGTTCGCCCATGAGCATGCTGGTCTGAAAACGAGGTGTGTTCTGAAAACGAGGCGTTTTCAGACCAGCACGCCCATGGCCGAACAAATGGGTGTGAGTACATTTGCTATATAACACTAGAACCACCAGAGGTCGCTGTATACCTAAAACTGCCAGCAGGTAAAATTTACCCATGCAGATTATTACTGTATTGATACCGCTAAAAAACTTAATATGTCACTGTATTATGCCACTGTCTTCACAAAGTAATGTATAGAGCCATTAAATTATTATTTTTAGTCATCAACTATGTTTTTGTCCAGTTGTTTTGTGCTGTTTTAAGCAGATACACTTATCACTTTTTGGTGACTATAGGCTAAACCAGCCTGCAATGACGATGAGAATTAGATGGAAATAAATACATATTTGGGTGGTGTAATATTATAATAAAATCCCATATTAATCCCATATTAAGATAACGTCTCGGTTACGTATGTAACCCTCGTTCCCTGAAGGAGGGAACGGAGACGTACGTCGGAACTGACCGACGAATTGGGATCTGATCTCAGAGACCAATCTACTTCGAGTGTATTAAAAACGAGCCAATGGAGATTGGCATGCGATCCACGCATTCCATGCACCGCCCCGCAGCGCGGGTATAAATAAGGAAGTGGAATGCTTGATCATTGCTTTTTTCTGCTGAGGAGCCGAACTAGTGACTCGGCCCCCTAGCGGAAGCACAGCACCTGGCGACGGGACGTACGTCTCCGTTCCCTCCTTCAGGGAACGAGGGTTACATACGTAACCGAGACGTTCCCTTTCAGTCGGTCACGTTCGACATACGTCGGAACTGACCGACGAATTGGGTTCCCTACCAAAACGCCAGGGCGCTGGCGACGTACACCTTGAGGGTGGAGGGAGACAGCCTTCGCTCCAGCCCATCTTGCAGGAAAGAAAGCACGACACTAACCGAACACCTTCGGGGGTCTTCCCGGTGGGAAGAGCACCATTCAACGAACAGGTTCCACTTCAAAGCATAGAGGCGCCTCGTAGAGAAGAGATGGTGTCCACCACTGCCTGTGGTAGACCACCTAGAACCTCCGCGTCCCGTCCAGGGACCAGACATGGAGTTTCCAGAGGTCTGGACGCGGGTGGCATAGAGTGCCCCGTCCTTGAGAAAGAAGGTCCCACCTCAGGGGGATCGGCCAAGGAGGGGCTGTCGCGAGGAGAGTTAGTTCTGGGAACCAGGTCCGGTTGGGCCAGTAGGGTGCAACTAACAAGACCTGCTCCTCGTCCTCCCTGACCTTGCACAGGGTCTGTGCAAGAAGGCTCACTGGGGGAAACGCATATTTGCGCAGGTCCCGGGGCCAGCTGTGTGCCAGCAGACTTAGTCGGACTCACGCATATCTGCCAGGTTTAGCCCCAGGTTCCTGGACCACTAGTGTGGACATCGCCTGACCCAGGGAGCGTGCAGTGACTTCCGTCGCCCAGAGAGCGAGGTCCACCACCGCACGCAGTTCCTGCATAACCCCTGGGTCGGGACTACCCTCGTACATGCAGGACAGAGGGTAGTGAGAGAGGGAAAAATTTATACAGATTTCGGCCCTTTTGGTGTTCCATATTTTGACACCAAATAGCTCCATACTGCTAATTTTTCCAATGCCCATCCGGGAAAAAAGGCACAGGGGTAGGCAAGGCGATTTAAGCGTTGCACTACGCCTCAGCCACCCGGGAAAGCATGGCTGTCAACTCTGAATCTGATTCAGCAAGAGCACACACCATTATAGTGGGAAACTCAGCATCATCATTTCCAGTGCATAACAGCCCTCTCTCCGATGCAGCAATTGACATCTGTCCTCTGCCAGAGCCACAGATGAAACATTAGGTCTCCTTGTTTTAAAAGGACCAGCAATCCCATCTGTAAGCTATCAGCAGGCATGTGAAACAGTGAACGTGGCCGTCAAACTCGACGGCACACGGTGCGCTGAACGCTCAAGCCCTATGAAAAGGCAAGACGAACACCGCACCGACGTGGTCATGTTCTCATGAGAGAACATGAACCACCCACGGACAATGTCTCGGCATGCTCATGATGCGATAGAGGAGTGGGGGCCCGAAGAGATGTACCCGGCGGGGATGCCCCACTGTAATCCTCAGGTCCACCAAAGCTTATTAGCTAAAATAGTCCTTTTCTGATGCACCAGAAAAGAAACTAGATCAGGGAATAAGGAAAGGGACTCAACCCCATTTGAGGTTTCATAGTCTGGACCACGCATCTAGAGAGTGCCGAGTGACGCACTGGGTTGCCGTGGCAACCCCCGCTGTCAGCCGGCGCTCGACGGCACATCACCCACGAACGCAATCACACATGTTTATATGTGAGAGAGATCGTGGCCGTCAAATGAGGACAGGAAACAACCGCATCCAGAAACACACGGTTTGAATGACATCTTGAAAAAGACGCAGGGTCAAACCTTGTTGCTCTTTTAGAAAAGGAAAACCGCTCTTTCAGTGCTGAAGCACTCAGGGAGATGACCGCGGCTCACGCAGTTCAGATAGTGCAAGCCTGCGTGAGCACTCAGAAATGGAAACGCCCAGCCAACCAACAAAACCAGCTCTTTATCTCCTCTGAAGCGGCCACCCGCTGAAAAGCGCCGTCACACCCGCACTGGAACAGCAATCCTTCTCACGAGACTCGAATAACACTCTTCGTAGACACAGCAATGACGCTGTTCGGCTCCGAAAAAAAAGGCAATGATCAAGCATTCCACTTCCTTATTTATACCCGCGCTGTGGGGCGGTGCGTGGAATGCGTGGATCGCATGCCAATCTCCATTGGCTCGTTTTTAATACACTCGAAGTAGATTGGTCTCTGAGATCAGATCCCAATTCGTCGGTCAGTTCCGACGTACGTCGAACGTGACCGACTGAAAGGGAACCCATGTTATTTAAATGACTAAAATCCCCTAAATAGACAATGAAGAGCAATAATAATTCACAGCACTGCATGATGTATGACAACTTACGATAAGGATAACATACGAATTCAAGCGCACAGTTGGACCTAATTAATTATTATTTGTATAGTCATATCATTTATAATTTGAATAAGAGAACAACCCCAGTAAACTTGGGATAATCATGCAAATTATTGTTTGATTAATCTGGTTTTATCAAAACAATTTTTAACAACAGGGGATTGTAAATAACACAGTTTTAGTAAAAGTCAGTGACTGGGAGACTTGGATATTTTATTGGAAATCTGTTATGTACATTTGAAAAACAGCCATGGGTAAATTTTACCCCGTGGCGGTTCTAGTGTTAAACAAAGGGGGTCAGGATTTGAAAATTTTTAAATTATTAAAAATGAAAGGATTACAATGTAAAAGATTATTATTGTGCACATAAAGATAAAAATGCCCACATGTCATAATGGATAGTCATTGCATGTATCAGAATTACCTATGTGCAGTAATGACGAATGAAATTGGTTAATTATTTGACCAATTGTGGAAATACACACACGTATTTAAACTGACTCGTTAGGTTGCGGATATCTATATTCTGCCATGTAAATAGAGAATCCTCCATGGTGCAAGCGCAACTGGCTTTTAAAGGGAATGGGAGATGACACTGATTGGTTTATTGCACATTACGCCCAAATCACACCCATGACTCATTAAGACTGGGTACAACCCTTTTGGACCATGCTTCTGGCTCGCCGACCATTTTTTTCCGTCATTAAACTATAGCAAAAGTGGATTTGAACACACCATAAGTGCACCTGCGCCATGCGCTTCACACCATGTACTTAGATCGTTAAAATAGGGCCCTATATGTTTTTCTTTTCATTGAAAGAAAATATTTAAATATTTAAAATCTTTTGTTTATTTTTTTCTTTTCTTATCAGATATGTAAATTATGACACAACATCTGTACCATTAATGTTTATTGTATTATGTTAGTATTGTGTTTTACCATTATGGTGTTTTGTATTTGTGTGTGTGACACTGTGCATCTTATATGTGTTATTATTTACCTTAGCAGCTAGGAAAGCTACTTGTGATGAGCCTTGATTCTACATGTTTCTTTCTCTTTACCACATTTGTTTTGATGGTGGTTGTTAGTCTATTATAAAAGTACAAAACTGATTTTAGTACTTCAGTAGGTTGGTATATTAACATTATATTAATAAACATTAATAAACATTATATTAATAGTTAATAAAAGTTTTTTTCCCCACTATTAAAACATATAAACCTGGCAACCACAGCTACTATTTTTTACTGTAAATTTAAAGTTTTTTTCTCTTTTTTACTGTGTTGAATAATTTTTTTATTTATTTTTTGTCCTCATAATGTTTTAATCAAAACATCATAACTCGAATATCCGGAGAAACGACGGACATCTCCATTAAATTTTGCCTAGATACACCTGACTGCAAGATCTGCTTCTGTCCAAACACAAATTGGTGAATTGAACCAAGCCCCTCCCTATGTTTTTCTTTTTCGATTATCCATTACACTTCAGACAAATTATCTGAAAATCCTGCTTGAGCGCTATGAACACAATTTTCATTGTATGGAAATAGCAGCTTGGACATAATACTCTAAATTTCTCCTTTTGTATTCCACAGAACGAAGAAAGTCAAACCGGTTTTAAAAGACATGAGGCTGAGTAAATGAAAACAGAATTTTCATTTTTGGTTGAACTATTCCTTCAGTACATCCTTTCTCTGTTAATCAGAAATAAATGTGTCCTGAGGGGCATCTTTTTTTCTCCCCCTCATATGAGTGTCTCCATCAATGGTGCATGATGAAAGACAAATGAAGGTTTGATCATCATTATTCAAAATCTCCTTTCACTTCCTCACAGAAGCCCCCACCCCCTCATCAACCCCCAGCGCAATAACCCTCCAGGAGCCCTTGATCCCTACAACTAGAAATCATAAGGGCAATTTCAGGGACAGCAGATCATAATTCAATTCCCCCTCATCTCACATGATGCAGAGGTCAATGCATTCAATTAGGCAATGACAAAAATTGCAGTCACTCAGGAGGACAAGTCACATACCTTGGGAAATAAAACAGCAACAACATCAACAGGTCAGTCGACCAAACTGGGGAACGGCTAAAGAAGAACTGCACCTGCTGGGATGAACGCATTGAGCAGCGCAGTGCCGTGTTTACAGGACAACACTGGGTTCATTCAAATGTAATTGAAAAACATGTAAATGAGTTTGAGAAATAAATGCTGTTTGTAGGCGTAATGCGAACAAGGTCTTGTTTGGCTCATGCACAGCAGTTTGGCGTGTGTGGGAATTCTCTCACTTACATGAATTGAATGCAGATGCTCTCAGTCAGAGAAGTGTGGATGGATACAAATTCTGTCATAGTACTGTAACCCTAAAGCACATGGTTATACATTGCTATAGTCAAGGGTATGATGGTAGCAAGATTGGCAGTAATTAACTATAGATGGGCCACTGTTTTATACCAGTGATATCAAATCTAAAAATAAAACAAATATGTACATGAGTGTAATAATTTGGCAATATAGGTTATTTCGCAGACCAAATAACAGCAAAGATTTTATATAGGAAAATGGTACATTCCGATTACTTATATGGGAGAAAGTGCAACGCCCAGTATGGTGAATAAGCCCCGCCTTCTAAATGAAAGAGCTAGTTGTTTATTAGTAAAGTCATCGTGTCACTACAGCTACCGTTAGAAGTTTCAGTTGCTATAGAAACAGGCATTGTTCTGAGACGCGCCCTTAGGACTGCGCATGAGCTTTGTCCAGGCTGAATAATGTAGCTTTTTTGTCATGATTAGAGTACCATTACAGCCATTAGAGTACCATACAGACCATACAGTACCATACAGACGTTAGAGTACCATACAGACTATATACAACCATTACAGTAATGGATGTATATAGTCATGCATTAATATGTGCTTTATAAGTACTCATAAACAATATCAATATCCTAGTAATATGCATGCTAATAAGCAACTAGTTAATAGCGAGAACTGAACCCTAAAATAACGTGTTACTGAAATATACATCAGAAAATTAATCACATACAACAACGACAAATCACAATTCTAAGTGAACATGTATATAAATGAATAAATATTGATGTTTATATTAATGAGATGATTGTTTTGGATGTATGGATGTTTGGTTTTTGCTATGACCAAAAGTACAAATGCATCCTACTAAAGTAATTTATATCACACATAGAATTATAGAGAAGAAGACAAAGAAGAAGAAGAAGAAGAGACGATGACAACAACATCTGCATTTGAAAGCTTAAAAATGCTGCTTTCAGAGGATGCATTCCAAGGTAGGAAGGCATCAAGGCCTGTCCGAATCCAATGTTAGCTTCACTTTCTGTCTCCCGAGATACCTTCATCTGATCGATTTTTGAAGGCAGCAGATGTATCCTTCGCTGCCTTTGATATCCCACAATCTTGTGCTTTCCATTATGTGACAGTTGAGCTAAAAAATAAAGATGGCATCTGAAAGTTGCAGCTGATGGCCAGTTTGTGTGTAAATGCAAGTTAAATGTTGTTTAGAAACAACATTTATAAGACGGTTGTCGTCAGATTTCATTGGTGATTTCAAATATGAAATTTGATCGTAAGCTTGGCAAACAGTTTTGAAGAATTTGATGCTTCCCCATTCAAAGAGCTGCACTTGCATGCCCGAGAGGCGTTTCAAAGATGGCCGCCGAGGGAAATTACTTGTCTTAAAGGGACTTTAACAACAGTCAAAGTGAATTACACAATATAATTCTATGACTTATGCGCAGGCCTATATTTTTAATTGAAGAGATGTCATAATAACAATTAAATTATGATTTCAGATTGAATGATTCTACTCAGAGGACCTAGAAGTTATGACAAATAAAGAATGAAAATGCTTAAAATGTCTACTTCATAGAATAATTCAAGTCCCTGTAAAGTTTCTCACACCACAGATACATGTGTTATTAACTACCCAGCCAAATTTGAAAAACAAATCTGCCAAGTACATTAAATAGCTTATCAAATTCTTGAACAAATAAGCAGCATTCTCTGCTCTCAAACGCAGGGGGTGTGTCCGCTGTTGGCGCCGAAACAACGTGTTGATGGTGATCCTCAGCTCTCCACCTCTACTTGATATTGTCGTTTTTGTTTTGTAAGCTGTTTTGTAAATTGTAGGCTGTAGTAACTAACGGTACTGACAGCAACTCGCGATCGAGTGGGTGAACTGATGCAAATGTGCTTTAGTTATGATAGTGTTAGGGGAGGAGTCAGGCTCAGTGGTTCCAGTGCATCATTGAGCCACAGTTTTAGTCCCGCCCACAAAATCCTGAAAACAGCAAAGGTGCAAAACTGTTTAACGGTCTAACTTCTGAATTCAGTACTACATAGTTCACAGTCTTTGTAACGTATTTCAGCAATACATTTATAATGTGTTTATAGAAACAAATTTTAGAATTGCCTTTACAGGGACTTTAAATAATACAAAATAAAGAACACTTTAGTATGGGGAACACATATTAACTATTAACTATGACTTTTGCCTCAACAAACTCAGAATTTACTGCTTATTAATAGTTAGGTAGTTTTTGTAGCTTTTAAGTTGGGTTGGTGTCACATGTCTGTCTGTTTGTCGGATCTTTCAGTTGTGTTTTGATTCTGGCACGTGCTCCTTTGTCTGAGGCCTTGTCCACACGTACACGGGTATTTTTATAAACACAGTTTTCCTCCTCAAAAAAAAGTGTGTCCACTTTAAAATGCATAACACGCTGTCAAGAGCATGCCAAATCAATAGGTGGCAATATAACCCTAACCGTAAAGCCATGAAATCAGAAGCCATGGGAAAAGGTTATTGCCGGTTCCGGTTCTGACGCAACAATCCAAAATCTCCGGTTTCTCCGTCCACACGACACCACTGAAAGCGGAGTTTCTAAAAATGTTCACCCTGGCAGGAGTTTTCAAAAAAGTTTGGTTTCAGTATCCGGATACTGCGTTTACGTGTGGACGAATGGCCAAACCGCATAGAAAAAGAAGCGGTTTTGAAAATACCGTGTTCATGTGGACAGGGCCTTAGTTTCCCGCCACTTGTCTGTTTCCTTGGTTACCCTCATTAGTTAAGAAACTACTTCGTCATCTTTAACGGACTCTGTTGCTTAGTTACGTGCAGCCCGTCATTGTTTAAACTGCCCTGTAAATCATCATCACAGTTTAAATCCTCCACATTCAGTTTCATTTCCTACCGTATCGGAGAGAAATGTATTAGCACGTTGATCTGCCATTCATGGGTCTTTAATGCGGAGACGCTCCTCATTGCAGTTTAAAAATAATTATGCATTTAAAAGTTAGTGGTCAAACATATTATTACAAAAGCTCACAATGCTGCAGCAGGTGAAATGTGTATAACATTGAATAAATATCTTTTCGTCAGGTTAATACTCATAGTTGATCACTAAAGCTCCTTAATCTTAACCTCTCTACTTAACTGTAGGATTCACACATCCGTCATGTTTGTAGTTTTTTAACACTTTTTATCCGTGTCTGTAGTTCTAATCGAATCCTTGTCCAACTCGCAATGGGTTGAGGGCAATATCAGCCGTTAGAGTACGCACTTCGAATTCTGACCGGAAATAGTAGACCATCTTTGGAATACTCTTTTCAACATACTACGATTTTGGGACAAACTAATTATATTTTCGAATCGGACGGATATTATGCGAATTGGGATGCAGCATCTGTCTTTGTCTAGTCACTGTTATGTTACCCTGCTATGTTGGAGTGTCTTTCCCTGCTTTTCTGTTTGTTTCTGAGCATTGTTTAAGTTTATATTTGGGTCTTCTGAGTCTTCAGCCTGTTCCTGTGCACACCCAACCATTACAGTAATGGATGTATATAGTCATGCATTAATATGTGCTTTATAAGTACTCATAAACAATATCAATATCCTAGTAATATGCATGCTAATAAGCAACTAGTTAATAGCGAGAACTGAACCCTAAAATAACGTGTTACTGAAATATACATCAGAAAATGAATCACATACAACAACGACATATCACAATTCTAAGTGAACATGTATATAAATGAATAAATATTGATGTTTATATTAATGAGATGATTGTTTTGGATGTATGGATGTTTGGTTTTTGCTATGACCAAAAGTACAAATGCATCCTACTAAAGTAATTTATATAACACATAGAATTATAGAGAAGAAGACAAAGAAGAAGAAGAAGAAGAGATGATGACAACAACATCTGCATTTGAAAGCTTAAAAATGCTGCCTTCAGAGGATGCATTCCAAGGTAGGAAGGCATCAAGGCCTCTCCGAATCCAATGTTAGCTTCACTTTCTGTCTCCCGAGATACCTTCATCTGATCGATTTTTGAAGGCAGCAGATGTATCCTTCGCTGCCTTTGATATCCCACAATCTTGTGCTTTCCATTATGTGACAGTTGAGCTAAAAAATAAAGATGGCATCTGAAAGTTGCAGCTGATGGCCAGTTTGTGTGTAAATGCAAGTTTTGGACCAACGTTGTCCACTTTTGATGTAATTTTTGGCAAGAAATTAATATAGTAATTCAATATTTGCTAATCACTAAAGCTATCTCTATTTTGTTGTAGGTCATTAAACCTCTATGCTGCCTCTGAAATCTCTCCGAAATCAGTTTCATGAGGTACATTCGAGCACAAACGCCTGATATGGTGTAAGAGTGGGCTCCTGTAGATGGTTCAATCTACAGGGTTGCCAGAGACTAAAGAAACGTTATCAGAAAGATGGAAGAAAACTGTACATTTCTTGTCTATTTCCACCCACTGCAACTCATACCAACGACGGAGATAAGCAAAGTTACAATAGCAAAATATGTGGGAGAGCGTTGCTATAATATGACTATATTGTATTGCAATAGGGAGCACTTCAAAGTCAATACTAAATCAAAACTAGTTCGCACAGTATTTGTAATAGAAAGGATTTAATGACAAAATCTGGTTATGGTTACACTTAAAATAGTTTCAAAATGGATGGATGAGATGATAAACTTATACCATTAATCGTACACAGCATGAATACAATGTTACCTGAGAGAGAGAGTGAGAGAGAGAGAGAGAGAGAGAGAGAGAGAGAAGAAGAAAGCAAAGAAGAGAAGCCCAGATGACTTCAAGAGCCATTCTGTGTTCATTAAATATCAGCAGGTAGGAGTGATATTCAGTCTTGATTACACAAGTCATTAACATCACTTTCTTCTTTTGAGCTTCAATAATTAAGTAGCTTTGGTAACACAGGCAGATCAGGAGAAAAAAGCAGTGCAAGCCAAAAAATGGCAAAGCAGTATCGTCTATTTATAAAATCCCCATGTCAGGACGGTGGTGGGGATGATCAAAGGATATACATAACTTCCTTCTGGACGTGAGAATCCAACAGAGATTTGAAACTGCACCATTTCTAAAGACAGAGCAGTCATCAAGTTCGCTGAGCTCTAAAGTTTTAGCTTCTCACTTTTTATGTCAAGAACAAAAGCAAGAGAGAGAGCTGATTTAAATAAGGATATTAAACACACTGAAAGTGTCAGTCTGTAGCATATGGCAGCGTCATGCTGGGCACATGAAACAATGTCTGGTGTTGAGCTTCTGATCTTTCAACCTGAGGCTAAGATCTTCTAATGGACCAAAAACTTCTGAGGATTTTACAATGTCATTAGATCCATTTCTTCTTCTGTGACAATTTAGTGGTTTTATTAGTGGGTTTTAGATCTGCTAATCAAAAGTAGAAAATAATCTAACACCTACACCCACATCTAACATATCTCTAAAACACCTGCCAAGTCTTATAAAAGTATATGAAATGTATACAAATACATTATTAAATAAAAGGGAGCGTTTTAAGAAATAATAAAGCAACACATGAGCAAGAGTGTTTGGGCCGTTGGGTTGCATGGCATGATTTGATCATAGGCTTTTATAAAACAGTTCAATAAAAAATAATCAAATATTGAGTAACTTAACTTAAATATTGAGTCACTCAACATCAGTATTTCGAATTGAATTGTTTGAATGAATGATTCATTGACTTTTGTTTATAAATGAATCAGTGTTTTTGAACAAATATGTTGAATGAATGACTCACTCATAAAGAATATCACTCGTCACTACTGGTGAAATAATGTAACGTGCAACACAGATAAGAGAAACGGTTACAAACAATTAAAAGTCCCAGTGCTGTTGAACCATATCAGCTGTGTTTGGTATGTCAAATTGAAATACTTGACGTAACTATTATATAATCTGCATATGATAAGCCATATGTTCAAAATGATATACTATATGAGACACATCCAGGGCTAAATGAGCCGTGAGGTGTTTTTAAATTAGGAGACCCCTTGAATATGGACAAATGGAGATGATTTATGAGAAATTCTATGAAACATGGTAAAATGTGTGAGAGTACTAGCCTATACTCAAATTGGTAGATTATGCTGGTATGCAATATTATGAATATTGTTGGCTCTTTGACAAATTGCTTTTGTAAGTTACTTTGGTTAAACGTGTCTGCTAAATGAATAAATGCAAATCTAGAATTATTAAATTACCTAAAATATTTCATAATCAATCATTGAAGAAGTAGAGGATGAAGTAGAACTTTGAGAATGACTAAACGGAATTCTGGGGAAAATCCGCTGAGCTTTCTCCGGGCACAAATTCTGTGTGGGCCTGAGCATAAATAAGAGTTTTGTATGGGAGTGACAATAATAAACAATCCAGAAAATGGAAGTCTGGAAAATGGAGCCTAAATGAAAGCTTCCCACCCCTGTTAGAAAGATACATTTTAAAAGCTACATTAGAGAATGTAAACTGAAAGAATGGTGCATGATAAAGTCATTTGTAATACAATGACAATGTCACGATGATGAAGATGGAATGTCTCAGACGAAGTAAAAGTACCTTTCAATCTCAAATCAAATCTTCTGCCCTTGAGCTAGCATACTGCTTTCTGATCTGATTTTTAAGTACCTTTGTTGCTATAAATGAAGCAAGTAAACAGAACAACCATAAGGAGAATGACTTCAACCTAAAATGACCGAAAACTATGGCTGTGTAGCTACACGCTGCAGTTAAATGCGGTTGTCAGTTCACCTTTTTGTGCTTAATCTTGTTCTGTACACACACAGTTCAGTCATTTACGGGAGTGACAACCGCATTCAACAACGGAATTAACCTAAAAAATGCAGGTAGTGACAACCGCATTTACAAAAGATACATGCAGTGTATAACCGAACTGAACAACTAGTTGTTAATGAGGTTTTAAACACGTGTCTCTCTTCTGTGTGTGTGGTGGTAGAAAAACACAGGGGAAGAAGTAGGCCTATGAGCCTTGACTCTTGCTAGATCTTTCTAAAACCGCAAACAAGAACAATCTCATAATAAAACGAGATAAATCCAAATGCTTAATATTGAAAACGAGACCAAAATATCGTGATCCACATCTGCCAACACGTTCTCACACCCAACTCATCACATATTGATGTATTTATCACTTTTTAACGCACAGGGTACCTCTTTAGCGCCATTTTTCGACGTACAGGGTGCTCCATTGATTTCAATGAAAAACCTTTGGAGTCATACAAAAACACGTCGACCATGGGAATGTTACCGTCATGATGAAATTATATATTGAGTTATGATTTTGCCATTATGACATGTTGGAGTGGGATTCTCAATTTTATCAGCCAGCATACTTTTACTCACATTATTTTATTTAGTATTTATGCTATTTATAGACGTTTGAACACATAACCCAACCCCATCTCTAAACCTACCCATTTGTGTATTATATGATATAACATTTTGAAAGGATTAAAACTTTAATATCAACTCTGTTCTTACATGAATATATCATATGTCTTCAGAAGACTTGGAATGCAACATGAGTTAATACTTTTATACTGTTTTTGGTCAATACATATCTGTGACTGTACTTTTATTCGCCTGTTATTGTCATGTGTTTTATATTGTTTAGAAGTGGGTAGGTTTAGGGTAGAAGTGGGGTTAGTTGCTCCAAAATATAAAAGTAGCCTATAAATATTCATAAAATCATGTCTACTTTTACAAATGCAAATAATTAAAATGGGCAAACAATTGAAATCAATGGAGCACCCTGCACATCGGAAACTGACGCTAAAGTGCATTACAAAGTGACACTGAGGGGTCCTGACCATGCGTCAATATGTGACGAGTTGGGGGTGAGAACGTGTTGCATCTGCTTACATTATTAACTCCATAAAGTCGATCGCTTTATGAGTCAAGCACAAACACAATAAAATAAAATAAAACATTTATAATAAAAAACACAATCCATCTGTAGATGGTGGTTAATTTAAAATGGAAGAACATAATGAGTTTTTGGTCACTGTAATTTATTTTGAAATTATTTTGTCTTACTTTGCCTGTGTTCAGTTCCAGTGTGTTTAGTTCTTTTTTTCCTTGGTTTAGTTATTCATTATCTGCGTCTCAATTCAGAGGCTGCATTCTTCAATGGCTGCACTCGTAGGCCGATTGTGTCACTGGGACGTGACGAAGGAAGTCCAAATTCGAAAGCTCCTTCAAATGCGGCCTCCAAATGTGGCCTTCGTTGCCTGTGAAATGAAGGATACAACAGATGGATCCTTTGCAGCCTTGCCTACCCCAGAATTAATTGTGCGCCAGTGACGACACACTTAAATGTAAGAATTGGGTTTCAGCTTACTCAAATATTTAATGACACAAATGTAAAATTAAGAAAAAACTTTAACCCTTAAATGCATGACTGTTTCGCCAAACATTCTTACATATTTGGTCTTTAGCGACCCGGATCTATATATCTAACATGGATAGATCTCTACCTGTCGCGATAATGTATAATACTCCTGATATTAGAGTAACAATTACAGAAGAATAAAGTAAAACATATTTCGTTACCTTTTGGAGCTTGGAAGAGTTCAGTTTGAGCAGATGTTTTATACCATCACCACTGTCCTCGTCAGAGCTCATTTCCCAGTACATTCAGCATCTGGCTCATATTCGCGATCTCACGCATATTTTCAAAACTCATATTTAAATAGTTTTATCACTGACAGCTTCCTTCACCAGATCCATCATCAAGTGACAGTGACAATAATATTTGAATGCGTTCAGTACTTGCTCTGCAGTAAATCGCTGAGCCATTTCAAGTTTTGCAGATTATAATTATTATTGTTTTGGTAAGGTAACTGATTGAAACGTCACTTCATCTTTGTGTATCAGACATTGACACCTTGTGGAATAAAGGTGAATTGCACTTATTTCGTCATTATAGATTAATTTATTATTGTGCAGAAAAAAAAAAGTGCAATCTTACACACCTCGGGTCGTTAGCGACCCTATACAATTTTGACAAAAACTAGTGGAAAAACAGGCATTCAATTATAATTTTATAATTGTTTTTCTTGTTATGTTGTTTAAAATTGATTGATTGAGGAATACTAAGAAAGTTGATGTCTAACTTTAAAATATGAATGAGGAGGAGGGTAGTGAATGACATCTCGGGTCGCTAAAGACCTGAGGAATGCATTTAAGGGTTAAAGCGGTTCAAATATTGACTTATATCTTACTAAGATGTGATTATATATATATATAGTTTATACTCTTTATTATGTATAGAAATGGATCATGGTGAACATTATTAGACGGTTTGTGAACCCTGTTTTGTTTTCAGACAATTTAATATAGCTTTCAAAAAATTCTAGTACAGACATTACTTTCAATCATCAATGGCAGCTGTCACAGTTCCTAAGTACAATCCTCCGTAGGCTAGACCGTCTCATTTAACAATGCTGACCTTCGTGGCTTTCGAAGGATGTAGCCTCTTAAGTCAGAGTCCATTGAAGGTTGCAGCCTCCGAATTGGGACACAGCTATTGTTTCAATGTCCAACTGATTAGAGTCTTGTATGTCCCTCATTGCCATTGTGTATTTATACCCTCAGTTAGCTTCTGTTCTTTTTCTTGTGTTAAAGTTGCTGGATGTTAACTTCATTTGTTTACTTGATTGTTTGTTTCTTGGTTTCTAATAAATACAACTTAAAGGGTTAGTTCACCCAAAAATGAAAATTCTGTCATTAATTACTAACCCTCATGTTGTTCGACACCCGTCAGACCTCCGTTCATCTTCAGAACAGAAATTAAGATATTTTAGTTGAAATCTGATGGCTCTAAAAGTCCTCCATTGGCACAATGCACAGGTGAACTAACCCTTTAACTGTTCTTTAAGCCTCATCATTCTGGATCATTCAATCGGCCAGCAGATGTGACAGTAATATTAATTTGAAAATAAAAATAGCGGATAACAAATATGCAACATGCCAGAACTTTGCTATGGTTACCACGCTGACAATCATTGCCATTTCGGGAGCAAGTCGTTTTCCGTACACACAGGGAATGATAATTTAGGGAATTCACTTCTGTATTTAAATGTGGTTGTCACAAGTGAAACTTGTGATTATCTGTGGGACATAAACAGAACAAGATAGCTGACTTGAAAAGTTAACAGCTTTAGATATGTGATAAACTAAACTATTATAATTTGAAACCTCTTAACTCCTGTATAATGCTAAATTGCTGCTATTATAAGAAAGGTGTTTCCAAGGAAACAAAATGTTCCTATTCTTTAAACAAGTTTGAAAAACCTCTAAACTTTTATGCTCAATTTTCAAATCACCACATGCCACTCATGTTCATGCCATTCTAATTCAGGGCAGCAGAAGACAAGCAACTGCCAGTGAGATGAATGTGAATCCTACCAGATAACTTTCTCCAGGTATTATAGACCTCCTTGGTGTTAACGGGACACCTGGGGGTTTCAGTTCAGCATTATCAGATTCAGTCCTTCTATGTAGAGCGATCAAAAGATGGATCAGGATCTCCCTCCACACCAAAAAAGATGAGGTTTTGTGTGTAGGTCCTTTTTCTAATATGGATAATGATTTTCATTGAAATAAATGGAAATCATCCTTGAAACATTCTGAAACTTTCACATCCCTTTGGATTCAACCCCCTCAGCATAATCCAAGTAAATAAGCTCTTGTGGGGACTGCAATACTCTGAGATAGGCCTGGAAAATAATATTTGATGGATGCATCAATATTTTGTTGACCTTATAATATCTAATCAAATTTTATTTCTGTAGGGAGAAAGAAGATAGAATTGGCATCTGAAATGTCTGAAGTCATAAACTTTAATGATTCATACCTTCTGCTTATCTGCCTGTTTTTACTGAAGATGGGCGAATACAGGTAGTTAGGGACATTGAAATGTTTGTTCTTCACAGTGAGGACTACAAAACTTACAGAGAAAAGTCAGTATTTTGGTGGACTAAAGTGAGCTTTTATTTCATGATGAATAGTTGTATTCACAACCCGCACAATTGTTAATTTTTAAAAATCCATTAAAAAAGCCATCAGTCAATAAACCTCAATCTTTGTATTTAACAGTCTGTTATTGTATGCATTTTACGTACTGTGATTAAATGAGAGCGGCTGGTTCCAGGCATGTCCTCAGGACTCCATGATTCATCCATACAGATGTGAGCTTTATCCGTAAACATGAAGCAGACAGTCAGACAAATATTAGTGACAGTACCCGTCTGATTTTGCCTTTGGGATCACTGATGTTCCTACAGTATAATACAATTAATCATTCTAAATTACAAACTGAATTACATTCTATTACATTAAATAAATGGCGGCAGTTGAATGGCTCTGATGGGGCAGTGTAGCCCTTGGCTAGACACATTGTTTCAGGTGATTGCCTGCCTAATCTGATTTAATATGCCTGAGAGCGCTCATATTAGCTTCTGTGCTATTCTGTGCCATTACGGCAGATGTGTACCAGGAATCATGTTACGTTAGACATCAAAGATTCTCCGGGACTTGAAAGTGCTACAGCCAAAACCATTACAGAAGACCAAAATAATCTACTATCGTTAACTTATATGTGGTATCATGTTTTTTTTTTTTTTTTTTCTATTGTCTATTACCTTTTTTCCCCAATGATCTGTTCTTGATAAAATAATAATAATAATAATAATAATAATAATACTGAATATAATTTTAAAACTCAGTTACTATTCAACTTTTAGAAAGGTAAACAAAGAAATCCGATTAAAGCCACAATATTATTTCTTGATTTTACAGAGCTTTTATTATGCCGCAGACGACTGTTTCCACTTTTTCAGGCCATGTGTATGTGGTGTAAAGCAGCGCTATTTTATCATATTAGATGCATTTGAGTGTGCTGAAAGTTATATTATAATGCTACTCTATGCGTTCGTTCGGCAGATACTATGAGACATTTGTTGCACACTGCAGTACGCTTGATCGATATTAGGCATGGTAAAACATGGTACTCGCAGTAAATCAAGAAAACAAGATTTAAACAATAAGACTAACTGAGCTATATAACAATGATTAGTTTTCCGTCAATCAATGTATCCAAACAGTTGCTCACCTGTCTAATAAAACACATAATATATTAAAGTCTTTGGTGTTTCCATGGTTTCTACAAAATAAAACTGGAAATCGAGGGTAACGCGGGTAAGAAGTCATTGTTAGGCGACACACAGACACGGCCTGTGTCCTGGTTCAAATTGCTTATATCTCCCGATTTAAACATTCTTGGAAACATTTGGGATAATGTAAGTTATCAAGTCAACAAACAAGTCAACAAACATTGTTCTAGTGGTTTTTGGATATTTTAATCCAAAAATCGAACATATTGTGCCATTAACATATCGGGATCTGACATACCATTCAAAAGTTTTGAGTCAGTAGATTTACTTTTATAAAGAAATTTATATTTTTATTGAGCAAGGGTGCATTAAAACTGATAAAAAAGGGACAGTAAAGACTTTTACATTGTTGCAAAAAAGATACATTTCACATAAATGCTGTAATTTTAAATGTTTTATTCATCAGAGAACCCTATAAAAATGTATTACAGTCTACATAAAAAAATTAAGCATCACAACTGTTTTCAACATTGATAATGATAAGAAATGTTATTAGAATGATTTCTGAAGGATCATGTGACAATGAAGACTAGAGTAATGGCTGCTGAAAATTCAGTTTGCCATCACATGAATAAATTACATTTTAAAATATATTAAAATCTGTCTTTGTTTATATTAGTTTAAAAATACTGTTAGGCCTGGGGGGGTTTACAGCGGGAGGGTATTTCAGAAAGCAAGGTTAACTTACTTTAACATATACCTTGACCTCTCGATTGATTAACCCAAACCTTGCTTACTCTAGGTATGCTGGTTCCAAAAACTCATCTGTAAGTTCAGACAACTCAGAGTAAGAACACACAAGACATTCTCAACAGAGCACCGAATCAATGATTGAAGAAAAAGAACCATTATATTTCCTCTTCTTCTTTTGTTTAAAGCTGATTTACATAACCTAAGTGCACAGCGCCACCTACGTTTGAGACCCTGTTTACACCTGTGTTTAGCATTGCCTACTTGTGATTCAATCGACCAAATCTTAATACCAGGTGTAAACAGGGCCTTAGTTTTAGTACTCAAGAATTTAATTTCTTGACTAACTTTACATCATTAAATGATGATTCAAGCTTCCATTTCCGACCTCTGCTTTACTCCAAAAATCATATAGTGACAGCAATTTCTTAATTTTGAAAGACTTCTTTCAAAAGCCTTTAAAAAAATCTTACCGACCCCAAAATATTTGAATGGTACTTTTACTGGGAGTTCTCCATCACAGCATCTAAACATTTGAATCGCAGAAAGCACACTTATCTACCCTCCATATCTGGATATATGCCCGGTTATAATGCTCTTGTACATCATTTGATGAATTACTACTGCCATGATCAACAGAAAATCAAAACAAACATCTTTAAAATTAAATTCCGTGGGCAGTAATAGTGCAACATGAATTGCACCAGGTAAACAGTTTTGTGAAAAAGACACAATTTATAATAAACCTAATTTACATAGAAATGAGGCGAGTTTGCACTGAAAACAATAACAATGATTTAACTTCACAGGTTAAACCGAATCGCAGGTGGTTAGCAAATAAGTCCCAGGTTTTCCGCTGAAAAACCACATGCAGAAGTCACTGAACTGTAAATGCCCCTTTAAATGTTTGTTTTTCATGACCACATACTGTTGAGTCACATGTAAATTCACTGAAAAAAGCAGGAGACAATTGAAGTGAGAATGATATTGAAAATATAATCAACAACTATAATAGTAAAAAGGTGAAAGCTGTAAAGCGCTTGTATGTGCGTACTTGTGATTTCAGTAATTTGCCTCCTGGGGGTTGTGAGCTGTCCGTCTACCTCTCGTCTCTTTATATAACACGTTTATCTCTTATGAATGCCAATGAGGCATCTCATAAACATTCATTATTTAGAGAAGAATACAACTAAAATTTAATTTCTGCAATCTTCTTAGACGCTATTCAATCCAAGTGAACTCAATCAACAGCTGTTTTGTCCTTGACAAGTTATTAAGAACTTACAGACAATAAGAACAAAATCCACACTTAATTTGTGATGAATCCGCATCTCAAGACTCAACAAAGTTTTTTTCAAAGCCCTTGGAAACAGATTTAATCATATTTCACCTTCAAATCTCAATTTTAAAACACATTAAAGGGTAAATAAAGTGCAATAAGCAAACATGAGTACATTGTTTAAAAAGAAACAAACAAACAAAAAACCCTAAAGAGTGTTTTACACTCAAAACACGTTTTTTAATAGTGAACCAAAATGTATGAGCACAAAATGCAGTGAAGAATGAATATGCTTTTTATGGCCCTCAATCTCCTCTGATGTTTAGCTTCTCTCCCAGAGTTCGTAAGCTTTATAAGACCTCTCTGCTTTTCCAAATGAGAGTGGAGGTGCCAGAAGAGTGAGTCCTACCCAAAGCACTGACCTCATCCTTTTATGAAGATGTTCTATTTCATGGTAAATTTGATCCCAAAGCCTCAAAGACTGCCTCTGCCTGCCTCTACCCATTCTAGTCAAAATTGATAGAAAATGGACGGAAAATAAAGAAATAAAAAGACAGAGACTGGGAGATGTAGTGACACATGTCCATACTTTTCTTCACAGAAAATAAATCAACTCCCCTGGACTCTGCCAAATGTCAATGGCACTAAAATTGCTGAGAAATAACATGAAACGTGAACGGAGGGAAAAGACAGTGATTGGGTTTCATCTCCCAAATAAAGATATTTAATTTCCCAAATAAGCATATTTGCATGTGTTCATCATTTCATGTTTATGTTTAATTATTTTCAAACTAATCATGAGCCAGTTTAATTTGAATGGCATAACACTGGAGTTATGATGAAAAGAAAATCTAGGACATTAACATGACCTCTTATATAACTGAATAATATTCACAGCAACCTCACAGCAATCTTACAAACACATTGCATAGAATTTGTAAGAAAATATATCTTTGTTTTAGTTTAGGAAATCTTCTCTCCTACAGACCGCAAAAAGAAAAAAATAAATAATTAGTTACTTATTTTGATGCTAAGCACGTCATACTACTGTACATTAGCCTGTTCTGTTATCATAGCGTTTGCTATCTAGAATCCAGTCAGGTTCTTCCATATTTTAAACATTTACAAGGGCATTTGTGGTTTGGATATCTTTTGCCAGACCTTGGTCATCCAAAAAATAAAGTTGAGGTTTTAAACTTAGAGTTATGCTTCAGTTATTACAGGCTCGCTTTATTTGTCATCGTTTATCTCCTATTGCCAAACATACTTTTCATGTCTCTCGCAACTGAACAAACCTGCTGTCAAAATTCTGAAATGGCAATGTTTCATGTGTCATAATGAGATTGATGACAGCCATAAACACCAGTGTTATTGTATTCCTGCTATATAATAACCTCTTTGGAATTAGAGTTGTACATGAATGGCTTCTAAATTTGTGCATGTTGCTTATGGAATAGAACTGTCTTTGATTATCATTTAATTTATTACTATGAAAGTATATTTTAGGAGCTATTCTTGCATAAATGCATATCATTCCAAATGGGTTTTCTCATAACTGTATACACTTTTCCCTACAGAACACTATGAATGGCTATTCCATATTGGCAGTTTACTTTCACTGTGAGATCTTTTTTGCAGAAATGAGCCTCTAAATCATATTTTAATTTACTCAAGTGCAGTGGTCCATGCTCTGAATAACTGAAACAGTAAACAATGTAACAATGATGATTAATAATAAAGTTGCAATATTGATCTTTTGATCATCATGTGGAGGGAATAACCAAGAAAAAAAATAAAAATAAATGATGGCACCTCTATTTTAGTTAGGACCTAAACACAATCCAAAATTTGAATTTGGTTCATAACAAAGTTTTTAAAAATAAAACAAACAAATAAATTTTTTTTAAAACATTTGACTCACCATACATGTAAACATGTCCATGAGACCAAAACAAAAATATTAATCAAGCATTCTTGAATACAAAATTCTTAAAATAAACTTTCTCTTTTTATTATTATTATTTATTAATGTTGTTATATACATGGCATAATCTTGTGCTTTTTTCCAAAAAAGAAACATCCAAGAAAAAGAAAAAAAAAGGTTTTGTTTTCTTTCAGTTTATCGTATTATCTTTTTGACCAATGAACTAAAAGAGGAGAGGGTTCGTTCAGTCAGTTTTTCTAGCGGAGGTTAGTCTTACTGCACGTGGAGGGACAGTAGCAGGTGATGTGCTTTACTAACAGTAGCAAAGGCACCTTAGTATCTTCTTTAGAAAAACACGCGCTCGTTTGCGGGTCGCCGTGTGTGTGCTCATTCATGAGTGCAGTCCAGCGTCCCGGCACACATTCACAATCCTCCACTGAGTCAGACGCTCATACAAAAATAAGAGGAATAAAACACACACACAAAAAAACTCCAAAAAACAAGAGAGTTTCTGCTCCATTTACAGATTGGGAAGATGTGGCTTCAACCGAGCCAAGATACATCAAATGATTCCTGAATTCTGCTTGAGAGGACAAAGAGGACGATGGGAAAGAGGAAGAGAATAGACAAGAGGAAAACAAAGGGGAAAAAGGTCAAAATAAAGTGAAAGAGTGATATACGGTCAGTGTGAGAAAGATACTTTGATGACAGACAGACAGACTAACAGACAGATAGACAAATGAATGGGCAGATGGACAGACAGATGGAAGTGTGGATAAAAGAAAGGCATTAAAGAAAATTCTTAAGAAAGAGAGGAACCAGAGGAGGAAGGAAAGGAGCAAGAAAGGGAAGGTGAAGGAAGGCCTTTCTGGTGCTGGGTGGTCCATGGCCCACCCACCTTTCTCAGCTCCAGAGACACACACTATTGGTGGTTTGGCAGGTGGAGGAGCTCTCTGCAGGAGACAGATAGAGCTTGCCGCTGGGACACACACACACCTCGTACACAGTCTGTTTGGGGTATGTGGTCCCTGGACCAAGCAATGGGTCCACGCTCCCGTGTGGAAGATTTCCAAGACGGATTGAGTTTGCGTTTAGAAAGATCTGAGAAGAGGAGAGTTGAGGAGAAAAGAAGAGAGGAGAAGAAATACAAGAATACAGACATTATAATCAAACATAAATCAATAAATCAACATAACAACAGTCATTTAAAGACCCCCTGTGGTGAAAATCAAGTTTTTAATGTTGTTTATATCTCTATGTGGTGTTTTTAATGTGCTTTCAGACAAGCCATGTGCAAATTCATAAGTCAACACCATTGCTGAGTATTTTCTCCACTGAACCACAGAGAGTATCCAAAACACTGGTGTTTCTGACTTCACAAACTATCTTGTAACGAATCACGTTAGCGTGTGATCGTCAATGAGGGAATCTCTGAACTGGTACGAGCGAGTGGAGACCTGGCTAATTTGCATATTCATAGAGCTGCGTATAGAGGGTATGCATTGACATCACTTTCCCGCCGGAACACGCACACCCTCAGCCGGACTGAGTGGCATAAGAGCCTGCTGCATGACTGGCGTTAATAGGGGAAACTGCAAAAACGCTAGTAAAACCAACGGTTTTCAGTTTAAACTAAAGGTTGTACTCCATATAGTGTTCCTTACTTACCAAAGTTCCAGTGATCTATGGATATTAACATGCAGCCAGGATTGTGTTTCCTGACATTTATATGAGCATGATTTCGATGCTGGGGAAATATATAAAGCAAATTTGCCTGTGAACGCTTTATATAAATACGATATAGGTAGGTCTAAATCCGACTGATCACTTATATCAATGTTATATATAACGTCATTCCACCCATCCCTAAAAATTGTATAGTTTTTGTCAGTGTTGTGTGAGTGTCTATTCACACCAAGTTCAAATAGCGGGCTTTGTTGGCAAGTGCCTGCGCCTAACAATGCCTGGTTGGGCTAAACAAGATTAAAAAAATAAAAAACGTGTGTAGTTCAACATCTTCAGTGGTGCAATCAGTAAAGTGTATGGCTAAAGGATCTTGGTTTTGACATGGGTTCGAATCCGCCTTTTGCAGAGCTCGCTCTTATCTCTTTTCTCATCACAAATCACATCGGAAAGGCATTTACTTTCAATAAAAAATGCCTAACGAAATGTTTAATAATAATAAAAGCATTTATTGGGTAGGGTTAGGGGTAGGTGTAGGGAGGGCTTTTATTTATATATGTTTAATAAACAGAATCATTTACACTCTATGTTATTATTGCATCCTGTTAATGTAGGGTGAATTCAGGGTGATTGGGACACTTTTTCCAAGTAACCTTAATTGCAAAAAATGTCCTAATCACCCTACAACAAGCACAAGCACAGAACTGCTACGGTGTAAATAGAATCTTGCTATTTACACATGGTGTAAATAGTATCAATTGCTATTTGCACTTAATGTAAATAGCAATTATCGATAAGAAAATTTGCTATTTTCACTTAGTGTAAATAGAATATAGTTGCTTTTTACACTTGGTGTAAGCCGCTGCCAATATTTAATTGATGAGTTGTCAATACAATATATAACAATACAATTTATAGGGTATGCTTTATACCCCAAAATTCGAAACATTAAGGACAAAACATGTTGCTGCCTGGAGTCCAGTTGTTTCGGTGAAGTGCAGCGATACATTTGCTTCTCTTCTCGGTAGCTTTTGGAAGTCTGTAAAAATATACCTCATATCTCTTGTCAAATCTGTTTGTACAGTCAATGTCAAAGCTCTTTCCCATTTTAGATGTGTTTTGTGTTTTTCATGCTGAAAACCAATGCTGCCATCTGTCTTTTAGCCACTCAATGGGCGTAACCGTAGTGACTCCGCCCCGGTGGTGATGTCACACGCATACACTCTATACTAAATGAGGCAAGGGGGTAGAGTTACATTCAATCTATTTTAAGTCATGAATAACTTTTTTTTTTGGGAAAAACATTTAAACATGTCATTTTGGTGATCAAAGATGAGTTTTAAGGGATAAAATCATTGACTACAGGGAGACTTTAAGATTAAGCTGCATTTACTCATATAAAATCCCCACAACGATGAAAGACTATATCATTATGTAACAGTGTTGTCCTCAGTGGTTAAAACACATCATTCTGACCAGTCATTCTGAAAGCGATCATGTCTCTTCAGAAAATTTGGACTAAACTGCTCAATTCATATAGCTATCATTCTGATAGTTTTACGATCTCTTTATGGACTTATTGAAGTGTCATGAGGGTGAGTAAATTATGCCATTTCGCAGTTTCAGACCCCCAAAGTCCATTTATTGACTACCGGTATCTAGGAGATATTGCTTACAAAAATGGCAAGTACTTTCCCAATTTGGCATAGTAAAAAAAATATATAAAACTCAACGATATTGTCAAACGTTTGCATTTTTTTTTTTACAGCTTAATTAGAAATAACACAAAGCAACAATATTATGCTCAATAATTACCTTGATTTTCCTTTGTTTTATTCGCATATCACATCCCTTATGTCTATCTCAGGCTCTTTGGTAACCAAGGAAACTAATTTTTTGGCAAGTAAACAAACAAACAAAGATCTTTGTATAGAAGACAATGTGTTACTTTTAATAAAAAGCAAACCCTGGGACATAAAAGTGCCCAAACTTGAAGAAACACCTATGGTACGAGATTATATTAAAAACTCTGGCTATGACCATGATAAAATTCTGGAGCATTAATTCCTCCTAAAGGACACACATTTAATTTGCAGATATGGACCAGGAGCAAGAACATCACCAGGGACATGAACTACATTTCATTAAAAGTCTGTTTGCCCTTTGATTTATAAATATGTTGATTCCTGCATTTATCAGTTCTAAAAAGTCTGTTGGCTCTGACAGCTAGGAAAGGCCAAATAATCTTTACCATAACTCATACACTGTGGGTGGGTGACAAAAACAAAGGAGAGAGAGAGAGAGAGAGAGAGAGAGAGAGAGAGAGAGAGAGAGAGAGAGAGAGAGAGAGAGAGAGAGAGAGAGAGAGAGAGAGAGAGAGAGAGAGAGAGAGAGAAGACACCAACAAGGAAGAACTAATTACTTTAAGTAATGGTATCTGAGGTGTTGACAGGGCATATCTCTATAAACATTTGCACAAACAAGCCCCCATAATGCTTTGCTGTCAGCAGGACAGCACACAGCCACTTTTCCTATCTGTCTCTTACTTCGTCTCTCATTGTTTGTCTGTCTCGCCTTTTGCTGCGTCAGTGTTTCATTTTGCTCTCTCCAAGCGCCCTGCAAACTTCAATATAACACTTTTTTTTTTTTTATACAATCAACGTTTTTATACACACACAGACCTCAGAGTGAATTGTGCATGTCCCTACATGAACTGCCATACTTGACACATCTCTTGAATGCAAGTTGAAAGCAAGTTAAGTGCTGTAATGTACAATGTTTACTATCCTACAACCAGTATTAAATACCCAAGGGGATTTCAAGAACTATGTTTGTTCCTCTATAAGTGCAGTAGGTTCAGGGCAATTTGGCAAAAGCCTTGGTCCATGAATAATAACAAACAAACAAACCAAAGAAAGTGGGCAAAAGAGGTAATCAGACGTTTAAAAAAACATATGAGAGGTACATATGTAAAAAGAAAATAAACTTGAATTGAAATTTAAGGCCAAGATCTACATACAATCCAATCATACTTCCCAAGGATTTCAGAATACTTCAAATATATGTCTGCAGTCTATAGAGTGAGAGTGTATAGAGTGTTTAAACCTGAGCCTACATAAACCCCACTTGAGTAATGCAGAACATTGCACTTTCACATCTCCAATTACCCTCAAGCTGTTGACAAGCATACAGTGACTTTCTGTTCTATAGAGTATTGCACATTTCTAGAATGATATGAGATATGTCTTCTCCTCATGATTCTATTTGCATTCACTATTAATTCCTATTGGAACTTTGTTCCCCGTTATTTTTTCTCAGTGAAGGGCAGCAAGTATGGAAGCTTGTTTCTGCAACAAAATAAAAAATACAAATAAAAAATCTGACCTTTTTCCTCACAACTGCTAGTTTAAATCTCACAATTCTGAGAGGAAAAGTCAGAATATGTGAGAATTTGCTACTTCTTGGAAATGGCTAGGCATTCTTTGGATCAGGGACATGTGATGGGAGCAGTGTTCATTGACCTAAAAAAGGCATTTGATACAGTTAACCACAAGATTATTTTATCTAAATTATATGCATTTAATTTTAGTAAGCAAACAGTAGAGTGGTTTACCTCTTATTTAAATCTAGAGAGCAGAGTGTAAAAATTGGATACAAAATCATTGTTTATGAGAAACAAAATGGGCTTACCTCAAGGCTCAACTTAGGCCTGTCACTTTTTAGTTTGTTTATAAATTATAAGCCATGTTGTTGTCCAGATGTTGAATGACAGCTTTATGCTGATGATACAGTAATTTATACATCTGCTAAGTCATCTGCAATTTTAAATGAACAAACGGAAAGGATGTCTATACGGCTCTAGGAAAATCATCTTACTTTAAATGTTAAGAAAACAGTTCCCTTTCAGTCGGTCACGTTCAACGTACGTCGGAACTGACGACGAATTGGGATCTGTTTCCAGAGACCGACCTACTTCGAGTGATTAAAACGAGCCAATGGACATTGCCAGCGCGGGTATAAATACGGAAGTGGAATACCGCATCATTGCTTTTTAGCTTCGGAGCAGAACGGTTTGCTGTATCAAGCTGTTTCTACGAAGAGTGTTTAAACGAGTCTCGAGGAGGATCGCTCTCTTACCTGGGTGCTGGTGTGACGGCACGAGTCAGCGAGTGGCCGCTGCAACATACACTTGTTCCTGTGTTGGTTGGCTGGGCGTTTCCGTTCTTTGAGTGCTAACACGCAGGCTTGCAATCGGACTGCTGTGAGCCGCGGCCATCTCCCTGAGTGCTTCAGCACTCCTAAAAGAGCATTTCCTTCTAAAAGAGCAACATGGTTTGACCCTGCGTCTTTTTCAAGATGTCACTCAAACCGTGTGTTTCTGGATGCGGTTGTTTCCTGTCCTCATTTGACGGCCACGATCTCTCTCGCATATAAACATGTGAGATCGCGTTCGTGGGTGGTCCATGTTCTCTCAGGAGAGCGTGGTCACGTCGGCGTGTTGTTCGTCTCACCTTTCTCGTACGGGCTTGAGCGTTCTGCGCGTCGTGTGCCGTCTCGCGCTGGCTGATAGCTGGGGTTGTCACGGCAACCCAGCGCTTCACTCGGCGCTCTGATGCGCGGTCGAGACTATGAAACCTCAAACGGGTTGAGTCCCTTCGCTTCTTCCCAGATCTAGTTTCTTTTCTGGGGCTCCAGAAAAGGATTACTTTGGCTAATAAGCGTTGGTGACCTGAGGATTACAGTGGGGCTTCCCCGCCGGGTACATCTCTTCGGGCCCCCACTCCTCTAATGCATCACAAGCGTACTGAGACTTTGTTTGTGGGTAGTTCATGTTCTCTCACGAGAACATGACCACGTCGACGCGTTGTTCACCTTGCTCTTTCATAGGGGCTTAAGTGTTCAGCGCGCCGTGTGCCGTCAAGTCTGACGGCCACGCTCATTTTCTCACATGCCTGCTGGTAGCTTACAGATGGGATTGCTGGTCCTTTTTTGAAAAAGGGGATCTAGCGTTTCATTTGGTGCTCTGGCGGAGGACAGATGTCAATTGCTGCATCGGAGAGAGGGCTGTTATGTGCTGGAAATGATAATGCTGAGTTTCCCACTATAATGGTGTGTGCTCATGCTGAATCAGATTCAGAGTTGACAGCAATGCTTTCCGGGGTGGCTGCCCGGATGTGCATTGGAAAAATTTAGCAGCGTGGAACTATTTGGTGTCAAAATATGGAACACCAAAAGGGCCATAACCTGTATAAGTTTTTTCCTCTCTCACTGCCCTCTGTCCTGCATGCATGAGGGTAGTCCCGACCCAGGGGTTGTGCAGGAATTGCGTGCGGTGATGGACCTCGCTCTCCGGGTGACAAAAGTCACTGCACGCTCCCTGGGTCAGGCGATGTCCACACCACTCTCACCCCTCGCCAGGGGGCAGCAGAGTGGGCACCGAGGACGCCCCCGGGCCTTCTCACCCACTCTTTGCCCCACCTGGAGTATTCAGGCAACACCCCGGGCCGCCTCCGGGCCTCCCGAGTCGGGTCTGAATTCTCTCACTCCGGGTACGTCTGTTGGTCCCGCTAGTTCGGTCTCTGGGGGCCTGGTTAGGTCTCCCCAGGCCGTCTCGCTGGCTCATCCGTACCATCAGACTCGGCTATGCGATTCAATTCGCATGCCGGCCTCCCAAGTACAGGGGCATCCTCTTCACCTCCGTGCGGAGCAGCGATGCCCATGTCTTGCGGTCTGAGATCGATGTCCTGCTGGTGAAGGGCGCGATCGAGCCGGTTCCTCCTGCCGATATGAGGTCGGGGTTCTAAAGCCCCTACTTCATTGTACCCAATAAAGGGGGTGGGTTAAGGCCAATCTTGGACCTGCGCATTCTGAATCGGGCCCTGCACAAGCTCCCGTTCAAAATGTTAACGCAGAAACGCATTTTCCAATGCATCCGTCCCCGAGATTGGTTCGCAGCGATCGACCTGAAGGACGCGTACTTTCATGTCTCTATCCTTCCTCGACACAGACCGTTCCTACGCTTTGCGCTCGAGGGGAAGGCATATCAGTACAAAGTCTTGCCCTTCAAAGCTCTTTGCCACAGCCCCTCCCTGGCCGATTCCCCCTGAGGAAGGACCTGCTTTCTCAGGGCAGGGCACTCTATGGCACCCGTGTCCAGACCTCTGGAATCTCCATGTCTGGTCCCTGGATGGGACGCGGAGGTTCTAGGTGGCCTACCACAAGCAGTGGTAGACACCATCGCTTCAGCTAAAGCCCCCTCTACGAGGCGCCTCTACTCTCTGAAGTGGAACCTGTTCGTCGAGTGGTGCTCTTCCCACCAGGAAGACCCCTGAAAGTGTTCAATTAACGTTGTGCTTTCCTTCCTGTAGGATGGGCTGGAGCGAAGGCTGTCTCCCTCCACCCTCTAAGTGTACGTCGCAGCAATAGCGGCGTATCACGAGGCAGTAGACGGTAAATACAAAAAAAAAAGAAAAAAAAAAAGAAGAAAGATTAGGTAAGCACGACTTAATCGTCAGGTTCCTCAGAGGTGCGAGGACACTAAATCCTCCTCGTTCTACCTCGATACCCTCTTGGGACTTAGCCCTGGTTCTCAGAGCACTTCAGGGTCCTAACCATTTGAACCTTTGCAGTCTGTTGAGCTAAAAATCCTCTCCATGAAGACAGTTCTCCTGATTGCATTGGCTTCAATCAAGAGGGTAGGGGACCTGCATGCACTCTCGGTCGACGAATCGTGCCTAGAATTCGGGCCGGCCAACTCTCACGTTGTCCTGAGACCCCGGACTGGATACGTGCCCAAGGTTCCTACCACTCCTATCGGGACCAGGTGGTGAACCTGCAAGCGCTGCCTTCGGAGGAGGCAGACCCAGCCCTAGCTTTGTTTTGTCCCGTCCGCGCTCTTCGCGCTTACGTTGACCGGACTCAGAGCTTCAGATCCTCACAGCAGCTCTTCATCTGTTACGGAGGCCAGCAGAAGGGAAAGGCTGTCTCCAAGCAGAGGTTGGCCCACTGGATAGTGGATGCCATTGTCTTGGCTTACCAGTCCCAAGACGTACCTTGCCCGTTCGGGTTGCGAGCACACTCAACAAGGAGTGTTGCTTCTTCTTGGGCGTTGGCTCAAAGCGCCTCACTGACAGATATATGTAGAGCTGCGGGCTGGGCAACACCTAACACGTTTGCTAGATTTTATAGCCTCCGTGTAGAGCTGGTATCTTCCCGCATTCTCTCCCCCAGTGGCCAGCAGTGCTAAGTGCCCGTTCTAGTGTCGGCTTGCATACGCCACTCCCGCCCTCTGGGCCGGATACGTGCGTCTATTCTGCTCCAGTTGTGTTCCCCGGAAACGGCTAACCCTGTGAGTTCCTCCGTCACCCCTTCGGTGTCAAACGTGGCGGCCGTCTGACACCAGGCCTGCACCCGTATGCTTGTGGAACGTGTGTGTAGGCTGGGTTCCATATGTTGCGGTCCCCTCACGGCTACCCCATATGTGTATTTTCCACGGTACCAGCTACCCTACTCGGCTAGCCCTGTGTCTTTCCCTCGACAGAACTTCCTCTGTCGTCTCTGGGTGTGTTCTTCCCCCCCTGGAACCAGGTTGGGTCCACTCCAGAGACTGCCATATGTTGCACTACCCTGTTAGGTTAGTCCTTATGTGTATTCCACCTCTTCTTCCATTGAAGGACGTGGCTCCGCAGCGTACCATCTCCTGAGACGGGCACGCTTTCCCAGCGTTATCGAATAGTCACACTGAGTGGGTCTTGCAGGAACAGCAGTGACTGTCCTTCCCTGCCGGGAGCCCTGACTCCCACTCTAACATAGGAGTGGTCCAGCGAGCTCAGGCAGGACGCTGGAAGGGCCAGCATCCTGGCGTGTTGGTAAGGATCCCAATTCGTCGTCAGTTCCAACGAATGTCGAACGTGACCGACTGAAAGGGAACGTCTCGGTTACGTATGTAACCCACGTTCCCTGAGGGAGGGAACGGAGACATACGTCCCGTCGCCAGGTGCTGTGCTTCAGCTGAAGGCCGAGTCACTTATCTCGGCTCCTCAGTTGAAAAGCAATGATGCGGTATTCCACTTCCGTATGTTCCGACGTACGTCTCCGTTCCCTCCCTCAGGGAACGAGGGTTACATACGTAACCGAGACGTTTTTATGTGCTTTTCTAATAGAAAGCAAAAATAAAAAACTTATGTTGTTGTATAATCGGGCTCTAAAAATAATGGATAGAAAGCCAAATCAATGGCATCAGTGTCATATTCGAAAAAAAAAAAAATGGAATATGCTTAGTTTTACAAATGTTTAACATTTGTCATATATAAAATTTATTTTTAAATGTTTGCACAATAAGGCATCATCTGTTCTAAGTAATTTGATCAAGAGACAGGATAATATAGAACCACTAGGAGTACAGCGGGTGGAAATTGTAGGATTGATTTTCGTAGAACTACACAAGGGCAAAGAGCCTTTTCTGTAAAGGGCTCCCAACTCTGGAACATGAAAAAGTTTTTTTTAATTGATGGTGAAGCGCTGGTTTAAAACAAACCAGAGCTGTGCGCATATTTAAATGTAATAAATGATTGATTATTCATGTTGTCAGGGTTGGAAGCATCCTTAAAATAGTACATGTATGCATTTGTATCAGCTGAAAGGTTTATGATAAGCAGTTTTTTATTTTTATTTTAGAAAAGCCTTTCTAGGGGCCCAATATGCAAATTAGCTTATGCTACAGTATACTCTCTATGTACTCTCTCCATTTTTTGACTGAAATCATGTTTTGTTGTATTGTCCTTATTCAAATACACTTATAAATAAACATAAAGAAGTAAACTCATATATTGCTTAAAATAAATACAAAAAAGTCTTGGACACTTTCACTTTTTGGTTGCCAAACTTTGTGGAACAAGTATATTGTTGATATAATGGGTAACACTTTACTTAAAGCCCTTATGTATAATGCATTATAAAAGTATTTTTAATACAGTAATTATGCCTTGTAATGCACCTTATAATGCATTGTACGGTCTCATGAATAATTGTAACCACAGTTATAATACTTTATAATACTTATTTAGTCATTGAACACAACTTTAGACAGTATAATGCATTAAAACACGTGACAAACAACCAATTTCAGAATCTGCAACTATTATAACGCATTTTAACTTTGGTTACAATTATTTATGAAAAGATATAATGTATTATAATGTACATTATAAATACCTTTGGTTGATCTACTTGGACCCCTTGTGGACTTACATCATACTAGTGATGCACTGAAATTATTATTATTATTTTTATCACCAAAACCAAAATTTAAGTTAAACAGATGCTGATGCAGTCAAAAGTGCTAATTAAACGTCACTTTTTCTGTCAATGATTTTGCTTCTTGAAAACTATTTCGGCCAAAACCAAAAATTTGTTTTTACAGGTGCCACTTGTTATTGTATCTAATGCAATGAACTTTTTTTTTTTTAAGTGTGTCCAAAAGTGCTCAAATACTTTTTTTCCCGCCCACTGTACATCTGTGATTGATTACAATGCTACTACCCACAACAATAAAACATAAATAAAAAATAAACAACATAAATGCAAATGTAACTTAAATGAAATGCCATCATCGATACTTGATATGCCACCTAAGCTTAGTACCCAGCTCTACATGTCCTTCTGTCTCTGTTCTCTTTAAGGAATTTGCATTTGTCCTCTAAATGCTTTTATCACTTCATCCCCTTTATTGCCAAATTACTAAAATTCTATTTTGGCATTCGGTTAGCCGACATGTCCTCATGCAATGTGTCACCTAATACCGGTGAGTGCCGCCTTGGCCCAAAACAGACCCTCAAATCCAATTCCATTTTAAACACCCTCCCGTTTTCTGCCAAGAGACGGAATTCCGGAATTCTGAGATGTGGCATGGCTAATGATACCGCCCGCTGACAGCTATCATGACCCCTACTGAGAGACACGATGAGAGAGAGGGACGGGGGGCCAAGCAGTGGGAACAAAAGAGAGGAAGAGACAAGGGAAAGAAGTCTAAACGGAAGTCATTTAGGTCATCTTATGAAGGGATTAAAGATGGCACCCTCCCCAAATGGAAGTGTCTTTATGAATTACCGTCAGTCAACCATGGGACAAAAACAGTTGGTGCATTGTTTACAAACCTCTTTCCGTTCTGGAAACACTATCGGGGAATGTGTGCATGTGTACACTTGCATGTTTATATGTGTTGAGAAGGCCAATTATAGTCGGTCCAAACATTTTTTCATGCTTGATTTCTCCCATGTCACAGCTGGATGAGGGAAAGCAGCAAATGAAAATGAACAGGTGGAGAAAGGAGCTAAAGGTGGGGAGGATGGGAAGGTTTTCGGAAATGCAGCTTATGAAGAGGTAAATGAAGGGCGCGGATAGAAACACATACAGGTGACCCATCGGACTTCATGAGGTCATTCGTGTGTATCGCATACTCCATTACCCTCTGGAGATGAGTAGAGTCGCATGCTATAAAACACAGACAGGTTGCTGAGATCTCCAATCTCATTCTCTTTTGTTCTTTTCTCTACGACCGCGACAATCAAACAATTCTAGCATGCAGTTGCTGCACGTTTCATTTACTTCTGGACTTACTAATACAAATTGATGGTTTGAGCAACCAAAGATAAAACGTTTATGGACCTGGGGCCGCATACTTGTCTAGTATGTGTCAAGTATCACGCAAATGCAAATACAGAGCTTGGTATTCTCTTCTTCTTTGTTTTACATTAATATTTCTTTCTTGGCTTGCATGTGTAAACTGTGTAAAGGGATAACTAACCAAAATTAAAATTCTGTCAAAATGTACTATGCCCCACGTTGTTCCAAACCTGTATGATGATATTATAACCCTCTTTACAAGATGTAAAATAAGTCTCTGATTCTAGAGTGTGTATGTGAAGTTTGAGCTCAAAATACTCCATAAGATCATTTTTTAAAGCATGTTAAAATTGCCTTTGGCCCAAAAAATTAGCGCGTGGATTTTTACCACTTTAGGCTGGTTTTCAGACACACATTGGTGTTCAAACACCTTATAAAAGTGAATTGTGCATAACAGGTCCCCTTTAATGTCTAATGTCTGGTATAGCGCCCCTTGTGGCAACACTGAGCAATGTGAACTTGTGTTGCATTATGAATTGCTTTCTAACACATTTAAAAAAAAAAAAGGTGTTCGTTTGCATTTGCATACTGGTGTGGTATACTTGTGAGGCTTTAAAGTTTGATGCCACAGAAGAAACTTTAAGTTGCACACAGAATTTCTTTATTCTCTAATACTTTAGAAAACCACATACTGGTACTTCAGAGAACCCACAACGGCCTGACTTATATTATGATACCTACAGCCAATGTGCTGATTAGAAGAATGGCATAATTTGACAATTATTTCAACAATTATTTACAAACAACCATATGGCAAACACAAGAATCCTATACAATTGACAAAAGACTTAAGAGATAAGAGCTACAACAGACGGATAAGCCCAAATGGAGTTGGCACAAATAAAAACACTCCAAAAACGAAATTTTCTCCCTGACTTTTAGAGCCACACTCTTAAAAAAAAAGTGCCGCTAAGCATGGCAGAGAGAAGTGCCATGGGACTCCATACTCCAGAATAATAGAAAATAAAACCTCACCGCCATCACGCAGAAACAACCCAGGGGCAAAACAAACCGCTGGCAGTAATCTGGCTGTTGGATTATTAACCTCATAGGATCTACCCCCTCTCTCCTGCACTACAGGGCTTCTGATAGATTTGTCTGCTGATAGATGAGTCTGCTTCGGTGGCAAGGCTAGTTTAGGAACGTTTCTCTCGTTACTTTGTCCCTATCACACACCCTAGTGGCTTTATTAAGATGCATGGGTTTAAGGGCTGGTCTCAAATGGACACCATATTGGAGCTTTGCACAAACAAATGAAACATTAGCGTACATATGCTTGCTTCAGCTCCCCTGTCTCCTCGGCTTGCCGACACCATATGTATCTATATCCACCGCCTCATTGGCTGGCTGAAGTGAGAGGGAGTGTTTAGGTGGAGAGAATGGGGGATTTAATAGGCTCCACAGCTGCCATATAACACAAGCATGACAACAAAATAGGTACTTAATTTCATGCATGATGATGATGGTGATGGTGTATAATGAAAACTGATCTGGTTGAGGGCTGTGTTGGGGTCATAATGAGGATCTTTACATAGCACTGTTTTTATCTACACATATATCTGAACATCCAGTAGTTGATTTAACCATGTGTTTAACATTTTCATCTAATATTATTACATTTCATGCAATATAATTTCATCTATTTACACAGTAAGTTTCATCTATTTACACAGTAATTCAGACAAAACTATGACAAAAATGAGCGCCAGAGATTTCTTTGTAGCCACCCTTTCAATCCCGCATGTAATGCAGCTCACTGTCACCAAACACATCATTGATTGATGATATAAAACTCTGGGCGAGTTTTCTTGCGTGCGTCCGTTTTTAGCGCGCCTTGACTATTGTACAGTCTGACATTAATGACAACTTAGATCTTACAGTGTGACATGGCTTACAGCGGGGATCATGTTCGGACAGTCTGACAAGGAACAATCGTGAAGGACTATTATAAATCGCACAGTGTGCACCCGGCTTTAGTTGAGGTCTTTAAGATTTTTATAAGAAATTGATACTTTTATAAAGCAAGGATAAATTCAAATGATCAAAAGTGACAGTAAATATTTTTACATTGTTAGAAGAAAAAGCTATTTTAAATGCACTGATCAGGCATAACATTATGACCACCTTCCTAATATTGTGTTGATCCCCCTTTTGCTGCAAAAACAGCCCTTACCTGTCGAAGCATGGACATGGACGCAACAAACTGCGATGCACTGTGTATTCTGACACCTTTCTATCAGAACCAGGATTAACTTCTTGAGCAATTTGAGCTACAGTAGAGCTCAATGAGCCTTGTCCGCCCATGACCCTGCCGCCGGTTCACCACTGTTAATTCCTTGGACCAATATACTGACCACTGCAGACCGGGAACACCCCACAAGAGCTGCAGTTTTGGAGATGCTCTGACCCAGTTGTCAAGACATCAAAGTTTGGCCCTTATCAAACTCCTTGTAAATCCTCACACTTGCCCATTTTCCCTGCTTCTAACACATCAACTTTGAGGACAAAATGTTCACTTGCTGCCTAATATATCCCACCCACTAACCGGTGCCGTGATGAAGAGATAATCAGTGTTATTCACTTCACCTGTCATAATGTTATGCCTGATCTGTGTAAATGCTGTTCTTTTGAACTTGTTACTCATCAAAAAAATCCTAAAAATGCATCATGGTGTTTAAAAAAATAAAAAAAATAAAGCATAACTTTTTTAAACATCGAAAATAGTTAGAAATGTTTCTTGTGAACCAAATGATGATGAGTGATTACTGAATAATATCCTTCCCGGGGAAAAGCAAAAGGATGTGATGTTTACGTGTGTTCTCGAGAGCATTTCCTCCGTTCTATGTCACATAAAAAGAATGCTTATACAATGTTCAGGATAATGCCAAAAGAGCCATTCTGCACTGGAATGTCAATGTATCATGCAAAGAAAAGGGATTAATTCAAACAATAGTCTCACACAGCCTGGTCTATATAGTACAGTATATAGTCTTAAATATATTCTATATATTCTATAATTATATAATAAAAGCATAATTTTAATTACTTCATCTGTCAACATGATGGCAGTGAATTGCAGCGCTGAGCAAACACCAGCTATGATCAAATGCTTTCTTAACTGCTGTTTTTTCACCTCTGTCATTTTTGTTGTGTTTATTTTGTTATTGAGATGAAAGCATGCAGCACATATTCATTTAAATGCCGCTTAAATGCCGCTACCAGCAGTGTGGATGGTGTCGGGATGTTCCTTAACAGTGTGTTGCTCTAAAGGTATTTCCAAGTTCTTTTTACTTCTAAGCAAAGAACGGAAAATAACTTCACCATAAGTATATCGGTGCCTTATCATGTTCAGACCCTTGTACATAACCCTTTCTATCGAAAAAGGCTGAAAAGTCCAAAATGTTTTATAATAATAATATAAACAACAACGACAACAACAACATTGAGGACATTATACAACACAAGCGCAGAACTCCATGTCCTCACTGTAGGGAAGTAACTTCATTCAGTTAGTAATCATAGTTGCTGCGCAGTCATGAATAGCTGAAATAAAAATACATGACTTGCCTAATCTTCTAAAATTTCATTTTATACATTATATGACTGTAGTAAAGTTCATTCGTGTGGGAAGAAGGAGGCGGGAACCGGCGAACAATACAACATACTTTAATCAAAAAGAATACAAACAAAGTGAAAGTAAAAGCGGCAGCCCCTCACGGACGACTGCCGCACACACATAACAAAACATAAATAAAACCCAAATTAAAATCCAGGCCTGGTCCTCTCTCGTCCTTCATTTGAGTCGCTCGTCCTTTTATGTCTCCGTGCTCCCTCATGAGAGGACTCGAGACCGGTGTGCCTCGCAGGTGACGTTCAGTCTCAATCACGCACACCGATCTCGCTCGCTCCTCCCATGTCTCTCGCTCGTCCACCTCGCCACAATGACCCATTCAAACTCTATGCCATTTGTACAAAGTAATTGTACCAAAAATTTGCAGTATAGATCTGCTGAAAAAGTTTTATGTTGGTTTAAATTGGAAATGAAGCAGTCAAGTTTACATTATTTAGTAAAGTGATTTCCACTTCAATAAAAAAAAAAAAAAAAAAAAATGTTATTCAAATGATCTGTGGAGTCAAATATACAATTAATGTAACCATCTTAAAGAAAAAAGGATGTTTTGTTATAGCTTTTGGAGCAATCTTGCAATCACGCTGCGCCTCGCATTATGAAAACAATGTTTGGGATACCACGATCAAAACTTCGCGATGTAGACAGTTTGATGTTGGATATTCATCCAAATTACAACAGGATGAAACTCTCCAGTGTTTCCGCTCGGACATCTTTAAGAGAAAGCACTGCCTCTTCTAAGCAATTTGACTTATTATGGGCTCAACTCTCCTTTCAAGTTTGTCTTCTTCCATTTCAAGACAAGTGCGTGTTAAAAAAGTAAAGGAATACTTATATTACTTCACTGGCCAACAGAGCAAACCCCCTCTGTGACGTCACATGCTGTGGTATTGAAAGATGGTGGTGCCCTTGCTCCAAAAACTATAATAAAACATATTTTTTTCTTTAAAATGGTTACATTAATCGTGTTTGTACATAATTTTTGATTAAAGTGGAAATCACTTTACTAAATAATGTAAACTTGACTTACTGCTTAATTTCCACTTTAAGCTAGATTAGCTGGTCTCCAAGCCGCAAAGTGGATGTTCACCTGCATGGTCTCACATGCAGTCTTATCAGGTGAAAAGCGCCAAAGAAGCCTCCAAAGATTAGCCTGCCTGACCAGGGGTGCATTTCCCGTACAGTGAGGTAACAGTGAGTCAAGCTAGTTTCCCGAAACCGCATTGTCGTATTGCCACACAACTTTACACTGCTCTTTGCAAATGTTTGTTGCAACTATGGTTTCGGGAAACGCCAACTTGTTGAACTATGTTGATAACGACAGAACTTGCGACCATAGTTGTCTAACGATGCTTTTGGGAAACGCAAACCAATTTATGTTGTTTTATTTTAAAGGGGTGATGAACTGAGAAATCAACTTTCCCTTGAGCTTTTGATAAAGGTCATGGTAATATAACAATATCCTGCAAGTTTCAGAGCTGAAAACTTCATTGTTAGTCAAAGAAAAGCTTTTACAGACACCAGGCCCAGAAAACAAGAGCTCTCAGAATATGCGGACCTCTTACGTAACAGGACCTAGACGCCGCCTCTACACTGCCCTACAAAGGCTAAGTGCAGTAACTACGCAAACACTGAAACTGAGAAAAATGGCTTTAAAGTTTTTACACCAGCCAGTCAAACATGTTGTGGGTAGATTAGTGGTAATGCATTCATGTATTGCCTTCTTAGGAAGACATTTTTTATAGATAAAAACCATGACCACCGATGTGATCTTTGACCCCCAAAATGCAGATACTGCACTCTGCCTTTGGATGACCTTAAACAACTAAAACACAATTAGGCAAAGTGCAGTATCTACAAACTAAATGTGTTCATCCAACTTTTTTTCATGCATCTTAATACATGTTTATAGTAATAATAAACTTTATATAATACAGAATTTTCATTTTCGGTTGAACTATCCCTTTAATATGGCCATACATCATTTCCTAGAATTAGAGGTTAGAGAGTAAGTTAATTTACGTATTTCTTCTCCCTTTAGCCTAACTTCTAAGCTATTCTCAAACATGTACATTTCCTATTTATGCTATCTACACCCTTAAAGCTATAATTAATAATTAAAATAGAATTATTATGTATTCTTAGCTAGCCTATCTGTGAAATCCCAAAAACTGATTGGCACTTTTTTTTGTATTTTAAGTAGCCTACGAAATTAGTGAGTGAAAATAGAGTACTTTCAGTACATTGTGCAAGTGTACTTTTTCACCTAGTGTGCTTGCTGTCGGCCGGCTGCGCTCGTCCGGTTGTCACCTGCTGACTGGCGCCGCTAACTTTTAGAGTAACTTTGTCTAACAAGATAACTTTACCAGACCCAGCTAACTTTTTAAGGAGTAACCCCTGTCAATAAAATTGGATTAGCTGCCTAAAACGGCGAGATGTCCGAATCAACAAACACCAACGTGATTAAATCGGATTATCTTTACGTTGTCAGAGGATATTGCCTTTAATAGAGCAGCACAGTTTAGTCAAAATTTGCTAGCGGCTGGCTAGTAAATGTTGTTAACTGAATATAAAGCTGTCAGTTGCCATGAGTTATTATTTTGCTATCTTCCTTACCGGTCTTTGAATATTTGCGTTTTAACGCGAGTTCAAACATCATATGGCTGCAGGATTGTTTCTGTGTGTTACGATCGGGGCAAACCGCATAAGTTACAATCCCCATTGTGACAAGGCTGAAACCGCAGTATCTGCTGTGTCAAGAACGGGGAAACAAAGCTAGAACGCAGTAACATCACTTACTGCGGTTTGCCTTGGTATTGGCTTGGATTTTGTAGTTACTGCAATTTTGACATGCTCGTTTCTCTAAAACTGCACAAAATTGAACCTGCAAACTTTGTCACAAGACAGAACAGATGTCACAAAGCCCATTTCAAGTCTTAACTCAATTTTGACCAAATGTGTAGTTACTGCGCTTAGCCTTTGGACGGCAGTACAGACAAATATGCTTCTGTAGCCCCGCCCCAGACCAACAATGGGTCCCCACAAGGATAGTAAAACCTGAGATCACCTACGTTATGGGGACCAGCCAGCGGTCCCCACAATGTAAATGGATTCATAAACATACTAAATTATGTTTTTTTGAAAATGTAAAAATGCAGAATGTTTCCTGTGATGACTAGGTTTAGGGACAAGGGCAGTGTAGGGGGATAGAATGTACGGTATGTACGGTATAAAAACCATTACGCCTATAGAATGTCCCCACAATTCACAAAAACACAACGTGTGTGTGTGTGAGAGTGAGTGAGAGAGTGTGTGTGTGTGTGTGTGTGATTTAATCATTGTGTTTGTTTGATATTTTGCGAGTCCTCTGAGCATTTCCCCAGACGATACTCATATATGGACTGACGGTAGCTGAAGCTTGCAAATCTTATCCAATCCTAGCCGTGGGCGTTTACTTCCAAGTGTTCAGTGCGGCACGCCCATCAAATTCGAATGTTTTTCAGAGAAAAATAGCCTATTACTTATTCACTATGATGTTTTTGAATGTAAAAACCACACAAACGTCATAAGTTGACCTCAGACAACATTATATATATAAAAAAAAAGCCAGTTCATGACACCAGGCTTTAATTGATTCAAATAACTGCCCCTTTAATTGAGCCATACAAATCTGTAATGACTTCCACTAAAGAAATAGCATTCAGGGTCACTTCTCCCTCTCTCTCACGAGAGCTATCAGAGCACATACAGCAGTCACTTCTCATTTCCCTTGATCTTAATGGGCAGCAGGAAGAGAAAAGGCAATAGGACATGTACCCAGTCAGCCATTCTCCTTTAATTCTCACACCCCAAACTTTTTAACATTGCCCTCTTAAGAGCCGGCTGCTGACAACATTGATTTGATTTCTCGTCTCAGCTGTCTAATGCACTTGATTCTCTTCTCCAAATTGACAGAGGCATCTATTTTCAGCGTCTCTTCCCCCTGGAGAATTACAGGGAGAGATGGGGGCAAACAGGATGGGATTGTGCTGATATGAGCATTTGTTCTAAATTACTAAGCTTGTACATAAAGACGGGCAGAGAGAGAGAGAGAGAGAGAGAGAGAGAGAGAGAGAGAGAGAGAGAGAGAGAGAGAGAGAAAAGAGAGTGAAAGCAAAAGCTGGGTATCAGAGAGACAGACAAAAACATTAAAAGATTAATTCACCCAAAAATGAAAATTAAGTCATTTTACTAACTCTCATGTCATGCAATTCCAAATCCTAAAGACTTTCTGACTAAAGCACAATAAAATAAGTCATTTCAAGTCAGGGTCTACAGTGTGCTATACTACAAGTATAGCTTTGTGTTTAATGAACAAACCAACAATTTAAGTCTTTATTTATTGAAAGTCTCAACATCCACCCTAGCTCTACTTGTATACTTACAATACTTACACTATTTTCAAAGTGAAAGTAAATACAAACGTAGAAGCAGATTTCAAATGTAAATAAATGCAGGTTTTTTTTTTTTTTTTTTTGTACGGTATCGTCCAGTAAGCAATAGGTATATTGTGATAGCAATAGGTAGCAATGTGAATGATTAATTCCCGAATCTAACGCCACGTGTATACAGTTGTTGCATCGCGTTGCACCGCAAACCAGTGCAAATCCATTTGTTCTTCATAGCAGAAGTAGAGTGAGCATGTGAATTATGTCAGCTATAGAACGGGGCATCAGTTGGGAATTTGCAGTGTTGCGTCACGCCCAAGTGTGCCACACGAGTCCTGAAAACTGAAGCCGACACGGCTCGATCGCCCCCAGGTGACTGGATAGTCATAAAGCACGCCCTCTTCATGAAATGTAATGGGACATAGACAAAATAAACAATCAAATTACTCTTCAAGTACATTCTTTCCAAAGATGGTTTTTATCACACTGATGTTAGTTCAAGTGTTCATTCTTTAAACAAGTTTTGTTTCAGTTAGTTATTTGATGCTATAAAAACGGGGCTGTGACGTTATGATTGACAGCTTCTCTGAGCGAAGTAGTCACTGAGGCACCAACGGACATTTTTCGGGAACTTCAGGGGGAGATTGGAGCTTTAACTTTAATCTTTACATTTCCATAACTGTTTATTTCACAAAAAGTTGTTGATTAGGCGGGAGTGTGGACGGGACCTTGATATCGCGGCTCAACTTTGCACTCACTACTACGCAGACTCGAGACCCACGATGTCAGTGCCATATTTGAACACTGCCGGCTTAAGTTACGTCAACGGAAGAGAGTGAAGGCGCGTTGTTCTTTTTTTACAGTCTATGGTAGCGCTGCATTTAGTGTAGACAGCATCATTGATTATAATGGGTTCTATCTGGTTTTGTCGTGACGCGACGCTCGAGTCTGATGTCTAGACCTCGTCTAACTGACCCTTTTCTCACAGATGCCAATGGATTGGAAGAATATAAGTGAATAACAGTTGTTCATCACACAAAGATATAGTATGGCTCCAAATGACTTGGAATACAGTGCACAAGTAATCACTGAAATAATACTTTTATGGCTCCAGTCCCCATTCACTGTAGTTCATGGAACAGAGTGATTAGGATATTCCCTAAAATGTATCATTTTGTTTCCCACTAAAAAAGACAGTTGAGTGAGTGAATAGATTTTTGTGTGTACTATTATTTTAAGAAAATTACCAAAGTTTTACAAGTGCCCTTACTCTAAATCAATGACTTTTTCTTAAATCTCTTACCATCCTGCTATCTCAGGCACGAAAGAAGAAAAAGAAGAAGAAAAAAAAAATTCCCAAAGAGGTGACAGAACAGCATGATATATGACTTGGACTCACGGAAGTTAATTAAATAGCCTGGGCAGTTACTAAAGTGAGATAGGAGAAGGAGAGAGAGACAAAGGAAGAGAGGGGGGAAAAAAGAGAGCTAGGCAGCTCAACATGACAGCCCTAATTTGAATGAAAGAGGGGTGGGGGGTGTCGGTGAGCATGGATAATCTAAACATGTTCAAGGTGCTCTTAGAATTACACTAACACTGCAATTACCGAACAGTGAATTTGGCTTGTAGATAGAGAGAGACAAAAGAACAGAAAAAAATCAAAAGCATGAAGAAGGCAAAGGAGAAAGATCTGACGTATTTAGGAAGTGTTTGGTTGAGGCAATTACTGAGGATATGAGCCACTCACATCTGACCAGATAGGACTGTGTTAAGTCACATCTACCAAGTTAACGAAAGGTCTAATGTAACACATATGAGATAACTCACTCAGAGATCTTTACGCAAGTGCATGCTCTAAATACAAATCTCTGTGTGAAGAAAACATATGTGATCCCTTTGGAATATGCTGGGATTTCAGCACAAATAGCTTATACCATTTGATTTGATCTTCAACTAAAACCAATAATACCAGACTGAAATATGTTTCTGTTGGTTCATTATATTGGCCATCTTTACATAAAAGGCAAATTAGCGCACAATTTCAAAATAGCGCAAATGGGAGTGGAAAGTTTTGCGCGTGATCTACTGACGACACGCAAATTAAAGCACACAGACTATTTCCATAATCACCAACGCAATCTACCAGTTAGCCTTTGGTTTAAGACACGCTTTTTTTGGGAGGTAAATAATGGCGCAAACACCAGTGAATTGACGAACACAAACGTTGTAAATCTCCTTGCGTGATTCATTTAAATACTCTCCTCCCATAAATGTTGTGCCTGAAAGGGAAACTCCTACAAATGCATGTGCAATAAGTTCAGCCGCAAAAATAACTGTGCCCACGCCTTTTCAGCGCTAATTTATCACTGCGCATCATTAGTAAATCATGACAGTAGTTTTTTAATGCCAAAAGAGGGTTTGCGCTGGCACAAGCTGTTTGTAAATCTGGCCCTAAAACTGCTAATTCTGCCATCAATTACTCACGTTCCAAACCCATTCAACTTTTGTTCATCTTTGAAATAAATTTAAATGTTTTTTTAATGAAATCTGAGAGATTGATGTCCCTTCATTGAAAGTCAGACAAAACGTAAACAAGTTCATATAAACATCTTTAAAGTAATCCATATGATTTGAGCAGTTTAATCCACAGCTTTTGAAGAGACACAATCGCTTCATATGATGAACAGATCTAATAACACACTGATCAACACACATACTATATTGAGTATATTGAATAGAGTCAATGAAAGGTCAATGCTCGTAAACAAAAATCATCAGTTCTTGTGGAAGAGCAGGATCGACCAGTGTGCATTGATCAGTGTTTATGTGAATAAAAGCATAAATTAAATTGTTTCATCATATAAAGTGAACTAAACTGATTGATTCATTTACAAACTCTTTGAGGCATGAATATTTTGGGTGAAGGGAATTTTAACGGAGGTTTCATTAAAAAATATCTTCATTTGTGTTTTGAAGACAAACTGAAGTTTTATGGGTTTGGAATGACATGAGGGTAAGTAGATGATGACAGAATTTAAATTTTTGGGAAAACTTATCCCTTTAAGTCTACCACTAGCCTGTAACAGGAAGTAGTCAGTTCCCTTTCGAAAGGGAACTCGCGCTGCGTCAGCTTGACGCTACGGGGAACGCCTCCGGCGTGACAGGTGCCTGAAATTACTATCGAAAAACGTCAATCCTATTGACCGGCAACAGCCTATGATGTCATCAAGGCGCGACCAGGAAGTATATAAGGGCGCCTTGCCAACATGACAGTATCTCTTCGTCTTCAGTGACTGTTTTGCCTGTTTCGCTATCGGGAAGCATCAACAGAGAAGAAAAGAATGAAGTGTGCGAAGAAGCAGCGACACTTCCGCAAGTGTGTGGATCCGTGCAACAGGTACCTTACACCTGATGACACACACACACTCTGCGTGTACTGCCTGGGGGAAGAGCACGCACGGGATGTTCTCGAGGGAGCATCCTGTGCGAACTGTGAGCGTTTTCCCATGAGAACGCTCCGCTCTCGTTTGGCTCTCTTCTCGAGGGGAGAGAGCTCAGCAGCTGGGAACGGCCCTGCTCGTGCTGAGGCTGAGCGGCGGTTACAGACTTGGGGTTCCCAGCTGGATCTGGCTCGTCGTCTGGAGACCGGTGTAGTGTTGGCAGACAACGAGCCAGATCGCGAGGGGCGGACCTCGGAGGAGGAGCAGGATCTGGGCTCCTCCTCCTCGTCCGCTGCTTTTCCATTTGAGCAGAGGATGGTTGAGGAGGCGAATGAAGCGCCTGAGGCTGAGGCTTCTCAACCACCCTGTCCCATGTATGGGGAGCTGTTGGAGGTGATGGAGCGGGCTGCAGGTAGACTGCAGCTGCCCTGGCAGCGCGCCAGGAGAGAGGACGTGCGTCCGGGTAGGCTGGACGACCGTTTTCTCTCCGCCCATGACCAACCAGCTCTTGGGAGCCTTCCATTCTTTCCCGATCTCCACCAAGAGATCGTGAGAGGATGGAAGAAACCTTATTCAGCCCGGATCCATCGACATCAGCGGGCTAATTTCGCTGATATCGAGGGATTGCCCGAGGCGGAATACGTGGCGTTGCCGCCCGTAGACGAGGCGTTTGCGAACTACCTCGCCTCCGGGCGGCTATCGACATTAAGGGCTCCCACCCTGCCGTCTGAACCTCTCAGGACGTCTGCGCGCCTGAACGGCAGGGCATACATGTCGGCGGGTCATGCCGGGGCAGCCTTACACACAATGGCGGTGTTACAGGCTTACCAGGCAGACCTGCTGGGGGACCTCGATCAGGGGGTGGGTCTGACCCCTGAGGCGGTAGCCGAGTTGCGCCGGTCCACAGATCTGTCTCTCCGGGCCACCAAGCAAACCGCTTTTGCCATCGGTCGTTCGATGGCGGCGATGGTGGCCACGGAGAGACATCTGTGGCTCAACCTGGCGGACATCGGGGGAAAGAGAGAACCTTTCTCCTCGATGCCCCGTTATCGCCCTCTGAACTTTTTGGCACCTCCGTAGAGGCGGTGGTGGGTAAGTTCAGGGAGGCGAGGGCGCGCTCGGCAGCGTTTAGGACTTGCATACCGCGGAGGTCCGGGATAGCGCCCAGGCAGTCGGGTGTCCCGCTCCCGTCTCAGTCTGAGGGCTGGAGACAGGGGCAGCGAGCCAGCGTTGCCTCTCGGGCGCCCCCGCCGTGGAGGAGCGGGACGCAGAAGAGGCGGGACACCCGCAACCGGAAGAGGAAGGAAGCCGGGGCTGGCAACCGGGACCAGCATAGGCGGCAGACTCCGCCCCCGAGGGCGCGGAGATAAATGCTGCTTTTCCCTTCCTCTCTCGTTCTCCCCGGGCGCTTTACATCAGGCCGGTGGGCCTATGATGAGCAGGAAATGTAAGATTCTGACGGCCCGCCTGGCTTGGTTGTCGAAGCGCCCCCCTCAGGTCGGCGGGCGGATACTAGCTCGGTGGCTGGATTGATGCACCGCGAGGAGCGATTGGTGAGTCCCCCTCTACGAGGGTGAAACAATTTCAAAACTATGTTTTTCAGGACTTTTTTGACCGTCGCTCCCCTAAGGGGTTGCTTGGGGAGATTTTGGATCATCGCGGGATGTCGCAGGGCTGCAGCTCCCTGTGAGTAGGCTAAGAACGATCTTCTTTGCAACATTATGTGGTTGTGTGTGTATGCCTCACTTTTGCTAGTAGAGTCTTGCTGCCTCTCCGTGTTATATTTTCCCACTATGTGGGTTATTTATTTGCGCTCTCGCCCGAGGGCTTGTAGTGTAGAGGGCTAGCCGTGTTTTCCTAGCGTAAAAGTGGGAAGTAGCTGAAGACTGGGTACGCGCTAATGCGCGAGCTGTAGTGAGATCTGCGCCCAGCTCTGCGGGGCTTTGGGAAAAGGGGTTTCGGGGCCTCAGTGTGTTATATTAGAGGTAATAATATTTCTTCCCGAGCCCTGAGTAGATCTAGTGCGGTATGCCGCACCACTTGGCCTAGGCTTTGTCAAGGATGGGGGCGTTCCCTTTTAATGAAGGTGTTCGCCCCTGGCCTGTCCTTTGATATAGAACATGGCGTGGTTTATGCATCCTTGTTTCAGCCTCCTCTTGTTACAGAGTCGTCCGGCCAAAGCCCGCCCCCTTCTCTGCGTTCTGGGGTTACGAGTAACGCAGTCGGGGTGTTGCAGCAGACAGCGACTTTGCCAGTGGTCGTGGGGCGGAGTGAAGCGTCTTTCGCTGGTTTTGCGATCAGACTTATCTGCCGTTTCCGCCTTTCAGAGCTTGGTGGCCGCCATTGTTGTACCTAGCTGCCTCTGGGATGGAGCCAGCCCCAGGTGCGGGCATAGGAGCCAGCTGGTTGTTAGTAGCCAGCTTCGGCAGTCTGGGCAGTTGGACTTCAGAACAGGTAGTAGGCATCAACCGGCCTCCCTGCAAGGAAGTCTCGACGCTGTGGCCCACGAGTGGGCCCTGGAGGCTCTTCTCCACTGGTGTCGACGTCAGCAGTAACCTCGTCAGCTACTCTCCTTGGGGATGAGTTCCCAGGTGTGAACTGGATTTCCAGGCTTTGTCAGCAGCAGACAGCTGCCGCCAGCCCAGGCGCAGCAGCCAGCCTTCTTAAGGCCGCCCTGAGGGGTAGGCTCCCGGTTTGGTTTACCTTTACTCAGATGGTAGGCCTGATTGGCCTCCCTGAGGGCCTGCTGTGGTCAGCAGGCGCTGCCTGGTCTCCCCCGAGGGGGCACGACTGGCATTGAGTCCCTCGATGGCTGGTATAAGCTGCTAGTAGGCGCTGTATGGCTAGCACGAGTGCTAGTAGGTAGTAGGCCTCAACCGGCCTCCCCTAATGCAGCCGCTGGGGCGGTGACCATGAAGTGCCATGAGTAGCACATTCTGGCTTGGGCGGCTTGCTCTGCTATCAGGTGGAGGCATTGCGCCTCCCTGAAATCGTTCCCCGGTCCCCAGGTTTGGTAACGGATCGTAGCACGGGATGCTATCAGGCAAAGCTGCACGGGGCTTCCCTGTGGGATTCGCTTGGAGTAGTAGGCCCCACGTGGCCTCCTCTGAGGGCACGCTCCTGTCTCGTGGTCTCTGGATAGGTCCAGTCACTGAGCAGAGGGCTGTGATGGAGAAATGCCCGGCATTGTTGCAGGTGGTAGGCCCGTTAGGCCTCCCTGATGATGCGAGTCCCTATCTTCCCTGCTACCTCGAGGGCTAGCACGACTGCGATCAGGTTTCAGGCCCGTTTGGCCTTCCTGAGGGCGAGCTCCGCTGTTGGACACGCGAGCAGTCGGCAAGGGTTACCAGGTGGAGGCTCCTCTAGGCCTCCATGGGGAACGAGTTCCCCTGGCGGGAACGCACAACTGGCTTTACGCTGACAGCTAGTGGTCACCCGCTATCAGGCGCCGGTCTCTGGCCGTTCGCGAGACCTGGAGGCGGTGTTCTTACCCTAGCACGACGAAACTTACTGCTGCTATGCGGTCCCCACGGGAGGGGACTTTCATAGTTTGCCTACTGCATGGTTACCTACCAGGCAGGCTTATGAGCTCCTCTCGAATGAGGGTCTACTATGAGCTTACGGCCGCTTGGCGCTGGTTAAGGGTTGTAGGCCCTTCGGGGCCTCCCTGGCATAATCAGCCTGTAAGGCCTCTGGCCTCCTAAGCACGTTTTAAAGTAGGTGCTTGGTAGATCCGAGGATCGAGCGGCTAAACTCCCCTCGCTAGCAAGGGTTATATAGCACTTCGCTGAGAGCTGCTCTCCGGGATAACCCGTCTCTGAGATCTGGCTAGTGGATGTCACTGCCTTTTTTGCAGCACCCTAGCGGGATGCCTCTTCGGAGGCGAGTACCAGAGGCTCTGTACTGTACAGACAGGGTTGACCGTATTACGTGTCCCATAACAGACTGGGTCACCTGGTCAGGTCTCCCTGGTGGCATTCGGTGAGAACCTCCCGAATAGTGACTGGCATAGGGTTCCCTCGTAGTTCCCTTGCCACGTTCCCTTAAAGGAACCCCTTCTAAGTCGAATGGGTGGTTCCAGGCCTTCGAGCAGGGCCTGGGAAGGACCTCATGTGTGTGAAGGTTCCTTCTTGGGCGATAGCTTGGGCTATGACCGTAGGGAGCGCTGTCACTGACAGCCTATTGTGACCAGAAGGGGAGTGGTTCAGGCATTTCATTAGAACTTGCTTGTCTTGACAGTTGTCACTGCCAGAGGGCATGCACTCCCGTCGGCATGGCGGCGTGGGTATATCGTTCCCCGTAGCGTCAAGCTGACGCAGCGCGAGTTCCCTTTCGAAAGGGAACGTCTCAGGTTACGAATGTAACCATTGTTCCCTGAGAACAGGGAACGAGACGCTGCGTCGCTGTGCCATGCCGCAGGGCCTACCTGCAGAAAACAGTCCCTTCAGACGATTAGATACTGTCATGTTGGCAAGGCGCCCTTATATACTTCCTGGTCGCGCCTTGATGACATCATAGGCTGTTGCCGGTCAATAGGATTGACGTTTTCCGATAGTAATTTCAGGCACCAGTCACGCCGGAGGCGTTCCCCGTAGCGTCAAGCTGACGCAGCGTCTCGTTCCCTGTTCTCAGGGAACAATGGTTACATTCGTAACCTGAGACGGTATGTGCACAATCGAAAGCGTTTCAAAGAACTGTGAGAGAATGAAAAAGCGCAAGAGGAGGGTAAAACAAACTGCAAAAACGACCACAAGTCATTCTTTCTCAAGTAATTGACAAAAAAGTGTTGTTCTTTCAAATGTGTTGACATGTTGTCAAGAATCAACTTGCGCGTTAGTAAGTGCACTTTGTGTGGCGAATGATCTTGTAATTTAAGTTTTCTAGTGCTCACCAACATGACAGAAAACAAAAAAACGTATTAACTATAAGCTTTAAATGCTCAGTGAGATGAGTTACAGTAGTGTGCGCTTGACATGTATTTTCATGTCTTTACTGAGCATACCAGTTATTGCTGTGAAAGGAAGGTCAACCAGTTATTACACTACTGTTTAAATGTTTGGGGTTGGTAAGTTTTTTGTTTTGTTTTTAAAGAAGATTTTATGCTTACCATGGATGTATATCTATTCAAAATCCAGTAAAACTTTAATATTGTGAAAGATTATAACAATTTAAAAGATCTGTTTTCTATTTCAATTTTCATCAGCCATTACTCCAGTCTTCTTTGTCACATAATTCACATTCTAATATGCTAATTTGGTGCCCAAGTAAAACAATTTAAAAAAATTAAATAAAATACAGTTGTAGAAACCGTGACACACAGATTATATATATATATATATATATATATATATATATATATATATATATATATATATATATATATATATATATATATATATATATATATATATATATATATATAATATCTATTTTTTTGTAACATTATTTTGTATTTTCTGTCTCTTTTTAACAATATTAAATGCATCCTTTGCTGAATGACATTTATATTTTCTTCAAAAAAAAAAAAAAAAAGTTATGTAAATCCAAGGGTTCACATAATTGTTTAATCCTCTATTGTGAATGTTTACAAAATGTGCTTAGTAAAGACACACCATAATTTTACGTGTACTGGTTTGTGTGTTATTTGTTTATGCATACTAAAAGTTTCGTGCTCAACCTGTAACCTTTTTGTTCATCCATAATGACAGTCCTGGCAAAAATAAAGGTTCCAACAGGGGATTTTTGCAATAATGCCACAGAAGAACAATTTTTGGAACATAGAAGACAATTTTTCCCACTATAAATAAACTTTTTTGGAATGGAAAGGGTAACACTTTACAATAAGGTCTCATTAGTTAATATATTAACTTAACATGAAATAACCATGAGCAATACATTTGTTACAGTATTTATTAATATTTTTTTAGTTAATAAAAATCCAGCTGTTCATGTTTGTTCATGTTAGTTCACAGTGCATTAACTAATGTTAACACATACAACTTTTGATGTTAATAATTAATTAGTAAATGTTGAAATTAGATTTAACTAAGATGAATAAATGCTGTAGAAGTGCAGTTCATTATTAGTTCATGTAAACTAATGAACTTAAATAATATTAACTAATGAAACCTTATTGTAAAGTGTTACCATGGAAAGGTTCCATGGATGTTAAAAGTTATTCTTGAAAAATAGATGCCAAGAAAGAACCTTTATATTTAACCTTTTTGACATCTGCATGGTTTCTCCTATACAATTTCATATACTCACCTCTCCTTCTGAAGACTCTAAAGTGAGATCTTTCCTACAAGAAGCTTTGAATTCCCCTACTCCCGCGTTCACTTCAACACCTTTGGGAGCCTCCAGTGTCAGTGTCCTTGTCGGAGACTCTAGCCTGTTAGAGGAAGACAGACTTTAATGAAGTAATGACCACAAATCACTGTTTTTAATGCACACAGCTTTCACCTGGGCAAATAATAATCAAAACCTTCCTAAACTGACTTCTCTCTCATGAAAAAAATTGATTCATTCCAGTGAGTCGAATTGTTCAGATGACTCACATCAAAGAACACTCTAAAAAAATGGGTTGTTTTAAGCAAACATTTAAACCCAACCACTGGGTTAAAACAACTCAATTGCTTAGAGTGAACAATTTAATGATTTGAGTCATTTTGAGGCATTTGAATGAACCTTTTTTGTATTTAGTATTGAAGTTTAATGATGTCAGCTGTTATCCCAGTTGAGTTCATTTATTTATAACCCTTTGTTTACGTGCCATAAAAATACAGCCGTTAGTTCAGGCCCTCTAATCTGATTGAACAAGCAGGGCTTCGAGAGTACTGATATTTAGTATAACAATATTGGAACATTTCACTTTCCTCAAAAATGCAGACTAATTATGGGCTTCATATTCAAGCTCTATTTAGTGCTATCAGACTTGTGTTGTGAGAGACAAATAATGTGCAAAAGAGCAAGCGCATGGTTAGAAGAAAATAATCAATATGAGATCTGTCAGGGAATGAGATAACTAAATGAACTGTCCACTCCTTAATATCCACCACCTTAAAAAAATGAAAAAGAAACAATATCGATCAGGAGAGAGAGAGAAAGAAAAGGAAGTGTTTGCAAGTCTGTCAACATGAACTGCGTTTTACTTCTATACCGTGGAGTTTGTCAAAGCAAAACAAGACACTAAATGAGACAAAAGGGACAAAAGAGAGAACAGGACTTGATTTTATCTGGAATGAACTTGATAGTGAAAAATTTTGTATACTTAGGCTAGTAGAATGGAGCCAGAAAGAAAGAAATAATTGCTAACTACTTGGCTATTGGTTGATATTATTCATACTCTGCATGGTCTATGTGACTTCAACAAAAGAGGAACGTTGTTATCCAATTAGTCAATATACTTCACAATGGGTGCAGCAAAAGTACAAATTATGTTCTTATTTTTATTTACTTTGACTCAAATGAACAGAGCAGTTCATTCAAAAAAATTTATATTACAAAGTAATAATGGATATGTAATATTTGAGTGAACCATGCTGTTGAAAAGTTTGGGGTTGGTAATATAAATACAGTATACGGTGCTCAATACATCAACAAAGTATTGAGCAAAGGCTGTAATGTACATGAGATTTTTTCATTTTTTATTTTTAATACATTTGCAAAGAAACAAACTTCTTTCACGTTGTCATTATGGGGTATTGTTTGTAGAATTTTGAGGAAAATAATGAATTTAATACATTTTGGAATAAGGCTGTAACATAACAAAATGTGGAAAAATTGTAAATACTTTCCGGATGCACTGTATATTAGGGCTGTCAATCGATTACAATTGTTTAATCAAATTAATTACACAAAATGGTGATTAATTAAACAAATTAATTGCAAATTAATCGCACAACAAATTTGGCTGAGAAATTACCCCCAAAAGACAAGTGAAATGAGAAAAGCATTACAAAAAGAAGCTTGAGAAAGAAACATTATATTTGATTGAACATAGCATTTATTACACATAAACTTTTAGTCTGCAAAAGCCATGAGAGTAAATTATTATTATTATTTTTTTAATGAAACAATACTCTAAACAAGAAAATAAAACTGTCAGTAGGTGACGGCAAATGTCTAAATGAGTAAGTCATGGAGTAAATGGCTCTCTTTATGAATGGGCCATTGAATCATTGGTTCACCCAATTCGTTTAAAACACAAATTCATTCAAAAACACCTCTCTGTTGCTCTGAGAAGCACAATCATTCTGAAAAAAATAGACAATATTGTGTCTAAAATACAACACAATATTAACTTCTTATTTATTGCATAACTGTTGTATAAAATCAGTATCACATTTGCACTTATGCTATTCGGAACAAAAACAGCACTTGTGTGATATTGCACTCATTACTCCTCTGATATTGTTTTAATATATCATATGATGACAAACACTCATACAGGGGCATTTTTGCCTACAATATCTTGAATTTTAGGGGCATAACTGCATAGACTCCATCATGCGGTGAGCTGTTGCCCTGCATCATGTTCGCCACCATCAACTGTATGAAATGCCTAGGTCTGGGGCGGGCGGGTGTGTTAAATGTGTTACACTTTTTTCACAGTTTTTTTTTTTATTTTTTATTTCTGGATCCTTTGATTAATAGAAAGAAAAAAAATATTTACTTTAATGCATTCTTACTGGTTAAAAAAAAACTAAAGTAAAAAAAAATAACACTAGTCTATTCCTTTAAAGGCACAATATGTAAGATTTTTCCATTCAAATATCCAAAAACACCAAAGACACTTTAATATATTATATGTTTTATTAGACAAGGGAACAACGGTTTGGACACATTTATAGACAGAAAACTAATCATTGTTATATAGCTCAACACGTTTAGTCTTATTGTTTGAATCTCATTTTTTGGGGTTTACCATGAGTACCATGTTTTACCATGCCTAATATCGATCTAGCTTATTGCAGTGTGCAACAAGTGTTTCATAGTAGTCGAACGCACAGAGTAACTGTATCTAATATGATTAAAAGCACGGAAGCTGTTGTTGAGCTGTGTGTCATGCTCGTCTCTCATTAGCAATCGCTCCAGCAGCCACGTTGCGCTCCCAAAACACTCGGCCCTGCTCTCCTTCATACTGCACTAACATTAATAATCTCATCCATGAACAGGATTTCTGCCCCAGTCCCATCCATATTCTTTTCCACCGGCTGTAAGGTGAAGATGACATCTCCCATGAATCCGCGCTCAATCTTGGTGTCATCAAGCTACACCTTTGTTTGAATCTATATTATGCCTTTAAACGCATGCACACAGATGATGAAAAAACAAAAACAACACAAAAAAACACACTATTGCATTTGTAGCATCAAAACACAATACATAATTTTCTGTCCTCCCTTGCTCTATCTGTAAGATCTCCTGTCCTCTGAAAAGAAAAACACCATTTAAAAAAAAAAGAGTCTTCAATTCAGTAGCAAAACAAAATATCTTAAGTGAGCAGAGAGTGGACTTGATTTTATATGGAAGATAAGAAAGGCCTGCTTTAGTCTCGTATCTGCCTGATTCATTATTCTGCCAGAAAATGCACCCATTTAAACATACAGCTTGACCTTTTCTGCCACTCTGACAAATTTATGTGTTGGGATATTTGTAACAGTCGTATAAAAAGCAATAAATAAATATGACTCTTTAGAATTTTACATTAACATCACATTTATACTCCTTTTGCTTCCTATTGCAAATCTTTGGTCTTTGTTCAAAATTCATTTATGTGGTGGTGTTTTGACTGGCAGCTTCCAGGTTTACTGAGCTACAAGGCCAAGAGAGTTCTAGAAAAAGAATTCAACAGTGAATGTTACTGTGATAAATATGTAATATATTTGCTAGATTCACACTGTGAAGTTGTAGCTCAAGGACACCCGTCCAAAACTGAAATGTGGTGACTGTATGCCATATGAATACATATGTAGAGTTCTGAAGCATGAGGTTGGAATCAGATTACAATTTTATGATTTAAAAATGTAATGCTAATCCAAGAATTGCCTTTTGTAGTCTGACTTTGGCTGCCACAACATGTCAGGCAATTTCTATGATGCGCTTTTGATGCGACTAAGATATGTAAATAACTACAAGTACTGCACATGTTAGCACCATCATTTCTGTAAAATAAGCTGTGCATTGCCAAAGTTTTAGTAGCATTTTACACACACATATACACTGAATTCTAAACTGAAAAAAAATAATAAAATAATAATTAAAAAAGATAATAAAAAAAGATTAAAACTTTAGATGAACCTCCCACTCTCAAAAAAAAATATTGGTTCTTTTTTAATACATTGTTTCTTACTTTTGCAAACCTTTCTACAATAAACCACCAAATTAGATTTTCTCCTCTCATGAGTTTTGTGTGCGTTGACGTATCATTTATCACTATGTCTCCAACATGCTCATGGTCACAGAAGCTGGGTACTGACTTTTGACTTTTGAGAATAAGACCAATGATGACATTAAGCAGCTCAATACGAACAGCTAACCTTTGACTTCATGTTCCTCTCTGAGTATTTACTTTTGGTTGCAGCCTTTCAGATTGATGAATGACACTGTACCATGGGTAAATGAACATCAGCCAAAGCCAAAGATGAGAAAAGTGTTGCATTTGACATTTTCAAGCCTCCCTGAGTTTTAAAGCTCCTCTCTGTGTGATTCTCACTCACTGGGCTCCATGATGTTATAGGACAAAACCAAGAGGACTATTAGAAACTCACTTAGAAAGTTGTACAAGTTAGTTTTGGTGGTGACAAAAAAGAGACACATTGAGACATCGCTGCTTTTCTTAACATGCTTAACATCATCCCAATAGCTTCAAGTGCTAAAATCTGAATCACAACCTTGCTGATAATGGCGCCAAAAATAGGGCTTTCAAGAAGGTTCACTGGAGCTCCTGACCCTCTGAGTGGGTTTCCTCTATAGCTCGCTGAGCTTGTGGCCCAATGGCCCATTTCTTGTCTTCAACATTCCCTGACAAATCCTCGAATCGGTCAAAAATGACATTTCGCAGCCCACCCGTCTGCTGTGTGAAATGTAGCTGGGGAAATTGTGGCTGGCAGCAAGACCCTGCGAGAAAACGTAAAGCAATTTCATGCCCGTGCGCATCCATTGCTGATAATTTAATTGATAGTGATAGAACTGGGGGACCACCATGGTCAGAAACGGAAGCAGGAATAAGGTAGGCCCATTGGGTCTCTAAAGCACTGCTGCGGTGAGGAAGGAGGTTACAGGAATAAAGGAATGATATTGTATCTTATTTCACTCCTGTCGAAGAATATCATTCACTCGAGTGAGACCATGTGTCTTGGGAAGGAACCACTTCAGGTCTACTTCAAACCAAGATAAAAAGAGACAGAAAAGAGCGAAAAAGATGGAGAGAGTTAGAGAGCAATTTAGAATGTTGTTCACCAAAATAAAGGACAGTGACAATATGCAATCACAATATGGCATCATTCATTCAGTTTATGGCCAAATGCAACTTTTATTTAAAAATAAAGGTACTTATATGTATACTTTCGGTCATAATATACACTCTCATTCAAAAGTTTAGGTTTGGTAAGATGGTTCATGTTTTAGAAAGGAGAAATCTATGTTTACTATGGCTGTAATTATTTAATTGAAAATGCAGAACAAAATAGTTTTTCTTGTTATGGCAAAGCTGAATTTTCAGCAGCCAGTCTTCAGTTTCACATGATCCTTGAGAAATCATTCTGGGTGTTTTCACACCTGCCTCATTTAGTTCACTTGAATCACACTAGAGTTCGTTGCCCCCCTTGGTGCAGTTCATTTGGGCAGGTGTGAATGCAGCAATCACACTCGGGTGCCCACCAAAAGAGGACCAAACAAGCGTACAGAGACCTCCTTGAATCGGTGGTCTCAGTACGCTTTCAAACAAACACTGGAGTGCTTTGTTTATGGTGAGAACGTGATCCGACCTCGAACAGACCCAACTGCCAAAAGAACTGCGCATTTTTTTTACTAAAAGGGCTGCCGCAGTCAGCTGCGCTGCGCCTTCGCTGTTTGCAGTGTATTAAAACATTATTTTCCAGCCGCATCCGTGCTTCATTCTCGAAACGTATAGTATGCCAAAAGTGGTGTACAAACTATATAGTATGAACAGGGATACAATCAGCCCGCGCAGTCATCTTTCCAATAGTATGACTTTCAAAAGTGGCTTGTTGTCTGCTGGCTTTTCCTCCTCTCTTTGTTTACTTACGGGAGTTCCGTTGGAATTTCCCGCATGTTAATTCTGACCAATCGAAGACCAGTTTAGGAAATACGTTCAAAGACACATAGGGCCAATGATAGGGCTGTAGCGATACACTAATCTCACGATACGATATATATCCCGATATTCAGCCAACGATACGATTCGATAGAATTCAATACACTTACAATACATTTTCTGAAAGATTTAAAGGGGACAGAGTGATTTTGGTGACATCTTTTGAGTGTTTCATTTACTTGGATTGAATTAACTGAATTGAAAACTAAAAATATCAATTACACAATATATGTCTCTGACTGGACAGAGAATACAGCTTGCAAATGCAGGACAAAATGAATCAAAGATGTGTTGAGAAAATTAGTTCCATTTATTGAAACAGTGCAAACTGTAGCTTACAAGCCTTTGAAAAGTAAATAAAGTGCAGTATTGCAATTAACAATGGAGTTTTAATTTAAAATTGTTTTAAAATTGCAGCAAGTGGCCTGTTCTGAACAGTTTCTTTGACAACTTTTTTAGCTTTACACTGACACTTGTTGGTATTTCCAGAGTATTTCACGTTTGTGTCACACAGCTTGCAAACCGCGATGCTTTTGTCTAAGTCAAGGGTCTCCAACCTTTTTTCATTTGAGAGCTACTTTTTAAAAATGAAAGTCACAGAGAGCTATTCATGTTATATAATACTTAAAACTCTTAAATAATGCATCATAATTCTCATATTAACAACTATCCAAACTGTTTTACACCTGAAAGAGTATAGTAGTAGTTCCAGTAGTCGGTACAATACCACTATTTTTTTTTAAAATCAATGTTTATTATTTATGATGATAATCATAAGTAAATAATACATAAACATGTAAAGGCTGTATGCTGTTTAAAAGTAAACATTGTTTATAAATGAAAGATCAAGTGAAAAATAAGCAACCATTAATAATTATATAATTAGTATTATTTATTTCCTAATTATTATTACATAGAGACGAAGCTAAATTTACTGTAGGCTGCAATCTGTAGTCAATTTCTTTACGTTAAACCAAACTTTTATTTTGACGTGTTTGTTGTGAATTGAATACCATGAATACCTTTGAGTGTTTGTGTTCATGATATGACAGTGGGTGCGCGTCTCAATCAGCTCCCTAGTTCAGTCAGGGCACTGATCAGGGATCAGCCCATTGTCTTATTTCCTCATCAGTGCCCTGACTACTGAACCAGGGAGCTAAATGAGACGCACCCAGTTTTCTCAAATGAAACGGTAAATTCGCATGAAGTGACGGTTTATGCTTTCGTCTCCGCAGAGACTACACACAGCAGAGACGACAAGAGCGAGTGTGCGCGCACGGCGCCCTTCATCCACACAGACGCAGAACATGCAGGAGTAATATTTAAATAGTATTTTGCAGTTAATTATTTACAGACACTAGTATATTTTCAGCTTCAGTCTGGAGCCCTGCGCTTAAATTAACACGGAAGCGACTGAACGCAGCTGCTATGGTGAGCTATTTTTAGAACAGACCCGCGGGCAACTCATGTGATTCTTGCGGGCGACTCATGTTGTTGACCCTGAGTCTAATTCGTCGCTTTCCTTCTTCTTTTGGATTTATATTCGCCGCCATTTTCTTGAATCTCCTCGCTCTGACTCCGTAAACAAGAAGAGGTAGACGTCAGCATCTGTGTAAAGTTAGTAGTACGGGTAACTTGCTCTACAGCGATACTAGCGGCTGGCTGACCAAATGGCTCTTCCTGCAACCCGAATGGGGGTAAACACGGGGATTTGAGTGGGACTAATGTATCGATACTCGTGGCTTAAAAATCGATACTTTCTTGGGGAAAAAAATATCGATTTATATCGCAGAATCGATACAATTGAATCAGCCTTAGCCAATGAGTGATGTGTTGTCATGTGACTGTATTTTGGTTTGTTTCACCAACTCGTCAACTGATTCGGACCAGAGCAACCAGTGTGGTGTGAAAAGGAACCAAAACGGCTAAAAATGCTACAATAGCCCTATTCGGATGGTATTTGTTTCTCATGTGGACGTCCGTAAAAATAAATTTGCATGCCACCTCAGTGATAAAACTCGTGCATTTGGATGCAGATTTATTCACGGTGGAGCAGCAAGTTTTGTGATCCTGCGCACCTGAGAACGCACTTCTCACGTGGTCAATAACATGATTGTATGCTGTAAATAAAATGTCATATGCTTGGTATAATAAGAATAAATGCATATTTAATTTAATAATAGGAAAATAATATCCTAGTTATTATTTAATTATTTAAATCTGTTTAAAAATCGGAAGATATATAAACGTGCCTTATAGTCAAAATGGTTTTCTGTCTTGTATTTTGTCTCAAAATAAAGGATGTCATTTTATTCCACATGGAAATGTGGAAATAAGTTAATGCAGCCTCTTATTTACACGAGGTAAACATAATGCTAACATATTGCTGCTGTAATAACTGCCCATTTCAAATGTTTACGTGCTTTTCTTCTTTTTTTTTTTGAGCGGTGATGGAATTTATTGCTCTTGTAAATACTTGCCAGCATTTCAGTAATAAAAGTCTAGATTTTTAAAATAGATCCAAATTACAGCAAAGCGCAACCGTACGGTGCTCTGCAGTGATCAAAAAGGATTTAAACAGTGAATTTTGAAGTGATATATTCTTGAAAACCAATTAAATTACCACATGACCTTGGTGTTTGTCAAAAAAACAGTAGGTAATTCTGCCGGGGATTTTTACGCGGGTGGTGGGAGAAAAACACTGACATTCTGGATTTGGACGGCAATAAAATCACAGACAAACCTCTGTAAATGATGAAACTACCTTATGACCGCATGAGAAACTATTACTGTCTGAAAAGAGCTAATGTATGTAACATTTTGAATTTGGTCCGGACAAAATGAATCCAACTACAGATGTGAAAGCACCCTAAAAGCTGTGTTCACATTAGGGGTTGCCCAGACTAGTCGACTTTAATGCTCTGCCATGATGCTTTGAGCTTGAAGTCGACTAGTCGTTGATCAACGGCTATAGAGGGCACAACAGCATAAAAAATCTTTGAAGTCCACTTACGCTCTGTTAAAATGACAAATACATGTGAGAGCACTGCACAAGATATGTTTGATTATACAATCTGGATGCTTAAATTGATTAGGAGAATGCACATTTTAAACAGCTTATTGTACACATAAGTTAATCGCTGTTATAAACTAATACACTGCTGCATTGTAATGCACACACATACAGACAGTAGCTTGCGCATCATGTGTCGATCGCACGCACAGAAACATTCAGTATAGTGTAGAAAATCATTGTCAACATTATTTATCAATACAATTGTTTAGAAACTGAAAGGTTCTAGCATATATTTCTTAGTAACTAAATCCCACAGCTTCACTATTAGTAGAGAGATGGTGCCAGGTAGTATTAATTCACACACAATTGCTCTCTCACTTATGCATTCATATAAATGTAATCTTTACTGTCCTACTTTATCTGAATCTAAATTAGAAATTTGTGAGAAATATAATGACCCAAAGAAAAAAGACCTGATAAAAATAAGCTGTTGTGTGGGAGCAATAGCCTTGTGGGCAGCGCTGTGTCAAATGCCATAGCGGTCCACAAGGCAACCCACGTTCGAGTCAGGCTTATTTGGTCATTAATGATGTCATCAGCAACTAGTCGACTTTAATCACATAAATGCCGAAAATCTGAAGTCGTTCAACCCCTAGTTCACACTGCCATTGACTTTGTCACTGGTTAATGCTTAACATTAAAGATGAATGAGAAACAGTGGGTGCTCTTTTCCATCGGATCAACAGCCATCTGTCGGATGGACAGATCAAGCAGGCGTCGACCAGCGGACCGGTTGGCTGATAGGCGACTGTTTTCAAACGGACCTGTGTGTATCAGTGTAAGCACTCTGTGAATAGCGCCATTGATGTATATTAAAACATGTTTTTGAAGCGCTGGTCATTGTAGCCAATCACAGACATATTTGATGAGTGTGTGAGCACAATGGGCAATCAGAGTTGTTTACTATTCCGCTCAACAGCGCTCAAAGCGTCACATTTTTTACAGTTCAATACCGATTTGGTATCGTGGACGGTACTTTTTACTTTTAACACGAATTCTCTGGAGTGAAAAATCACACTTCTCTGTCTGGTAATCAGATGGACGAGTCTGGGTTTGGCGGTTGCCAGGAGAACCATACTTGCCTGACTGCATTGTACCAAGTGTAAAGTTTGGTGGAGGGGGGGATATGGTGTGGGGTTGTTTTTCAGGGGCTAGGCTTGGCACATTAGTTCCAGTGAAAGCTTCAGCATACCAAGACATTTTGGAATATTTCAGGCTCCCAACTTTGTGGGAACATTTGGGGATGGCCCATTCCTGTTCCAACATGACTGCGCACTATAAAGTGCACAAAGCAAGGTCCGTAAAGACATAGATGAGCATTTGGTGTGGAGGAACTTGACTAGCCTGACCTCAACCTGATAGCACATGAATGAATTAGAGCGGAGACTGTGAGCCAGGCCTTTTAGTCTAACATCAAATGCACTTCTAGAAGAATGGACAAACATTCTCATTATCACATCCCTTAACCTTGTGGAAAGCCTTCCCAGACGAGTTGAAGCTGTTATAGCTGCAAAGGATTGGGCCAACTCCATATTAAAGCCTAAGGATTAAGAATGGGATGTCATTAAAGTTCATGTGGATGTAAATATAGTGTATCTTATAGTGTATCTTATTAATCTTAATTTTAGGAATGTTGCTGACTGCTGAGTGTCCTCGACACTCTCAACAGCATTTGTTTTAAACATAACTGTCACAACTGTCACTTTTGATTAATTTAATCTCTGAAAAAAAATCTTAAAAAATTAATAAAAAATATATATTTTTTAATATTTATTTACTTAAATGATAATAATCATAATAATAATAATAATAATTTTTGAAAAGTCTTCAGAATTCTTTCAATGATATGATGTATACCTGTATATACCTGAGTGACACTCATTCTGTGGAAAAGACAGATGACAACAAGGGCAATTTACTAAACGGCTCAATAAATGTAAAGGTCACCACCACAGATCGATCTGACGCCGAAACCACATACAAAAATCATCTAAAAATTAAGTTTAATCTCTTATGGAAAGAAAAAAATGACTTCACTCATCCACACTGACAGTATTAGGAATGGGCTGAGAGGTAAGGCACTGTAGACGCCAGAGTAATCCCTGTGTGATAAGGTAATCAATGGATATGAAGGTCAAGTCCGAAGGGTGGATGTCCTCGATGTCCGTATGAGTGGAAAGTAATTTAATGTGGATTTGAGAGGGCCAAGTTTCCAGGGTCACATCTGCAATCATTACCTATGCAACTGAGACTCATATACAGCTACACTACAATTGAAGCACCCGAGTAGTATCTCTACATGCCTCCCAAACACTCAAGTAAATCAAATGTAATTTCCAAGCACGATCGTGCCCAATCAGTCACTCATGGGCTCAGGGTCGCTGATGCCCTTTTGTCATGATTTAAAACCATCTTGCTCTACCCAAACTTTAACCACAACCATTATAAGAGAAGCCACAAAAAAAAAGTCATCTCATAAATGAGAACTCGAGAGCTGGATAAGCCAGGTATGAGGTGAATCTTGTCAGATGCTTGAAAGATGAGTCTAAGAGTGGCCTTTAGCTGAAAAGATGGAGAGAGATAAGAATTCATGGTTAATGTCCCTGACTGGGATCAGCAGACTGAGATACAATCTTCACAATGATATATATATATATATATATATATAAATATAATGTAGTTGTATGGTATTTTAACAAAAAAGGGAAAAAAGTTTATTTGAATTGTTTGATCTTTGGTTTGAGACTCTTAGAAATGTCTTATTTGATTGGTTTACAACAATAAAGTCATTAAGCATAAGAGGGGTGAAAAATCTCTTGACAGGCAGATAGAACGATAGAATGATAGAATGATAGAACGATAGAACGATAGAACGATAGAACGATAGAACGATAGATAGAACGATAGATAGAACGATAGATAGATAGATAGATAGATAGATAGATAGATAGATAGATAGATAGATAGATAGATAGATAGATAGATAGATAGATAGATAGATAGATAGATAGATAGATAGATAGATAGATAGATAGATAGATAGATAGATAGATAGATAGATAGATAGATAGATAGATAGATAGATAGATAGATAGATAGATAGATAGATAGATAGATAGATGATAGATAGATTTAACTCCTATTGTGAAATTTGACATAGCAATTGGACATCAACTGATGATGAAAAAGATCTGTGATTTAAGAAAAATTATAGATAATATCAATCAATGATTGTTCTTTCACCATTATCACAATGCATTTCCATGGGAACAAATGTTCACTTTGTGCCATTAAGACAATGTAAGACAATGAAGACCTACTGGATGAATGATAGCCATTGTGTAATTACTTTATAAGGAGAAATGTGGCGCAGAGGACATACACACAGCCACAGAAGTAATTTGCCAAAGTATGCCAAAATGGTCGAAGGACTGAGTCTATATTTCGACTGGCTGTGGAGATTCAGGTGTGCAATAAATCTACCAAAACCCCTTCAAATCCCCCCTCAACAATCTCCCTCACTCTCCGTCCATAATTATGTTCTAGAGGGGAAAAGTGCTGGCTGTCTCATCTTTTTTTTGTACTTCAGTTTGGTTCAGTTTTCACTGGAGCTGGTGGACAGATCATTGAGACCCAAGCATTGATATCGGAACTGTATGTTTTTTTTTTTTTACTTTAAAGGGGACATATTATGCCGTTTTTTTACAAGATGTAATATACTGTAAGTCTCTGATGTCCTCAGAGTGTGTATGTGAAGTTTTAGCTCAAAATACCCCACAAATAATTGTTTATAACCTGTTAAAATTTAGGCTAATTTGCGATTTGTTGTTATATGTGCAAGTAAGGGCTCTCTATATTTTACACTTAAAAGCATTAGCAGAGATATTTGTTTTTTTATCTTTAACCTGTTAGCCTGAACCCCCGCTTTTGAAAAAATCCTAAGAAATGGCATACTCAGACTAAAACCGATACAGTTCATGAATCCTTTGCACTAAAAGTATGGTCTCATTTGAAAGCAACTTTTAGTTATAATTTAATTCATTTAAGAATGGAGGCAATTTGTTCAGTAAACCACTGTTAAATAAATAAAATAAAACAAAACAATTTTATATTTAGTTTTTTCTCCCCTGCTGTACCAAACCCATACCAAACCATATATATAATAGTGCTGTCAGTGTTAACGCATTAATGCATGTGATTCATTTAAAGTCCTTAACGCGTTAAAATAATTTAACGCAATTAACGCAAATAAATTACTAAATAATCCATTCTAACTCTTTAACCCGATTCAGCTTCTCTGTTAGTGATCAGGCCATTTAAAGCACTCTGGGAAAGTTTTCAGTGATCCAGTAATCGAATTCATTCAAACAGTTCAAAACAGTGCTAATGTAAAGAAGGCCAGGCTGATTACATCACACATATCAGAGAGAATAGAGACACATATTGCGTTTTTCGTGAATTATTCATTGCAGTAGTGCTTTGCTTTAAAAAATTTTTTTTGAAGAGCGCAATTTTGGTGACAAACTGGAATCGTAAAGTAAGTGCGTGAGAGTCTGCTATATTGATGCACAAACATCATGTATGTGCGAGCTCTCGATCACTGATCGCACGCTGCATTCATGTACAGGCACATCTAGTGCATCCGCGTTGTTTCCACAGACACTCAGGAAGGATCATGTTTGATTTGTCATGTGTACATTGTTGTGATTAGTCATCGTTATGCAGTCAAAGCAGTTGATTTAGGAGGGTTTTTTTGGCGTCTCCTTGTGGTCTTGTTTGGTATTGCAGCTTGACTCGTCTAAATGTTGTTGCTCTGTACACATACTATACACTGTGAATTCTGTTAAGTGTTTTTATGTAGTTTCTTTTTTCATGGGTGTTTAGGTATGTATAAATGTATTATATCATATTATTATTATATGGACTCCTTATATTTGGTAATTTGGTGTCATTTTGGAGTCTCCAATGATCCTTGAAGCTTGAAATGCAGTTTTGTGAGAATCACCCTTCAATCTGATTGTTTACTTTGGATATAGAAAATTATGAAAAAATGAATGTTTAATGATATAAATGGCATATGCTTAATTTCACGATAAGTGTGCGCACCTTTGTTGTTAAAAAAATATTTAAAAAAATTAAGCTATTGATATATATATATATATATTATGGCTATCAATAGCTTAATTTTTTTATATATTTTTTATTTTTTAAGGATATATATATGAAGTAAATAATGAATTCATAACATAATTCAGCACAAAAGTATGTAGCACCATATTTAGTGAAAATTTGTGATGATTAAATTGCTTCATACAAACAAACGTCACAATTATAATACCCTGGTCTCTGAGGTTAAGATGGATACTAGTTAGTAGACTAAGTAGCAGATGTTAATGAAGCCATTTTACTCATTTTCCAAGCACTCTAATCAAATTTGTAAACATAATGTGTCTCTATAGACCAAGACACTTATCTTCCTAGGTAACATTTTAAGCATCATTGGTGCCCTCCTGATGTAAAGGCTGTTCCAAACAGTAGGCAGCAAATGCATCGTAGCATGTATTTGTTGCTGATAAGGCAATCCCAGAATGCACTGCTGAAAGCTTAGACCAAAAAAAAGTATGAAAACATCAAGTACTGAAAAACATTCAGTAATGAAAAATATTGATTAAAAATCATCATCTAATTAAAACTATTTTATTTCACCCTATATGTGTGTGCTATGCATTTATTTGTATCAAGTTGTTAGCTCAGCAACATGACTTGGAATTGATTGTGTTTGAATTTCTGTAAGTATCATGTGTTTTATATGAAGTTCTACTTGTGTGAATTACTGCCCATGGGAAGCATTTCAAATCCATCTCTTTGAGGGTTTCTTTTCGTTTAGGATGCTGCCTTTGAAAGTAGTTGCCTATGTGCACAGTAGAGACTGAGATACCACGTTGGAACTGAGTTTATGTCTTTGAAAACAAGTGCTTAGTGGACTCAACATTTACAAGTGTTAGTCAGCAGATGTTAACCACAGCAAGTGGTGGCTTTATTGGTATGGGATTCAGTCCTCATTGACTCTAACACTGTGTCTACACCGGACATCACAGTTATCTGCACAGCAACAACTTGAGACTGTTTACAACAAGAGCCCTATTTTAATGATCTGAGCACATGGTCTGAAGCGCATGGCACAGGTGCACTTAGGGCATGTCTGAATCCACTTTTGCTAGTTTAAAGATGGGAAAATGGTCGGTGCACCAGGCACATGGTCCAAAAGGGTTATACCTAGTCTCTTAATGAATCATGGATATGTTTTGGGTGCAATGTGCAATAAACCAATCAGAGTGTCATCTCCTATTCCCTTTAAATGCCATTTGCGCTTAGAATATGTCGGATTCTATTTACATTGCGGAATTTGTGAGCGGAAATACTGAACGCTTCTCCAGAGAGGAATCCTTTTATTTTTAATATTTAAAAATGCTTGTGTGCTGCTGTGTGTGTAATAAACACAAGTTGTGCACAACCTATATGCACATATTACTAATGTGCCCTGTGAATAACAAAAAACATACTGCACTATTGACTTTAGACCAGGTTGTAGTTGGTCAACGGCACAGTCGTTTTCAATTGTCTCAAACTAGCAATGCGCCAACAATGTGCCTGAACACACCTCGTTTTCAGACCAGCACGCCCATGGGCAAATAGATGGGCGAGAGTGCATTTGCTATTTAAACAACATGGTGCTGAATGTGAAAATAATAACTGCGTCAGGCTGAAACTAACAAAAAACACGCCTGGCGTCGTATTGTGCTGGGTGTATGATAGGGTCCCATGTGTGCCGCACAAGATCTGAAAAATGAAGCCAAAACATTTTGATCGCCCCCTAGTGGCTGGCTGCAGTATAGGTCTTAAACCCCACCCACTCCATGTAATCGAATGGGACACAAAATTAAGCCAAATTAAATACAAAAAAATCCAATTAAAATATTTTATTTCTTCCAAAAAAGACTATTTCTGTCATTTTAGTTCTCATCATGCAGTTGTATGTTCAAATGTTTGTTTTCTCAATAAGTTTGGTTTCAGTTAGTTATTTGATTCTACAAAAAAACAGAGTGTAACGTTGTGATTGAGAGCTGTGCTTGCGATTGAGTCTGTGAGAGTGGGAGTATGGGTGGGACCTTGATGCTACGGTTCCACCTCAGGATCAATACTGCACAGACTCGGGCTCTTAACAACGTAATCAGCAACGACCGTTACTAGGATATTTTGCCTTAATTTCTCTACAGTGGAAGGAGGCTGAGACGCGCTGTCCCTGTTTTTTTTTTCATCACTGAAAACATCACTGATTATAATGGGTTATGTTTGCTTTTGTCACATCCCATCATGCCACTTGCATCTGGTGTAGACACGGTGTAAGCCGAATGAAACCTCAGTAGGTACTACATAACATGGTACATAAACAGAGTAATACAACAATTAAATTAAATTAAATTAAATTAAAAATAAATAAATGTAAAAGTAAAATAACTAAAAGTTTGCAACGAGTCAATATCCATAATGGCAGTTCAGTCTTTGTCCCTTTTTCCCCTGATTACAATGTTCTGTGGCAAATGTGCCTATATACAAATGAATCAAAAAGTTAATATTAGTTAATATTCCAGCTGCAGTATGTCAGCACAATCAAATACAATTATATTCTTTATTCTATATATGGAATAATTAACTGCAAATCACAAGGACCCAAGATGTGACTCTTAGCTGCAGCCCACCAGTATTGATTCAAACACATATGAAACTGAGGTGCTGTTCTTTCAAACAAAGATGCTGTATGTTTGCTTGTTAAAAACCTTCAGACAGAAGCTTCAATCTCAGAATAAAATGCTGAAGAAAAAAAAAACACTCCTTCCTGCATTATTTATACTGAACTAACACACCCTTTTAGGAGGGACTAGCAAAAAATTGGTTTGAAGGCAAGTTATTTTCTCAAATCTCTCTTTTTATTTAATACAATTTTCTTGAAATATAATTTGTCTGAAGAAATCAGCATTATATAGACCAAAGAAAAAACTAAACAAAACCAACCCCCACATCAATTTAAAAGTGAACACTGCAGCTTGTGGCGGTACAAACAGTGTTTTCTGTGACAAAAAAAAAAAAGATATTAGTGAAATCAAGGGGGGGCTGGCAGAGTTAACTGATCACTAATGGCATGACTCTGTTGCACTTTCACCCTAGGCACCCTTCGCTAGGCTATTAGCAGCACGACCAAACCCTGTTAGGTAGGGGAGGTGGAAAACAACAGCGAGGCTATTACAGTCTACTTAAACTTGGTCCATGGCCTTCAACAACACCAACTGAACTGACAGTACACTACATAAAGGTCTGGAAAGAGAGGATTGTAGAGAGTAAACAGAGAGGTGGTGCTTAGAAAATGGAGGCCATCCAAGCCGTCTCAAATGGTGGTAATGTTTCTTTGTCTGAGATTTGCAGTTTAATTAATGAGAGCCCGAGGCAAGTTCAAACCTCAGCACTGAGAGAGGAGCATCGAACTAAACAAATGAAGGCAAATTACCAGAATTGTGCCAAGAAGAATAAAAGATGGAAAGCCAGTAGCTGCTGATTGAAATAGCGTTCCAGCAATAGAGCCTTTTTTTAATAAAGCAATCAAAATTGTTGTGTTAAACTATTCTCATTGATTTAGATGCTACGCCATGATGTATAAAATATACAAAAATATGTATCAATAACAAAGTAAGCAGTAACTAATTATAATTTGTCAAAATTAGTGATTACTGTAAATATATATATATATATATATATATATATATATATATATATATATATATATATATATATATATATATATATATATATATATATATATATATATATATATATATATATATATATATATATATATACAATATATATTAGATCATGTTTTCAAACTGCAGCACAAAATAGCAGCCCGATCAATTAATTAAATTTTTAAATTATGTCAGTTACTTTCTTCCATGAGTCATTCCATGAGAATTATTCCTTTAAATAATTAATAAATATTGGAATGATCTTAAAAGTAAAATAAAAAAGGGGGGAACAAATACACAGATATGCTTATGGTTTCATTAATTCAGTTCAATTTAAATCTCATTTGTCAGAACTCCAGACTAGCATCTTAGCATCACAAAGAAAATAAAACAGTGTGCAAGATTATATAAGATCTGTGGAACATCAATGCTACGCGTCTTTTTTAATGCTTTCAAATAACATGAGACTGTGAAATTTTAATGAAATACTACAGAAAGCTATATTATGAATAGTTGAGCAAGTATTAGTCATTTGCTGAGTTTCACAGCAAACAGATTTGCTGTAGCAAAGTCAGTGCTAAGTGTGAACAGTTCTGTCAATGGCGATCCCACATTTAAGTTAACATTTTAAGCAAACTCTTTACAGAAAGTAATGATAGAACACTTGATAAATTATCATTACCAAAAATGCATTAAGCTCTAGAAACGCATAAATAGTTTATCCCCAAAATAATGTGACAAATGTGTTATCAAAAGTGTGAGCTCTCATTCATCAAAGCCTTGTTACACGCACACATGCATAAAACTGATAGCTTATAAACACTCTCAAGTGTTACTTTAAAGGTGGTCTGACCAACTCTCAGTGGGGAACTTGTGAGAAAGTATATCAACAGGATGCAATTGAACTCTGTCGGTGAGACCATATCAGAAGACATTAGCCTTTAATACTCTATTAAGTCATTACATGTTCCATTTACTTTAACTGCACAATTCTGAACTCTAAGAGGGACAAAAACACTGAGACAGAAGAGAGGAAGATTTAGAGATGAGAGATTACAAAAACTGACAAACATTCATCTACAAAGGTATCATATGCCAAGTACAACATAAAGCTGGCTCATAACTCATTATGTAGGCTCATTTCAATTGACTGTAAAGTGCAGTGATAATGAGCACACTTTGATAAAACAATAATTAGAAGAAAGTGAACTTGATTTTTTGTTTCCTGCTTCCGATTTGCAAATTAATGAGGGCGAGAAACACGTAAAGCGTGTAATAAGGTATTAATCCCTACAAAATGGTTGAAAAATGTTAATTCTGTAACGAATTCCACTGATGGCAAGTTTGAAGGTGAACCCAAGTGCAGTTTATTCTAAAACAAAACATGAACAGATGCAACATTAGAAAAGACTTGACTTGACTTAAACATAGAACTCACCAATGGCTGTTTACAGGGAACACACATGCAAGAACAATGACCGACAACCAACAACTGAAGCACTGGGGAATATATGCACAAAGGGAAACAATGTTAACCAGGGGGAGTGGCAAATAGGCAACCCCAGGGGAAAACTACCTTTATGAAAAATAACCATGGTTTTATTATAGTAAAATTGTAGTAACAATGTTTTTTTGGCTAATTGATTATTATTTATATAACCACAGTTCTACAACAAATATCATGGTTAAACTATAGAGAAGCAAAACCATGGTTAATTTGTGGTTACCATCCTCACAAGACAAGGAAACACAGGCTGGGATCATGACAAATTCACACAGGTCAGTGAAGGATGCCAGATTCTGTCTTAGAAGAACAACCAGAAATTAATGGTGGGGGAGGAGGAGAGAGATGAGAGATAGAGAAGGAGCCATGATGAGTGTTCTGATTATCTGCAGATTTTCACTGTGGCATTATTTCACAATCAAACTGTCTACTCTCTACTGTGAAACAGACTGCAGACTGGGCTGAAATGACAGCAATTCTCTTTTTTTGTTTTACAACAGAACTGAGAGAGCAACATTCATCACTATGAAATATTATTTATTTATTAGAACATTCAATCTATGAGAGGTCAAAGACCCCTTAGTGGACAGGGAGACAAATCACAGTCCCTAATATAGTATGACACAAGTTTTGCATCACAAAAAACATTTATTTTAAGACAAACACCATGTCCTAACCACATGCAATGTGTTAAATTTTCAGCGACAAGCAATTTGTCCACGACAGACGCGACAATGTCAATAACAAACCGTGTGGGCGGAATTTCTCTGCAAGCTCACTGCACTATACAAAATGGATAAGTACTAGAGGTGTGAATATTTGGGTAGACAGTGAATCGATTCGATTCACAATTCATAGTTTTTCGATTCAAGTACGATTCACATTCAAAACCAATGAAATAAGTATTTTCTCTTATATAAAACAACTTTAACGCTGCCATGCAATTAAAACATTTTATTTCACAGTAGTTTATTTAACAGTAGTGACCATGCAATGACTTGGCAGCTTTATCAATGGCTTGATGGGTTTGACTCAGGATTATTGCTGTATCGATAGAGAGCTGTCATCTGCTCATATGATATCAGTGACCGTCCTGATGAGAGCTCAAACATGGGCTGCTCCTACGAAAAGGCAGTGAAAGGCTGTAAAGAGTGCAGCACGTATCTGTGAAGGAGAGCTGTGAGGGCACGAATGATGGCGCATGACGTCTCCATTAAATTCACACATGTAGTAATTTAATGTTAATATTTTAAAGCACTGAATCACAATCAAAACGCGATTAATTCGATTCTTAGCATTTTAAATCGATTATTGACCGAAATCAATGATTCACAATTCAAAAATACATGTTTCAAGATCGGTGCATATGCATCGTCAGGATTTAATCGATCCATCTAGAGTGAATCGTCACAAGTACATAATCAAATTCATAAATATTACACCATTTGGTAACACTTTCATTAAGGGTCCAATTCTCACTATTTACTATTTACTTATTAGCATGCCTATTACTAGATTATTGGCTGTTTATTAGTACTTATAAAGCACATATTAATGCCTTATTCTGAATGACCTTATTCTACATCCCTTAATCCCACCCAATATCTAAACTTAACAACTCCCTAACTAACTATTAATATGCAGTAATTAAGAGTTTAAATAGGCAAAAGTCTTAGTTAATAGTTAGTTAATACCAGTGTTGGGGGTAACACATTACAAGTAACTTGATTTACGTAATCAGATTACTTTTTCAAGTAACTAGTAAAATAACGCATTACTTTTCAAAAAAGTTACTTTTTCAAAATGATGATGATTCAGTTTTCACCTCTAGGAGTCTGAGCTCTTTTGGGGTCCTTTAGAAGTTTTGACATGCTCTGACATTTGTGTTTTTTTCAGTTGCTTATAAACATAGTAATGGCAAAAGTGTAATTACACTGTATTTAGCACAAACTGGGCTACCATAATATGTGAGCAACATGTACGTACATGCTTGTATTTTTGAGAGAATAATGTTTATGAGTGGTTTTGAAAAAATAAAAAAAATGTTTTAATTAATGCCTCAAAACACAATAGATATGTGTCCTCAAGACTTTCGACTAATGGGTGTATCTGCCTAGAGTTTTTGCTTTAAACTGATGTGAGAATCATTGAGTATACACATTCACATAAAACAATACACTGATTTAAAACCATTTAAGCCATGAGCAACAATTACTAGATTTTTTGTTTTTACTGGTAAAACTTTTTTTTCCTATTCCTTTTAAAACCTATTCTTCCATTATACAGAATGGCAGCACAGCACAACAGAGCTGCACCCTCTACTGTTCATGCATGAATTTGCATTTTTACCTCAGCCTGGGGCTTATTATTTCAATTTTGGTATGAAGAGGTACTTACCTCTGCATAAAAATATAACTTTTTTGTTATAAAAAAAAGCCCAGCCCAGGTGAGAAAACGTAACACAAAAGTAATGTAACGCATTACTTTTCTTAAAAAGTAGCTAAGTAAGACAATTAGTTAATTTTTAAGGGAGAAACGCAATACTGTAATGCATTACTTTTCAAAGTAACTTTCCCCAACACTGGTTAATAGTGAGAATTGGACCCTAATCTAAAGAGTGACCCATAACATGAGTAAAAATACATACAGGTTACTGAAACAATCTTTGTCATGGGCAAGGCAAGTTTATTTATATAGCAAATGTCATACACAATGGTAATTGAAGTCCTTTACATAAGAATAATTAAAATAATAAAAAGATACAGGACAAAGATAATAAATAAATAAAATAAAGTAGAATCAGTCAAAGTCCAGTAGCACAGTGCTCAGTAAATGCACATCTGATCTCATCTGGAAGCTGGTTCCAGCTATAGGTGGCATAATAGCTAAAAGCTGACGCGCATTGCTTTGAGTGAACCTTTGCTATTTCTAACTGACCTGATCCTAATGATTTGAGTGATCTGTTGGGTTTATGTCCAATGAGCATATCTGCAATGTTTTGAGGTCCTGGGTCATTGAGTGATTTATAAACAAGTAATATTAAATTATAAATGTAACTGGAAGCCAGTGTAAAAACATGAGGACTGGTGTGATATGTTCAGATTGTCTACTTCTGCTCAGAATCCTGGCATAGGCGTTCTATATGAGCTGCAGATGTCTAAATGTCTTTTTGGGAAAGCCAGTGAGGAGTCCATTAAAATATTCCACTCTGCTGGTGATAAAAGAATGAACAAGTTTCTCCAAATCGTGACTGGAAACAAAAAGTCTCGGTTACGTATGTAACCCTTTTTCCCTGAGGGTGGGAACAGAGACATTACATCGGAACGCCGAACATGATCGACTGAAAGGGAATGTCTCAGTTACGTATGTAACCCTCATTCCCTGAAGGAGAGAACTGAGACGTTACGTCGAACATGAAAGGGAACATCGAATTCTTGCCAAATTTTTGAGATGATAGTATGCTAATTTACTTATAGCTTTGACTTGAGTAGATCTGGGTGTCATCTGCATAGCTGTGGTAAATAATTTGGTTATTTCACATTATTTGGGTCAGTGGGACCTTATACAAATTTAATAGGAATAGTGCAATAATTGAGCCTCCACATGTCATGGATGTCCACTTTTGGTCCCCTATGTTCACAGAGTAATCCCTCCCTTCTAAGTATGACCTGAACCATTTGACCTGAACCATCCCTGAAAGCCCTACCGAGTTTTCCAGCCTGTCAAGAAGTATGCTGTGATCAATAGTGTCAAATGCAGCACTGAGATCACGTAGTACCAGCAGCACTGATAATTTGCCTGTATCTGTATTTAGGCGAACATTTATTTTCTTTATGAGCGCTGTCTTTTGTACTATGATGTGGTCAGAAACCAGATTGAAATGTATCCAAGTTTCCAATTGAGCTTAAGAATTTGTTCAGTTCAACTCTTTTTTTATTATCTTTCAAATGAAAGGAAGATTTGAGATTGGTCTATAGTTTCTCATGTTGTTATCCAAATTGCTCTTTTTCAGGTGAGGCTTAACAACTGCGGTTTTTAGGGACTTTGGAAAAGTCCCAGAATAAAGTGAGGCATTTACCACTTCTAGGAGGTCTGCTCCTAAACAGTTAAGCACAATTTTGAAAGGGGGGAAAAAGTTTCCCTAAAGTAGCAAAAAGAGTGTGGGTGTTGTTTATTTGCTATTTATAATGTTTCAAAAGAAGGTCTGTCTAGACTGCAGATATGCTTGGTGTCAAATATATAGCCATCATAAATAGCACACTAGTGTTCTCATTTATGAATCTCTTTTTGACAGAACCAGATCTAGCATCAATGGCAGGAGAGATCAATATATCAAAGAAAATACAGAAATTATCAGATAGTGCTACGTCCTTAATAGCAGTGGATGAAATGTTTAGACCCTTGTTGATAAATAAATCTAGAGAGTGTCCACGATTGTGTGTGGGTCCATGTACTGTACTGTACAGTTATTTTGCAGTACTGGATACTGCATTGTCAATATTAATGTTAAAATCCCCTGCAATAGAAAAAGAAAAAAAAAACAGTCAAACTCAGAGGAGATTGCTGATAACAGTTCTGTATAAATCGTCAATAAATGCTGGAGAATATTTTGGAGGCCTCCACCTCTCCTAACAGCTCTGCAGACAATTATAAAAGTAAAGTTAAGAGGGGCTGTTTCACTTTGGACTGTCACTGCAACTTTTCCATTTGGGGGCAGTTGTGGCCTACAATGGTTAGAGGGTCGTACTTGTAACCCGAAGGTTGCAGGTTCGATTCTCAATACTATCAGGAAACGGCCAAGGTGCCCTTGATCAAGGCACCTAAACCCCAATCGTTTCCCGGGCACCGCAGTGAATGGATGCCCACTGCGGATGTGTGTCCATGGTTTGCAGTGTGTCCAGTATTCACTGCTCCTAATGTGTGTGCACTAACTTGGATGGGTTAAATGCAGAGAACAAATTCTGAGTATGGGTTGCCATACTTGACCTTCACGTAATTTGACTTAATTTGAGAAAGTTATTGTTATCATGGTTGCTATCTAGGGGCTCGCAACAATTGAGTGGGAGAACTTGGTTCCATCATACACCAGTTCCTCAATTTTCCCTGAGGATCTCAGAAGTGGAGATGCTAGAGACAGAGATAGCACTTCAGAGTAAACCCCACAAATCCCAGTTGACAATCCCAGCTGACACAATCAACTGGGATTGTGTCCATGAGCAGTGGTTGTGGCTGCTTGGTGTTATCACTGTCCTTGTGGGATATGTCAATCGCATTCACATTCAAGTGCTGCTGTGAAGTCCTGTGGTCATTCAGACACTCGCCAGGTGTGTGTGTGTGTGTGTGTGTGTGTGTGTGTGTGTGTGTGTGTGTGTGCCATTTTGGTTGAGTGCAGTGCCACACACTGCTGAAGGATGATGGCAGGAGACGTAGATATTGTCCTTTAGCACTCCTATGATTAAGTTTGTTTGGGTGGAGGCTGTCTGATTTAAACAGTTATCTTTGACTGCAGAAAAGATTGAAGTTGTCAATAAAGTTAGTCCTCTCATGAGTCATATTTTTTTGCAGCCATGTATTTAGACAGAGCAACCTTGAAAACATATTAGGTCCTTATGTTGGGAGTGATCCACTGATGAACAATTGAATTGTCCGTCTTCCAAGTGTTTCAAATTGTCAAATTGTCACCAGCTGGAGTGACCTGGTTGTCCTCTAGAGGGCACTTCACTCCGGACTATTGTCATTCCCTCATAGACTACATTTCCCATAACTCACTGCCCAGACTCATCATTCCTGGTTTGACCCTGTTACCCGTTTCCTGGATTCACCCTGTCTGCCAGTTTTCCTTCCCTGGTATATGTTTGGATTGTTAACATGTGTTTTGACTTCTGTCTGTTTTTGGACTTTGATTGTGGATTACCCTAATAAATACCTTTGTGTCTCGGAGCAGTATATGACGCAATTAGTTCATTGAAATCCTTCTTAAGGAGTTCTGACTTTTGAAAATTATTCTTCCCCGCATGATTAATTATCTGCATAGAATACACTTGTTTGTTCACACACAGTTCACATTTTGAATGCTCTTGTTTCCTTCAATTTATTTTCAAGATCTGTGGAGAATTATCTATTGTCACTTTCAGTAAGACTATAAAGGTCATGCAAAATATTCAAACTCATTGTCATATTTTGCATGTTGTTGTTCCAACTGTGATGTTGTAGAAATAGAAACTGTTTCTAAAACAGAATCCCCTGTTGTTCGTCACGTATCACTGGCGTGGCTGGTTAGGACAAAACCTCAGATTAACATGGAAAAGTGTAAGACTTACTTAGCTTTTGCTTTAGTTTCAGTAGGGAATGCCAATGTTAGATTTCCAAACATTCCTTTTGCAAATACTGCAATAATCCAGTGAGATGTTGTATGTACAAGGAGTCCGATGAAAGGTGGTTTGGCCCACATCAAAATCTGATCTCACTTAATCATTGATTAAATCGGGGATTAGATGAAGAAACAGAAGCAGTTGAGACTAAAACCTAAATCCTGAAAAACTTCTAGATGATGTGTCTGGTTTATAATAACAGCGGAAAGTTTATACATGGTTATGATTGGTCTCCTCTCCACCAATCAGCTGGTGTGTGGTGGGCGTTCTGGCGCAATATGGCTGCCGTCGCATCATCCAGGTGGATGCTGCACATTGGTGGTGGGTGAGGAGATTCCCCCTTCTATATGTAAAGCGCTTTGAGTGCCTAGAAAAGCGCTATATAAATGTAACAAATTATTATTATTATGGCTATAAATAGAGAAAGATGCCAACCATTTAACACACAAAGTGGTGTACTTACAGCATGGACCAGCAGGGGCTAATGGGACCAAGCTAACTAGCCAAACCTTGACCCCTTAATGGGTCAAATACTGATAATGTTTTCCATTAAAATAAGAAATGGAACTAAAAAGGGTCAACACTCCCATTGAAAGCTGAAAGTCTCGTATAAGATGTCACCAATCCTCCATTAACCCAATAATTTCCCCAATTTTTCTAACGATGAAAGTAGATTTGTTCCTGGTGCATTTACATTAAGCGAGTTCATAAGTGATTGGAAAGCGCCCAGCAGTGCTCCATCAAACCAAACTGGGCGGTAAAAGCTCTCAGTTCCCCTCAGTAACCTGCCTACTTGCACTTAAAGTGACTCCATCCATCATGGCACTACATCATTTCCTGTAGTGATAATGTCGGAGTTTGGGGGAGTGAGAAGCTTCGGGATGTGTTAGTGACCTATTAGACATCCAATCAGATATCGACTGATGCAGACGGAAGAGATTAGATCAATCAGATTGGCTGATCCACCGGTGATGGATTGGGCGTGTCAGACAGGTCGCGTCCTCTTTCTCATAACAGAGTGTGAATGGGACAGTTCGTCACTGAATATTGAGAATATAAAGCTTCTATGGACAATTAGGAAGTGGACATTCATTAAGTTCATGTTTTATAACTTTCCTCTATCCTTCTGTGTCTTGTCCCTTTCTTTTTCTCATACTCTGACTCTCCCCCACCCCTCTGTGGTGCTCGGTGTGAAACGCACATTGAATGCTAATGTGATACATTAAGAAAGCATGCCTTACTTCAGATCTTGGAAAGGTTCAGCTCGAACGTGTGGCGTTTCCACTGAATGACTAAACACAACTCCCTCGTTGCCTAGAGAGATAAAGAGTAAAACAGAGAGAATGACAAGTCATATGGTTGAATTAGCTATGCTGACAATAAAAACAAAAACAACAGATTCAACTTTGTGAACAACTAAATATTTATAATCATTGTGAACAACTAGTTAGTTCCTACACAGACTTAACTTTTAAAATTAACAAAGAACTTGTAAAATACCATTCTTTACCCTGTCATTAATATTAGTTTTTAAAAATAAATCAATTAATACTTTTATTCAGCAAGGATGCATTAAATTGATTGAACGTGTAATTTGTAATTATATTTATATAATATAGTTATAGTTATATATTTATAGTTACAGTTATATTCAGATTTATATTTCAAATATATACCCACCTACACTGACACACACAGTCCAGGGTGGAATGAACCTGGCTTATCAAATCTCTTTATCTTCTACCTAATGCTCTGTTATACCTTCTAAACTACTCAGGCTACTTCTAAAGTAACTTGGGCTGTGTACCTCATACTCAGAGGTATTAAACATCAAGTGATAAATTACCGTGGAGTGGTAGACTTGAGTGCCTTTTCCCAGACTGTACTTCTGGAACATTTGAAATGTCCCCCATTTCAGAGCGCATTTATTTTTTTTGAAAATGTGCTTGTTAAGTGAGTTCATAAGTATAAGAGTAAGCTGTTCTTCCTTGCTTGCATTTTTGTTTGTTTCGGCCTGTCCTAGTTTATTTTATTCCTCTTTGTTTTCCCCACAATCATGTTCAGAACAGTTTAAAGGCACAGTTCCCAAAAAAATGAAACTTCTTTCATTACTTTACCCATTTTAAACACATTATTTTCTTTCTTACGTGAAACACAAATAAGGAGTTTTGAAGAATATTCACAATAAAGTCAAAAGGATTTTGAATGGTATGATGAGTAAATGATGACATAAATTACATTTTTTGAGTGAAATATTCCTTTAACATTTTACTCTCTTACTTTACTCTCGGGCAGTTCTTCTTTCTGACACATTTTAGCCTTTCAGTCTCACCTCTGAGACTACTGTATTCCATTTATGCATGCTCTATCCATCTATCTCTCTCTAACACTATTTATCTCCCTTGATCCCTCTCTCTATCCATGTCTTTTTGTGAAAAAGAGGTAATGGACAGATCTGCCCAATTACTGAGCATGTGCCCTCTTTGTCCCTGACCTCTAGCTATTCCACTTGACCTCACAGCATGCACTTTCAGACAGAGATAGAAAAAAAAAAGAGTAAGATAAAGAGGGGCCTGCATGAGTGAAATCAATTTAAAACAACATTTGCTTGGCCATGTAAGGACAGGTTACTAGTACATAATGCACATATTTAAATCTTGAAAAAAGTGGCTCCAAAAATTTGATGGTGTATAAAAATCTATATTAAATTGAAAGACTTTTAAACGTTTTGTGTTATATTTTCTAATAACTAAAAAGAATATCTCACCTTATTTTGATGGAAACACATTCCGTTGACTATAAGTAATATTGCATCAACAATTCTACTAACTCTCATTAGTGTGTAAGTTGAATATTAGTAGACTGGTAGGTTGACATGTAGTTGCAAAGTTACTTATAGTCAGTAGAATGTCTGTTGGGGGACCATCACAATAAAGTGTTAGCAGATATTAAGCAGACAGTCGAATACTCTAATGAGAGTTAGTTGACACATAGGTGCAATGTTACTTATAGTCAACAGAATGTGCTTCCATCAAAATAAAGTGAGATCTTCTTTTTAGTTATTAGAAAATATAACACAACACATTTAAAAGTTTTTCAATTTGCAGCTGAAGTCTTTCAATTTGACTCTTTCTGCAGGCTACTTCATTACGCAAGATAAGTGACTGAGTCACTGCTTTTCACACTGCTTAACCCCGGGTTATCGTTGTTCTGAAACCTGCTTTTATCCCTGGGTAAAGGAATGTTTTGCACTGCTTTTTACTCTGGGTTATGAAACTCTTCTCAAGTTGGTACCGCTTTTGCGATGTTAAACTTGCATTGCAGTGTCAAACGTGCAGTGTGAAATGTAATGTAATGCGTTAGAATGTAATGTCAAGATGCTTAGCAACTGACAACCAATCGTGTGCCTTATATTCACATGCTTTGGAGAGTCACTGAAAACGTCTCGGTTACGTATGTAACCCTCGTTCCCTGAAGGAGGGAACGGAGACGTACGTCGGAACTGACCGACGAATTGGGATCTGATCTCAGAGACCAATCTACTTCGAGTGTATTAAAAACGAGCCAATGGAGATTGGCATGCGATCCACGCATTCCACGCACCGCCCCGCAGCGCGGGTATAAATAAGGAAGTGGAATGCTTGATCATTGCTTTTTTTTTGCTGAGGAGCCGAACTAGTGACTCGGCCCCCTAGCGGAAGCACAGCACCTGGCGACGGGACGTACGTCTCCGTTCCCTCCTTCAGGGAACGAGGGTTACATACGTAACCGAGACGTTCCCTTTCAGTCGGTCACGTTCGACGTACGTCGGAACTGACCGACGAATTGGGATCCCTACCAAAACGCCAGGGCGCTGGCCCTTCCAGCGTCCTGCTTGAGCGCACTGGACCGTCTTAGATGGTACGGAAGTCAGGGCTCCAAGCAGGGAGGTCAGTCACTGCTGTTTCTGCAAGACCCACTCAGTGTGACTATTGGATAACGCTGGGAAAGCGTGCCCGTCTCGGGAGATGGTACGCTGCGGAGCCACGTCCTTCAGTAGAAGGCTAGGTGGCAGAATACACATAAGGACTAACCTGGCAGGGTAGTGCAACATATGGCAGTCTCTGGGGTGGTTCCAGCCTGGTCCCAGGGGGGAAAGAACACGCCCAGAGACGACAGAGCGGGCTCTGTCAAGGGAAAGACACGGGGCTAGCCGAGTAGGGTAGCTGGTACCGTGGAAGAATACACATATGGGGTAGCCGTGAGGGGACCGCTACATATGGAACCCAGCCTACACACACGTTTCACAAGCATACGGGTGCAGGCCTGGCGTCAGACGGCCGCAACGTCTGGCACCGCAGGGGTGACGGAGGAGCTCGACAGGGTTAGCCGTTTCCGGGGAACACAACTGGAGAAAAATAGACGCACGTATCCGGCCCAGAGGGCGGGAGTGGCATTGCAAGCCGACACTTAGAACGGGCACTTAGCGCTACTGGCCACTGGGGGCGAGGATGCGGGAAGATACCGGCTCTACACGGAGGCTATAGAATCTAGCGAACCTGTTAGGTGTCGCCCAGCCCGCAGCTCTACATATATCTGTCAGCGAGGCGCCTTGAGCCAGCGCCCAGGAAGAAGCAACACTCCTTGTTGAGTGTGCTCGCAACCCGAACGGGCAAGGCACGTCTTGGGACTGGTAAGCCAAGACGATAGCATCCACTATCCAGTGGGCCAACCTCTGCTTGGAGACAGCCTTTCCCTTCTGCTGGCCTCCGTAACAGACGAAGAGTTGCTCTGAGGTCCGAAAGCTTTGAGTCCGGTCGACGTAAGCGCGGAGAGCGCGGACGGGACATAACAAAGCCTGGGCTGGGTCTGCCTCCTCCGAAGGCAGCGCTTGCAGGTTCACTACCTGGTCCCGGAAGGGAGTGGTAGGAACCTTGGGCACGTATCCAGGCCGGGGTCTCAGGACAACGTGAGAGTTGGCCGGCCCGAATTCTAGGCACGATTCGTTGACCGAAAGTGCATGCAGGTCCCCTACCCTCTTGATGGAGGCCAATGCCGTCAGAAGCACTGTCTTCATTGACAGGATTTTAAGCTCCACAGACTGCAAAGGCTCAAAGGGAGGGCTCTGAAGTGCTCTGAGCACTAGAGCTAAGTCCCAAGAGGGTAATGAGTTTGGACGAGGAGGATTTAGCCTCCTCGCACCTCTGAGGAACCTGACGATTAAGTCGTGCTTTCCTACGGACTTACCTTCGACTGCGTCGTGATACGCCGCTATTGCTGCGACGTACACTTTGAGGGTGGAGGGAGACAGCCTTCGCTCCAGCCCATCTTGCAGGAAAGAAAGCACGACACTAATCGAACACCTTCGGGGGTCTTCCCGGTGGGAAGAGCACCATTCAACGAACAGGTTCCACTTCAAAGCGTAGAGGCGCCTCGTAGAGGGGGCTCTAGCAGAAGAGATGGTGTCTACCACTGCCTGTGGTAGACCACCTAGAACCTCCGCGTCCCGTCCAGGGACCAGACATGGAGTTTCCAGAGGTCTGGACGCGGGTGCCATAGAGTGCCCCGTCCCTGAGAAAGAAGGTCCCTCCTCAGGGGGATCGGCCAAGGAGGGGCTGTCGCGAGGAGAGTTAGTTCTGGGAACCAGGTCCGGTTGGGCCAGTAGGGCGCAACTAACAAGACCTGCTCCTCGTCCTCCCTGACCTTGCACAGGGTCTGTGCAAGAAGGCTCACTGGGGGAAACGCATATTTGCGCAGGTCCCGGGGCCAGCTGTGCGCCAGTGCATCCGTGCCGAGGGTGCCCCCGGTCAGGGAATAGTACCACTGGCAATGGGTCGAGTCCGGAGAGGCAAACAGGTCTACCTGTGCGGCTCCGAAGAGGTCCCATATCAGCTGGACCGCCTGGGGATGGAGTCGCCACTCCCCTGGAGGTGTCGACTGGCGAGAGAGCTCGTCGGCTGTCTGGTTCAGCGTACCTGGGATGTGAATGGCACGAAGCGACCTCAGATGCTTCTGACTCCAAAGGAGGAGGTGGCGGGCGAGTTGGAACATGCAACGGGAGCGTAGACCACCCTGACGGTTGATGTACGCAACGGCCGCAGTGCTGTCCGTACGGACCAGTACATGCTTGCCACGTAGCGGCCCCTTGAGGCGGCGCAGTGCCAAGTGTACCGCTAACAACTCGAGGCAATTGATATGCCAATGCAATTGAGGTCCCGTCCACAGACCTGAAACTGCATGCCCGTTGTACGTGGCCCCCCAGCCCGTGGAGGAGGCATCCGTGAAGAGCACAGCATGCCTGGACACTTGTTCTAAGGGCACTCCGGCCCGGAGAAACGAAGCGTCGGACCATGGGCTGAAAGTTTGGCGGCAGTAAGGAGTCACTGGGACCCGGTACTGGCCGCTCTGCCACGCCCACCTCGGGACTCGGCCATGGAGCCAGTGTTGAAGCGGTCTCATATAAAGCAATCCGAGCGGCGTTACCGCGGCTGCAGATGCCATATGCCCCAGGAGCCTCTGAAAAAATTTCAGTGGGACCGCCGTCCTGTTCTTGAACGAATTCAAGCAGTTCAACACCGACCGGACCCGCTCTTCCGTGAGGCGCGCAGTCTGGCTGACCGAATCCAGCTCCATACCGAGATAAGAGATCCTCTGCGTGGGACAGAGTTTGCTCTTCTCTCGGTTGACCCGAAGGCCCAACAGGCTGAGGTGACTGAGCACCATGTCCCTGTGTTCGCACAACTGTTCCCGAGACTGGGCGAGTATAAGCCAGTCGTCGAGATAGTTGAGGACGCGAACGCCGCGTTCTCTGAGCGGAACAATGGCTGCCTCTGCGACTTTCGTGAAGACGCGAGGCGACAGGGACAGCCCGAAGGGCAAGACTTTGTACTGATATGCCTTCCCCTCGAACGCAAAACGTAGGAACGGTCTGTGTCGAGGAAGGATAGAGACATGAAAGTACGCGTCCTTCAGGTCGATCGCTGCAAACCAATCTTGGGGACGGATGCATTCGAAAATGCGTTTCTGCGTTAGCATCCGGAACGGGAGCTTGTGCAGGGCCCGATTCAGGATACGCAGGTCCAAGATTGGCCGTAACCCACCCCCTTTCTTGGGTACAATGAAGTAGGGGCTGTAGAACCCCGCCTTCATATCGGCTGGAGGAACCGGCTCGATCGCGTCTTTCGCCAGCAGGACATCGATCTCTGACCGCAAGACCTGGGCATCGCTGCTCCGCACGGAGGTGAAGAGGATGCCCCTGTACTTGGGAGGCCGGCGAGCGAACTGAATCGCGTAGCCGAGTCTGATGGTACGGATGAGCCAGCGAGACGGCCTGGGGAGCTGAAGCCAAGCCCCCAGAGACCGTACAAGCGGGACCAACGGCACCACAGACGTACCCGGGGTGGGGCAGCGAAGTGGAATAGACAGACCCGACTCGGGAGGCCCGGAGGCGGCCCGGAGTGTTGTCCGAATATTCCAGGGTGGGGCAGAGTGTGGGTGAGAAGGCCCGGGGGCGTTCTCGGTGCCCACACTGCTGCCCCCTGGCGAGGGGGAGAGGGGAGGAAAGGAGTGGCAAGGCCCGGGGGCGTCGCGCACTGCCAACCTGGCCCTCTTGGGGCCCAGGGAAAATAGAAACTGCTCTTTTATTGAGAATGTGGGTGCCGCTGGACTCCGGAGAGCCAGCGGCAGAGATGTAACACCAGTCGGGGCCCCCCGGTCCTCCTCCGGGGGGTGGGAGAAAGATGCGGACATCATCTCCCTCAGAGCAGCTCCCATCTTCCCTGGGCTGCCCGTCTCAGGGCCGCTTCCCCTTGCGCTTGCCGGCTGGTTTAGCGGAGCCCTGAGCGGGTTGGGCGCCTCCCTTACGTCCGGCACCCTGCTTTCCCGGTGGAGGCTGCTGCTTGGGTTTCGCAGGGGCGGAGGCGGACGCAGGGGGACGCCCTCGGCGACGAGCAGGCGGAGGTGCTGCCGACGACGACTGGGTGGAGGCAGCAGCGGGTCGTCGGGGCAGGATGTTTTTGATGGCCTCCGTCTGCTTCTGGGCCACCGAGAACTGCTGGGCGAAGCTCTCGATGGCGTCGCCGAAGAGGCCGGCCTGACAGACAGGGGCGTTGAGAAACCGGACCTTGTCGGAATCACGCATGTCTGCCAGGTTCAGCCACAGGTGGCGTTCCTGGACCACTAATGTGGACATCGCCCGACCCAGGGAGCGTGCAGTGACTTTCGTCGCCCGGAGAGCGAGGTCAGTCGCCGCACGCAGTTCCTGCATAACACCCTGGTCGGAACTACCCTCGTGCAATTGCTTTAGCGCCTTGGCCTGGTGGACCTGCAGGAGCGCCATAGCATGCAGAGATGATGCGGCTTCCCCGCAGGCGGTGTAAGCCCTGCCCGTGAGACCGGACGAGAACTTACACGCCCGGGAGGGGAGACGCGGGGCACCCCGCCAGTCCGCAGAGGTCTTGGGACACAGTTGCATCGCCACAGACCGCTCGACTGAGGGGATTCCCACGTAGCCCTTAGCCGCACCACCATCGAGAGTAGTGAGGACGGAGGAGTCAGTCGACCGTGAGCGAGCGTTGTAAGGCGCTACCCACGATTTCGTGATCTCCTGACGCACTTCCGGGAAGAAAGGAACCGGGGCGGGGCGCTGAGAACCAGCACGGGCCGTCCCGAGAAACCAATCGTCCAACCGCGAGGGTTCGGGACACGGTGGAGGGTTCCACTCGAGCCCGACACTCGCGGCGGCCCGGGAAAGCATAGCCGTAAGCTCTGGGTCGGACTCGGGCAACGCTGTCACACCCGAAGGGGGCAGCGCAGCCGAATCTTCATCCTCAGAGCCCATTAGCTCGTCCCCCGATGCTGCAATCGACAGCATGTCCTCAGCCGGAGCCCCAAAAGAAACGCCTGGGACCTCCCGGGGGAGGCCAGCGCGCTCTTCTGGAAGCTCCACCGGCGCAGCGGAGGGGGGAGGGGCCCGAGGAGCCGTTTGACCCGTCGGGGAAGCCCTCACAGTAACCCTCAGGTCCCCACCAAGGCCATCAGCCAAAGTAGCAGCCCTCTGCTTTGCAGCGGGAGGACCACTAGATCGGGGGATGCGCAATGGTGCTCCGCCTCTTTCGAGGTAATGGAGTCTGGACAGTAAAACTGCGATGGTCATGTTCCCGCAATGGGAACATGAGTCATTCACGAACGCAGCCTCAGCGTGCTGAACGCCCAAACACGTGAGACAACGAACGTGACCGTCAGCTGGGGACAGATATCGACCGTATCCAGAAACACACGGTTTGAATGACATCTTGAAAAAGACGCAGGGTCAAACCGTGTTGCTCTTTTAGAAAGGAAACTGCTCTTTTAACGTGCTGAAGCACTCAGGGAGATGACCGCGGCACCACACAGTACAAAGGTGCAAGCCTGTGTGTGCACTCAGAAATAGGAAACGCCCAGCGAACCAACAGCTGATCTCCGTCTGAAGCGGCACTCGCTGACGCGCTGTCACACCCGCACTGGAAGCAGATCCTCTCACGAGACTCGTCAAAAACACTCTTCGTAGAAACAGGAAACATTCACTGTTCGGCTCCGAAGTAGAAAGCAATGATCAAGCATTCCACTTCCTTATTTATACCCGTGCTGCGGGGCGGTGCGTGGAATGCGTGGATCGCATGCCAATCTCCATTGGCTCGTTTTTAATACACTCGAAGTAGATTGGTCTCTGAGATCAGATCCCAATTCGTCGGTCAGTTCCGACGTACGTCGAACGTGACCGACTGAAAGGGAACTGCATGTTGTACTGTATATAAACAGTTGTTTCAGCGTTTGATAGGAAAAATATTGACCGAAAATATGTCAACTGGAGCAAAAAAGAGAATGTTTCATTCTAACCTTTATAGTCCGAAAAGCCCATTCAGAAAACAATTTGATAGCACATTCACCAATATAGCCTTTATGTAAACAGGTTGCGTGCTGCATTAGTCCAATCAGTGACACTGGCACTGCAAATATGCAAATAAGGATATTAACCCAAGGTTTAAGAGTGTACAGTGTGGAACGTCAGCTTATGAATACCCAGGATTAATTGTAAACCCTGGGTAAATTTCGGGTTTTCAGTTAACTATTTCAAATGTGCAAATCCCTACTGAATCATTATTTCAAGAGATTTGTTAAAATCACTGATTCATTCAGGAACTAAATAATTCTTTATGATCGAGTCATTAGATCTTTCACTTAACCAATTTGTTCAAAACACTTAATTAATTTAGCCACTGCTACTACTAGTGTGATGCTCGCATAACGGATTTGCTTTGTTTGGAGCTATTATCATTGCCACAATGAAAACAGACAAAGAAACTGGCAATATTTTGTCAAAAATGTTGTATGATTATATGGACAATTACATTTACATTCAAATGTATCCTATTTCTATTTATGAAAGCTCTTTTTATACAAACCCTAAACTTTTATTAATCAGATTATTTTTAGGTCTACAATCCGACCTAAATTTAATTCCGATAAAGTATAATTGGAACAATTAAAGTGTTTACATGAAAGTTTATGGGAAAGCCGATGAAAGCCGATGGGAGTGAACAGTTCTTCCACATGATCTACTGACGACATGCGCATCAATGAACATAGACGCCGCCGGATCATTTCCAAAATGACCAGCACAATCTTCCCGTTAGCGTCTGGTTTAAGACGTGCTCTTTTTGGTGCAAACACCAGTAAATTGACAAGCACAAACCTTATGAATCACCTCGCATGATTAATTTGAAATACTCTCCTCCAATGAATTTTGCGCCTGAAAGGGAAACTTCTACAAATGCATATGCATTAAGGTCAGCCGCAAAAATGACCCTGTGCACGTCTTTTCAGTGCTAATTTATCACTGCGTGTCTTTAGTGAATCCTGACAGTAGTTTTTTTAACGCTGGCGCAAGCTGTTAGTAAATCTGGCCCTTAATGTAATTTTACAGTAAAATACTGTTAAATGTACAGTTTTTAGAATTAAATCAGAACAAATCAAATTATAATTTACAGTGCAAAAAACTGACATTCTTCCCTGTGTGACACTGCACATGTATTTTGTTGAAATAATTTCTTCAGACATATATAATCAGTTGGATTTTATGTTACATCTTTGTTGTTTAATGAATGTTTATTGCATTATTTAAGTGTCATGTGTTACCATGATGGTGTTTTGTGTTTGCATGAATGACTCACTTTCTGTATAGTAGTATAATTCAGCTTGTGGAAAAGCTACTCGAGATGAACTTCTTCATGACTTTTAATGTGGCTTCCTCTTTTACCACCTGCATTATTATGGTGGTTGTCAGTATGTAAAGGTACAAATTGAGCAGCAGTGTGTAGCATGTATTAGCACATTTTCTTGTTTTTCTTGTTTGTAAATAACACTTTAATACTGTAACATTTACAGGTTGTTCTGTAAATGTTAAAATTGTACTGTATTTAAAAAAAAAAAAAAAAAAAAAAAAAAAATATATACATATATTCTGGCAACCACAGTTGATGGACAGGTAAAATAAAGAGGCTAGCTGCAACATATCACAAACAGAAATGGGTGACTATCAATATTCGACCCATTCTCACTCCCAAGGCGTCAAAATCCGAAGCATGGTCAAGTGCTTTCAGCGTCACAATAAAGACGCCAAAGTCACCCCTAGGCGTCACTATATTGACGCGCTGAGTGCTCCATTGATTTCAGTTGTTTACCCAATGCGTCAGATCAAGACGCATTTTATTCTTTGCATTTGTAAAAGTATACATGATTTTATTAATAGTTTATTCATATTTAAAGGTTACTTTTATATTTTGGAGCAGCTAACCCAACTCCTACCCTAAACCTACCCACTCCTAAACAATATAGAAACACATAACAGGCAAATAGAAGTACAGTCACATCTATTTATTGCAAAAACTGACTAAAAACAGTATAAAAGTATTAACTCATGTTGCATTCCAAGTCTTCTGAAGTCACACGATGTCTTCATGTAAAGAACAGAGTTGATCTTAATGTTTTAATTGCTGAGATGATGATCCCGCAGCTCCGTTAACGCATTCATTCATATCTCATTCAAATAATACACACGCCTCTTTAGCATGACGCATTCGGTCACAAGACACACGAGAACCAATGACATTTTACAATCAAAGCTGACGTAATGACGCAATTGGTCACGAGACATACTAGAGCCAATGCAATTTCACTATGAAAACTGACGTAACGGGCGGCAATATTTGAAATTTTATGTGTTCGTGATCTTCTGCGGATGGAGACGCTGATCGCTTTTGGGGATTTCCTTCACACAAATCAATCGCTTGGCCTCGGAATATTTGTATTTTTTGAATAAATTGTGCATGCAGTCGACTCTGCCTGTTATATCTGCGTTTTATACCACACAAATGGGTAGGTTTAGGGATGGAATGGGGTTGGGTTACATGTTAAAACGTGTCTAGATAGCGTAAATAAAATGATGCTGGCTGATTAAATTGAGAATCACAGTCCAACATGTCATAATGGCAAAATCATAACCCAATATATGATCATCATGACGATAACTTTCCCATGCCCAACGCGTCTGTTTCTGACGCCAAAGGTTTCTCATTGAAATGAATGGAGCACTCAGCGCGTCAATATAGTGACGCCTAGGGGTGCCTTTAGCGTCTTTATTGTGACGCGGAAAGCACTTGACCATGCGTCGGAATTTGACGCCTTGGGAGTGAGAACGGGTTGCAATATTGCCATAATCCTGCAGACAGTTCGACTGGTTATAATGGGACTGAGCTTGTTATACATTTCAGGCATCTGGCGTAGACACGCGCAACCAAACTTTTCTGACCGATACAAGAATGCAGGTTTTGTTGTCTTCTACAGATGTGCAATTACATGTCTTTTATATCTTTAATAAACAATGTGGGAAAAAAAATATGTATCTTAGGAAAAAATATATCCCTGAGAGAACTATAGTAATAGCACAGGCAAATGCAAAAATTGAAAATTGATTGATGGGCCACATTTAAGGATAAAATATAACACAGGTAGATTTAGACACTAGTCTATATGTTCTTGTACATGGATCATGGGTGAATGTTGGATTCAAATGTGAGTGTGTTTGTGTACCTGTGACCCTCAGCTTATCTGTGCCAATACTGATCTCCTCTTCATCAGCAGAGAAGAGAACTATCTCGCCATCACTACTTCTCACCTCAAACCGCTGACACTGGGCTTCTACCATCTCTGAGCCTGCAGAAAAAAAAGAAAGAATAAGGCCTTGAGAAACAAGAACACATTTCAAACTTTACGGCCCACATTAATATCATACAATCAGGAAAGGTCTTCTTGTAGGCATGGAGTATTAAAAAATAATCCAAGATGGTGGATAAAAATAATAAGAATAATTTATTTTATTTTATTTTATTTTGTGCTGTGCTGTATACATAAATAAATACAAGCCTAATTTAAATTAAATTTCAATTAATAGTAAGAGTTAATAGTAGAGCAGCTGTTCATTGTTTCCAGGGTGTTCCTATAGTGTCAAATTAAATATGAATTTGTACAATGCACTAGTAGTAAATAAAAGTCTTCTGAGTAAAAATGTTTATCAAATAAAAATAATAATCTTTCTTTTAGTCCATTTGCCTGATGAAATACTATAAGAACCACATCATGAAACATTTTATTTTGCGCATAAAATGGCATAAAGGAACCTTTTCACATGTTCTCTCTTACCTGACATTTTTGAGTATTGGTTGTAAAACAGACAAAAAATAATAATACAATCAACAGCACATGGAAAGGGTCTCAAATATGTTACATGTTAAAAACATATATATATTTTACATGTTAACCCTTTAAGACCTGAAGATAAGGGTATTTTTACAATTAATTTTCCGCCTGGTGTTATTTACTAAAAAAGCTTGTAAAACATCAACCCTGTTGTGCACAGACAATTGACACACCTCTTTTTTTTCAAGACAAGTTGCTCTGTCAGTATATTTGTGTTGCATTGATGTCACCTGAATGTAAAATAAGTTATGGGACCATAAAGACAAATAAAAACATAAAACGGAAATTGAATCACTCAAATATTTATTGAAAACACACACAAATAAATAAAAGCTAAGCATATTTCCTCTGGAAAACAGTTTGTTCAAGTCTTTAGAGTCCTGGAACTCAGGAATAAACATGATAACTTATACAGAACCAAAACTATTTACATTTTTCCAAAAAAAGTCCAGGCGCTTTTGGCCTCTTTGGATTTTGGATATTTACTGGTGCCAAGCCTCAAAACAGTTCCTATCAGGAACTTCTCCTCAAACTTTCTTCTCAAACTTTTTCCTCAAACTTTCTCCACAAAACTACTAAAAACTGCAGCGCGTCTCTCTCTCTCTATCCTCAACACTAGCCGTGCGTCTCTCTCTCTTCACAATAAAAGAGCTGTGGTTCATGCGTAATGACGCACACCAACGTGGATGACGGATCAGCCTGTCATTGGTCAAACCCTCATCCAAAATGGCAGCTAGCATCGCGCTAGCGGCAAAAATGACGGAAAATGTATAAATTATGGACATCAAGTGGATATATCTTGGATGTAAGCGTTTTGATTTATTGCTGAACAACTCCAAAAAGATGCACATGTTCCAGGCTGGATAGAAAACCTTCTGTAAAGGCTACAAAGACACCAAAGACACCCCCGTGATGGCTAGCTCGTTAGCTTTCTGCTGGAAAAAACGGTAAGAAAATCGATAAAAGTTTCATGAAATAATATAGATATTTATCGGAGGTGCCGTGTGACGTCGTGGGCGATGCCGTCGGGCTCTGAGGGTTAAACACAAATATATTACATGTTAACAACATATATATTACATGTTAGTAATAACTGGGTAACACTATTTTGAATGTCCCTTTTGAGCATTCTGTTCACTATAAGTAACTTTGCAACTACATGTCAACTAACTCTCATTTAGGGCTGCACAATTAATCGAAATCGAACTGCAATCGCGATTTGGCTTATGTGCAATTATGCAAGCGCAAAGGCTGCGATTATTAAATAAATATATGCTCAGTGTGTCAGTGAAGAGCGGCTCTGTGGTCAGGAGTAAACACTGCTCAATCTCTGAAAGCACTGCGAGTTTGAGTCGCTTATAACGTGCATTCATCTTCACAAACTAGTAACGTGAAGCGTTCATAAACCATGTTTTAACTCACTTTATATCGTCAGTCGAGCTGATGTGGTTTTTTATCACAGACTGTCAATTAGCACTGCATACTTCATTATTATGAAAATACCCGAGAAGACTTGAAGAACTCAATACACCATATCTTGTGCAGAAGTAGGCCTATTATCTTCATGTTTATTCAGTCAAAGCATTTCTATCTTCGTTTTATTCAGCTACATCACGAGCTTCACATTTCCTGAACACTATTACTTCTCTGTAGCCAAGAAATCTAGACGCACCCTGTCGGCAGAAAATGTATTTTGCCGCGAGTGTAGTCTAGCAACTCTCGGTAGACCTGAGAGCTGGAAAAACCAAACTCTGTTCAGGCCAATCACAGCGTGTGTAGAGTCGGTGGGCGGGCTTAACATAATGATGGCACGTCAAGGCAGAGTTGGGGAGGTTCTGCGTGCTACTCGTAAACAAAGCAGCTGACGAACAGCGGTCTTTTGAATCGGCTTTGGCCGCGACTCTGGAAGACTTGGAGTTAAGCTTTTCTTTGAGAAAAGAACAAAGAACGGCACTGAAGTCATTCTTAAGAAAAGAAGATATGTTCGAAGTTTTGCCTACCGGATACGGCGAAAGTCTATCAACTAACGTTAGCTCGGCTTCACCTTTTTCTTCGCTCTAATTGGTTGTGGTGCTCATGGCGGATGGCGCTATCCAATTGCGCGCAGAGGGAATTTGAAAGACAACCGTTTATCCCGCCCCTCGGATTGAGCCCTGTCAATGGTGAGTTTCCAGACCCAACATCTTGATGTGGGTCTGGCTTGTCAGGCTAACTTCTCTGAGGCGTATGTGGAGTTTCTGCTCGAGGGCGCTCTCTGGCTTCCAGTATGAATTAAACTTTTGGGTAGAAAATAAGAAGAATAATACTTCTAAATAAATGTATATGACAATCCACATGTTTTTCTTCAATGCACAGGAGATTTAATCCCCAGAGTGGATGCATAAGAGGCTCATATTTCATATTAAAGACTTAAACTTTAATTTATATCACAGATAAAAAGCATAGATTTTTTATAATATATATATATCCTTAGACCTTTCTTATGGTTTTTAATCATAGGCTGTCTGCATATTAACAGGTAACCCATCATTTCTTTTGTAAAATAAGTTTTGTAAAATTATTATTATTATTATTATTATTATTATTATTAAATGCTATTTTAAATTTTTAATAATGAAAATGTTATTGTAATAGTAATATTTCTTATTTTTATTTAGCAATAATAATAATCATAATAATTATTATTGGCCATATTAATATATAAACACAAAATGTTATATACACACTTTAAAAAAAAAAAATAATAATAATTGCATTTTAAATCGCAATCGCAATTTTAACCAGAATAATAGCAATTAGATATTTTCCCCAAATCGTGCAGCCCTCTCATTAGAGTATCACTGACTATAAGTAACTTTGCAACTACATGTCAACTCATTCTAACACTACCAGTCTACTAATACTCTACTTTAACACTCTAATGAGATTTAGTAGACATGGTGGTGCAATATTACTTATAATCAACAGAATGTGTTAAAGGGACCACCAAAAGAAAGTGAAAAAAATAACGGTAAGTTATTTACTAAACCAAACCCTTATCCTAACACTAACCCTATAGTAAGCACATGAAGTGTATTAATATTACTCAGTACTTAAATGCATAATTACACTGTAAAAAGGATACCTTGAAATACAGTGTAACCAGAAAGCCTTTCTTATTTAAACCCTGATGCATGATTATGAATTAGAGAAAGAGCTGAATTTGTATTTGTCTCATGCAGGGGGCTGATGTGAAAAATGCAAATGAAACTGATCTTGACTCTATTTACCAAGACTGACTTGGCCCAAAAACGACACTGTCACTGGAATCTCGGCAGCTTTTAATGCACTGCCCCAAAACACAGTACAATGGCTTCACTTTCATATTATTCATCACAGCTATCATATCTTCCATGACCTAGGTGACTTTGGAGAGCAAACTTGACTTTGTTTGCTTGCCCGCATTGTGCGTGTGTGACAGAAAGTAAACTTCTCTTTTTTTCCCTTAAGCCCACTCTCGCCTTTCTCTGCCACCCTCTATTGTCTTCTTTAGCCCTCTTCATGCATTCATTGCCAATCCTCTCATTTTTTTCAGTGTTTGTATTATAAAGACACCCTGACCTTTCTCCAAGCGCCCAATGGCAAAGCAGTCCATTAAAGCCTAACAATGCAATTTGGGGATTTTATTTAGCCAACTCTTCCACCATGCCTTCCTTTATATTTACCAGTTTACACCTTATTGGATAGTACATAAGCGAGATACAGTGTTTAACATAGAGTTTTGATATATGGGACAACACATGTCTCATAAATTCAACCAGCCAACAGTTCTACTTGATCTATACAATCAAAATAGATTTTCTCACTTTCTTTTCAAGAATATGATTTGTCCTCAGACTAAACCTCAGTACTTCACATTAAATTAATCAATACCCTTGACAAATAACAAACAAAAAATAAATATGATTCTCTTTTAAATAAACATTTCTACTACTTTCTATGAGAAGTATATACTTCTTGTGCTTCAAGACACCTGTTAGTGGGTGGGATATATTAGGCAGCAAGTGAACATTTTGTTCTCAAAGTTGATGTGTTAGAAGCAGGAAAAATGGGCAAGCGTAAGGATCTGAGCGAGTTTGACAAGGGCCAAATTGTGATGGCTAGACAACTGGGTCAGAACATGGGGTGTTCCCGTTCTGCAGTGGTCAGTATCTATCAAAAGTGGTCCAAGGAAGGAACAGTGGTGAACTGGCAACAGGGTCATGGGCAGGCAAGGCTCATTGAGCTCTACTGTAGATCAAATTGCTCAAGAAGTTAATGCTGGTTCTGATAGAAAGGTGTCAGAATACACAGTGCATTGCAGTTTGTTGCGTATGGGGCTGTATAGCCGCAGACCAGTCAGGATGCCCATTCTGACCCCTGTCCCGAAAGCGGCAACAGTGCGCATGTGAGCATGTGACATGGCCTCCAAATTCTGCATCTGTGGGATGTGCTGAACAAACCGATCCATGAAGGCCCACCTCGCAATTTATAGGACTTAAAGGATCTGCTGCTAATATCTTGTTGTTCAGATACCACAGTACACTTTCAGGGGTCTAGTGGAGTCCATGCCTCGACGGGTCAGGGCTGTTTTGGCAGCAAAAGGGGGACCAACACAATATTAGGAAGGTGGTCACAATGTTCAGTCTGATCAGTGTATACACACACACACACACACACACACACAGTATACACAGATAAATACTTTTATTCATCAAGGATGCATTATATTGAACAAAAGTGACAGTAAAGGCATTTGCAATTACACAAAACATTTCTATTTCAAACAAATGCTGGTCTTTTTAAATTTTTATTCATTAAAGAATACCAAATGTTTTATTTTTATTTATTTTTTTTTTTCGGTTTCTAGGGTTTTTTTGGAAAAATTTAGCATTCAGCTGAACACTCCTGAATATGTTTAACAGATTAACCCAATTCATTTTCTCTACAAAACTATCTCAATTTTTTGTCCCATGTCTCAAAAAGCAGTGTTTACATACTTGTGTTTTTTAGGTTCTAAAGGAGCCCCAGATCGACATGACTTCTTTTACACAGCAGGAAGTTGTTGTTCCTGCTGTGCTTAAACATCTTTTCAGAGACATAAAGAAACAAATGTAGAGCTCATCTTCAGATCTTGAAGTTACTTTTTTTTTTTTTTTTTTGCAAACAAAGAGATTCAGTGTAGGATTATGTTAAATATAAAAATAAACATGCCGTTATCACTATTTTATTTTATAATTAGCAAGATATGTTGCATATCAGTTTAAGTTCCACATCTGTTATCTTTTGAGAAAAAAAAAAAAAATCTACATGAATTATGTTGGATAGTGATTAAAGACGTGCTTAAGGATAAGGCAAGGCTACTTTTGATTATGCTGATGAGACCAAGAGGAGAGAATGCTAATACAGTGTTAATTTAAACTCATATTTGATTAATCCTCTCTTGACAATATCCCTGCACAGCAGTGGCCAGAGATGTGCTCATAGATCCACTACAGAGCATGATAATCTTCATAGAGGATTTGACACAAACACACCACAGGATTATGAAGGGACATATTTTGTCTTTCTTTCTTCACTTCCTTCCTTTCTTCAGTCGAAAGAGCTCTGATAATTAAATAAACTCTGATAAGTTTTGATTGTCAGTTTGTGGAGCACCAGAAAGGCCAAGCTGTCACTGTATCCACCAGAAAGAAAGAACAAAAAAAATAAAAAATGAAATATTATTTAAAAACAAATTGTATGATTGAACATGGCCAAACTGAATAAGCAAGCAGTCATTCTAAACTATGTGAAAATGTGGTTAATTGGATAGTTGCACATGATTGCAGATAGAAAACAATAATAGAACTTATTAAAATTTGCACATTTTCAAATGTTCATTTATTCTTATTTCTGCTAAATATCTCTAAAGGACCAAACATTAAAATCTTACAATTACGATAACATTAAAGTATCTATGGTCAAAACATACACATTCAATTACAAAACATTTATTAATAGAGTGGATGGGGTCTAAATTAACTATGCCTTCTTGGAGATAAATCAGTGATACCCGATATAGCAAAAAATGCATTTACCCTTATTAAGATTGGTTGTATCACAGCTGCCAGGATGATTTTACTCAACTGGAAATGCCTCAAAACCCCATACCTGAAAGATTGGATTGATGGGATGATTTAAATTACTTCATATGAGAGCATGTTAGGGAGACTGCATGGTGAGAGAGAAAAAAAAACATAATTTGTGGTCATTTTTGGCAGCATGAAGAGTGAATTAACGGTTTCAATTTTCAATTTCCATGTGCTTTTGTTTTGATTGTATTCCACTTATGGTTAATGATGACTGAATGTGTAATTGCAAAGGTGATTACTGAATACTGTGGTGATGTACTAAGAAAAAAAAAAAGACATTTGGTAATACACGATTAAGCCATGTTGTCCACAGGTTGTTACCTCAGATTTGTTTGCATGATTCTCAAGCTCAAGGTTCCAGTGCTTGATTACTTTAGTGATTCCCAGTGAATGTACTTGTAAGGGCTAGACACTCATTATTTAAACAAGGACATCCTCACTTTCATAAAGCCATCCAGACTGCAGCACCTCACGGATCCTTCCACACATCCAGGTGATTCAAATGAGAAATTATAAGAAATGGATATTAATGACCTGCTCTTGAATATTAATTGATATTGATATACCCCTCATTTGAGGTTGGAGGACATGGAAGCTTTCCCGAGGAGTGAAATGGCAAGAATAAAAACCTTGCTGTGGGAAATCAGATGGTGTTAAATTTAAAAGATTTTAAAAATTAAAAGATGAAAAATATCTCGGTTACCCATGTAACCCTCGTTCCCTGAAGGAGGGAACGGAGATGTACGTCAGAATGTGAACCGACGAATTGGGATTTCGTATGAGAGCCCAATCCGTCGGTTCACATTCTGACGTACGTCGAACGTGACCGACTGAAAGGGAACTGACGTGTTAAATTTGTCAGTTAAAACCTTGAGAAAAACTTGAAATGCCGTTCATGGCATAGGATGGAAAACTTTACAGAAAAAATTATATATAAAATAAATAAATAATAATAATTACTTTTAAAGTATAATATAATATAATAGAAGAATATGCAGAATTATATTATTATTACAGAAATGTACCACCGTATAAATTAGGTGTTTCTGCATGGAAATAAATAGTTACCTTTTATATTTTAGGGCAGGGTTCCTCACACTCGTTCCTGGAGGGCCAATGTCCTGCAGAGTTTAGCTCCAACCTTGATCAAACTCACTTACCTGTGATTTTCTAGTGATCCTAAATACATTGATTAGCTTGCTCAGGTGTGTTTGATCAGGGTTGAAGTTAAACTCTGCAGGACAGTGGCCCTCCTGGACCGAGTGTGAGGAACCCTGTTTTAGGGCAACCTGGTCTCACAGAATTCCGTGAAATGAACACGGGCCCCTTAACTCAAAATCCGTGGCAGTTTCACAGAATCACCGAAAATTCTGTGATGGGTCCACGGAAGTGATGCCTATGCAAGTCAATGACAGTAAAAAGTAAACATGATTTTATGAATATTTATAGGCTACTTTTTTATTTTGGAGCAACTAACTCCACTCCTACCCTAAACTTACCCACTCTCAACAATATAAAACACATAACGTCTCGGTTACGTATGTAACCCTCGTTCCCTGAAGGAGGGAACGGAGACGTACGTCGGAACTGACCGACGAATTGGGATCTGATCTCAGAGACCAATCTACTTCGAGTGTATTAAAAACGAGCCAATGGAGATTGGCATGCGATCCACGCATTCCACGCACCGCCCCACAGCGCGGGTATAAATAAGGAAGTGGAATGCTTGATCATTGCTTTTTTCTGCTGAGGAGCCGAACTAGTGACTCGGCCCCCTAGCGGAAGCACAGCACCTGGCGACGGGACGTACGTCTCCGTTCCCTCCTTCAGGGAACGAGGGTTACATACGTAACCGAGACGTTCCCTTTCAGTCGGTCACGTTCGACGTACGTCGGAACTGACCGACGAATTGGGATCCCTACCAAAACGCCAGGGCGCTGGCCCTTCCAGCGTCCTGCTTGAGCGCACTGGACCGTCTTAGATGGTACGGAAGTCAGGGCTCCAAGCAGGGAGGTCAGTCACTGCTGTTTCTGCAAGACCCACTCAGTGTGACTATTGGATAACGCTGGGAAAGCGTGCCCGTCTCGGGAGATGGTACGCTGCGGAGCCACGTCCTTCAGTAGAAGGCTAGGTGGCAGAATACACATAAGGACTAACCTGGCAGGGTAGTGCAACATATGGCAGTCTCTGGGGTGGTTCCAGCCTGGTCCCAGGGGGGAAAGAACACGCCCAGAGACGACAGAGCGGGCTCTGTCAAGGGAAAGACACGGGGCTAGCCGAGTAGGGTAGCTGGTACCGTGGAAGAATACACATATGGGGTAGCTGTGAGGGGACCGCTACATATGGAACCCAGCCTACACACACGTTTCACAAGCATACGGGTGCAGGCCTGGCGTCAGACGGCCGCAACGTCTGGCACCGCAGGGGTGACGGAGGAGCTCGACAGGGTTAGCCGTTTCCGGGGAACACAACTGGAGAAAAATAGACGCACGTATCCGGCCCAGAGGGCGGGAGTGGCGTTGCAAGCCGACACTTAGAACGGGCACTTAGCGCTACTGGCCACTGGGGGCGAGGATGCGGGAAGATACCGGCTCTACACGGAGGCTATAGAATCTAGCGAACGTGTTAGGTGTCGCCCAGCCCGCAGCTCTACATATATCTGTCAGCGAGGCGCCTTGAGCCAGCGCCCAGGAAGAAGCAACACTCCTTGTTGAGTGTGCTCGCAACCCGAACGGGCAAGGCACGTCTTGGGACTGGTAAGCCAAGACGATAGCATCCACTATCCAGTGGGCCAACCTCTGCTTGGAGACAGCCTTTCCCTTCTGCTGGCCTCCGTAACAGACGAAGAGTTGCTCTGAGGTCCGAAAGCTTTGAGTCCGGTCGACGTAAGCGCGGAGAGCGCGGACGGGACATAACAAAGCCTGGGCTGGGTCTGCCTCCTCCGAAGGCAGCGCTTGCAGGTTCACTACCTGGTCCCGGAAGGGAGTGGTAGGAACCTTGGGCACGTATCCAGGCCGGGGTCTCAGGACAACGTGAGAGTTGGCCGGCCCGAATTCTAGGCACGATTCGTTGACCGAAAGTGCATGCAGGTCCCCTACCCTCTTGATGGAGGCCAATGCCGTCAGAAGCACTGTCTTCATTGACAGGATTTTAAGCTCCACAGACTGCAAAGGCTCAAAGGGAGGGCTCTGAAGTGCTCTGAGCACTAGAGCTAAGTCCCAAGAGGGTAACGAGTTTGGACGAGGAGGATTTAGCCTCCTCGCACCTCTGAGGAACCTGACGATTAAGTCGTGCTTTCCTACGGACTTACCTTCGACTGCGTCGTGATACGCCGCTATTGCTGCGACGTACACTTTGAGGGTGGAGGGAGACAGCCTTCGCTCCAGCCCATCTTGCAGGAAAGAAAGCACGACACTAATCGAACACCTTCGGGGGTCTTCCCGGTGGGAAGAGCACCATTCAACGAACAGGTTCCACTTCAAAGCGTAGAGGCGCCTCGTAGAGGGGGCTCTAGCAGAAGAGATGGTGTCTACCACTGCCTGTGGTAGACCACCTAGAACCTCCGCGTCCCGTCCAGGGACCAGACATGGAGTTTCCAGAGGTCTGGACGCGGGTGCCATAGAGTGCCCCGTCCCTGAGAAAGAAGGTCCCTCCTCAGGGGGATCGGCCAAGGAGGGGCTGTCGCGAGGAGAGTTAGTTCTGGGAACCAGGTCCGGTTGGGCCAGTAGGGCGCAACTAACAAGACCTGCTCCTCGTCCTCCCTGACCTTGCACAGGGTCTGTGCAAGAAGGCTCACTGGGGGAAACGCATATTTGCGCAGGTCCCGGGGCCAGCTGTGCGCCAGTGCATCCGTGCCGAGGGTGCCCCCGGACAGGGAATAGTACCACTGGCAATGGGTCGAGTCCGGAGAGGCAAACAGGTCTACCTGTGCGGCTCCGAAGAGGTCCCATATCAGCTGGACCGCCTGGGGATGGAGTCGCCACTCCCCCGGAGGTGTCGACTGGCGAGAGAGCTCGTCGGCTGTCTGGTTCAGCGCACCTGGGATGTGAATGGCACGAAGCGACCTCAGATGCTTCTGACTCCAAAGGAGGAGGTGGCGGGCGAGTTGGAACATGCAACGGGAGCGTAGACCACCCTGACGGTTGATGTACGCAACGGCCGCAATGTTGTCCGTACGGACCAGTACATGCTTGCCACGTAGCGGCCCCTTGAGGCGGCGCAGTGCCAAGTGTACCGCTAACAACTCGAGGCAATTGATATGCCAATGCAATTGAGGTCCCGTCCACAGACCTGAAACTGCATGCCCGTTGTACGTGGCCCCCCAGCCCGTGGAGGAGGCATCCGTGAAGAGCACAGCATGCCTGGACACTTGTTCTAAGGGCACCCCAGCCCGGAGAAACGAAGCGTCGGACCATGGGCTGAAAGTTTGGCGGCAGTAAGGAGTCACTGGGACCCGGTACTGGCCGCTCTGCCACGCCCACCTCGGGACTCGGCCATGGAGCCAGTGTTGAAGCGGTCTCATATGAAGCAATCCGAGCGGCGTTACCGCGGCTGCAGATGCCATATGCCCCAGGAGCCTCTGAAAAAATTTCAGTGGGACCGCCGTCCTGTTCTTGAACGAATTCAAGCAGTTCAACACCGACCGGACCCGCTCTTCCGTGAGGCGCGCAGTCTGGCTGACCGAATCCAGCTCCATACCGAGATAAGAGATCCTCTGTGCGGGACAGAGTTTGCTCTTCTCTCGGTTGACCCGAAGGCCCAACAGGCTGAGGTGACTGAGCACCATGTCCCTGTGTTCGCACAACTGCTCCCGAGACTGGGCGAGTATAAGCCAGTCGTCGAGATAGTTGAGGACGCGAACGCCGCGTTCTCTGAGCGGAACAATGGCTGCCTCTGCGACTTTCGTGAAGACGCGAGGCGACAGGGACAGCCCGAAGGGCAAGACTTTGTACTGATATGCCTTCCCCTCGAACGCAAAACGTAGGAACGGTCTGTGTCGAGGAAGGATAGAGACATGAAAGTACGCGTCCTTCAGGTCGATCGCTGCAAACCAATCTTGGGGACGGATGCATTCGAAAATGCGTTTCTGCGTTAGCATCCGGAACGGGAGCTTGTGCAGGGCCAGATTCAGGATACGCAGGTCCAAGATTGGCCGTAACCCACCCCCTTTCTTGGGTACAATGAAGTAGGGGCTGTAGAACCCCGCCTTCATATCGGCTGGAGGAACCGGCTCGATCGCGTCCTTCGCCAGCAGGACATCGATCTCTGACCGCAAGACCTGGGCATCGCTGCTCCGCACTGAGGTGAAGAGGATGCCCTTGTACTTGGGAGGCCGGCGAGCGAACTGAATCGCGTAGCCGAGTCTGATGGTACGGATGAGCCAGCGAGACGGCCTGGGGAGCTGAAGCCAAGCCCCCAGAGACCGTACAAGCGGGACCAACGGCACCACAGACGTACCCGGGGTGGGGCAGCGAAGTGGAATGGACGGACCCGACTCGGGAGGCCCGGAGGCGGCCCGGAGTGTTGTCCGAATATTCCAGGGCGGGGCAGAGTGTGGGTGAGAAGGCCCGGGGGCGTTCTCGGTGCCCACACTGCTGCCCCCTGGCGAGGGGGAGAGGGGAGGAAAGGAGTGGCAAGGCCCGGGGGCGTCGCGCACTGCCAACCTGGCCCTCTTGGGGCCCAGGGAAAATAGAAACTGCTCTTTTATTGAGAATGTGGGTGCCGCTGGACTCCGGAGAGCCAGCGGCAGAGATGTAACACCAGTCGGGGCCCCCCGGTCCTCCTCCGGGGGGTGGGAGAAAGATGCGGACATCATCTCCCTCAGAGCAGCTCCCGTCTTCCCTGGGCTGCCCGTCTCAGGGCCGCTTCCCCTTGCGCTTGCCGGCTGGTTTAGCGGAGCCCTGAGCGGGTTGGGCGCCTCCCTTACGTCCGGCACCCTGCTTTCCCGGTGGAGGCTGCTGCTTGGGTTTCGCAGGGGCGGAGGCGGACGCAGGGGGACGCCCTCGGCGACGAGCAGGCGGAGGTGCTGCCGACGACAACTGGGTGGAGGCAGCAGCGGGTCGTCGGGGCAGGATGTTTTTGATGGCCTCCGTCTGCTTCTGGGCCACGAGAACTGCTGGGCGAAGCTCTCGATGGCGTCGCCGAAGAGGCCGGCCTGACAGACAGGGGCGTTGAGAAACCGGACCTTGTCGGAATCACGCATGTCTGCCAGGTTCAGCCACAGGTGGCGTTCCTGGACCACTAGTGTGGACATCGCCCGACCCAGGGAGCGTGCAGTGACTTTCGTCGCCCGGAGAGCGAGGTCAGTCGCCGCACGCAGTTCCTGCATAACACCCTGGTCGGAACTACCCTCGTGCAATTGCTTTAGCGCCTTGGCCTGGTGGACCTGCAGGAGCGCCATAGCATGCAGAGATGATGCGGCTTCCCCGCAGGCGGTGTAAGCCCTGCCCGTGAGACCGGACGAGAACTTACACGCCCGGGAGGGGAGACGCGGGGCACCCCGCCAGTCCGCAGCGGTCTTGGGACACAGTTGCATCGCCACAGACCGCTCGACTGAGGGGATTCCCACGTAGCCCTTAGCCGCACCACCATCGAGAGTAGTGAGGACGGAGGAGTCAGTCGACCGTGAGCGAGCGTTGTAAGGCGCTACCCACGATTTCGTGATCTCCTGATGCACTTCCGGGAAGAAAGGAACCGGGGCGGGGCGCTGAGAACCAGCACGGGCCGTCCCGAGAAACCAATCGTCCAACCGCGAGGGTTCGGGACACGGTGGAGGGTTCCACTCGAGCCCGACACTCGCGGCGGCCCGGGAAAGCATAGCCGTAAGCTCTGGGTCGGACTCGGGCAACGCTGTCACACCCGAAGGGGGCAGCGCAGCCGAATCTTCATCCTCAGAGCCCATTAGCTCGTCCCCCGATGCTGCAATCGACAGCATGTCCTCAGCCGGAGCCCCAAAAGAAACGCCTGGGACCTCCCGGGGGAGGCCAGCGCGCTCTTCTGGAAGCTCCACCGGCGCAGCGGAGGGGGGAGGGGCCCGAGGAGCCGTTTGACCCGTCGGGGAAGCCCTCACAGTAACCCTCAGGTCCCCACCAAGGCCATCAGCCAAAGTAGCAGCCCTCTGCTTTGCAGCGGGAGGACCACTAGATCGGGGGATGCGCAATGGTGCTCCGCCTCTTTCGAGGTAATGGAGTCTGGACCGTAAAACTGCGATGGTCATGTTCCCGCAATGGGAACATGAGTCATTCACGAACGCAGCCTCAGCGTGCTGAACGCCCAAACACGTGAGACAACGAACGTGACCGTCAGCTGGGGACAGATATCGACCGCATCCAGAAACACACGGTTTGAATGACATCTTGAAAAAGACGCAGGGTCAAACCGTGTTGCTCTTTTAGAAAGGAAACTGCTCTTTTAACGTGCTGAAGCACTCAGGGAGATGACCGCGGCACCACACAGTACAAAGGTGCAAGCCTGTGTGTGCACTCAGAAATAGGAAACGCCCAGCGAACCAACAGCTGATCTCCGTCTGAAGCGGCACTCGCTGACGCGCTGTCACACCCGCACTGGAAGCAGATCCTCTCACGAGACTCGTCAAAAACACTCTTCGTAGAAACACGAAACATTCACTTTTCGGCTCCGAAGTAGAAAGCAATGATCAAGCATTCCACTTCCTTATTTATACCCGCGCTGCGGGGCGGTGCGTGGAATGCGTGGATCGCATGCCAATCTCCATTGGCTCGTTTTTAATACACTCGAAGTAGATTGGTCTCTGAGATCAGATCCCAATTCGTCGGTCAGTTCCGACGTACGTCGAACGTGACCGACTGAAAGGGAACATGCAAATACAAGTACAGTCACAGGTATTTATTGCAAAAACTGACCAAAAACAGCATAAAAGTATTAACTCATGTTGCATTCCAAGTCTTCTGAAGTCACACAATGTCTTTATGTAAAGAACAGAGTTGATCTTAATGTTTTAATCGCTAAAATGATGATCCCGCCGCTCCATGAACACACTCATTCATATCTCATTCAAATAATACACAAGACTCTTTAGCGTGACGCAATCTGTCACGAGACACACGAGAGCCAATGGCATTTTACAATCAAAGCCGACGTAATGACGCAATTGGTCACGAGACATACGACAGCCAATGCTGTTAAAGCTGACGTAACGTTTCTTCCGGCGGTAAAATTTGAAATGTGTTTTTGATCTTTGGCGGATGGACTCGACGCTGCTGATCGCTTTTGGGGATTTTCTTCACACAAATTAATCGTTTGGCCTCGGAACACTTGGAATATTTGTACTTTTTGAATAAATTGTGCCTGCAGTCATATCTGCCTGTTATATCCTGTTTTTTATAATACACAAATGGGTAGGTTTAGGGAAGGGATTGGGTTACGTGTTCAAAACGTGTCTGAATACTGTAAATAAAGAAAAAATGAAAATAATTATAAATAAAATTATGCAGGCTGATTAAATCGAGAATCACACTCCATGTCATAATGGCAAAAATCATAGTTTCATGATGATAACCATGCCCAAAGCGTCTGTATACTGTCATTGACTTACATAGGCATCACTTCCGTGGACCCATCACGGAATTTTCGGCGATTCCGTGAAACTGCCACAGATTTTGAGTTAAGGGGCCCGTGTTCATTTCACGGAATTCTGTGAGATCAGGTTGTTTTAGGGGGTCCCTTCATAAAGTTAACTCTTTCCCTGCCAAACACAGAATTTTCCGTTATTTGTGAGAAAACGCTTCCCTGCCAAACACGGAATTTTCCGTGTTTTCACTGTTATACGCTAGGGGGCGCTATTAGGCATCTTCTGAATGAGTACAGAATCTCCTGATCAAAACACAGGCGAGGAAAACAAGCGATCGTAAGCAGATGCATGTGTAAAATAACGTGATCATCAACATTAAACATCACATAAATCAAAACTGCCTAATGTTACTGAATGAAATGTTGACCCAGAACGAGCTATAGAACTGTGCAAGCATTAGGGGTGTTGATGGACTCGATTTACTCCATCTGTGTTTGATCATCTGAATCTGATCTGGATGTAGTCTTTGACAAAAACGTGATTTTCTCACCTTTTCGTTCAAAATGTTGCTTTTTTTATGAAACGTACCAATATTTAAGTGTTGATAAAAAAGGAATGTATGAAGCTAGAATATTTTTTGTTGTTGTTTAAAAGCAGAGGGTCTGCTCTTTCTTTTGATATAGTGCATGTTCAGATATTCAAACAACAAAATATTCTATTGACCATTACATTTTTGTGAAAATGATCAAAAACCCTGGCGGTGGCTGGCAACTTTTTCTTTTTTTTTACGCTGGAGGGGAACGAGTTAATCACTATATTTGGGGGTCCATGGCGTAAAATAAGCTTTACGATATCCTGTATAGCCAAATAACAAAGGGCTGTAAATAATGGGCTGCTTAATTATCATTCCAGCTAAAGCAATTAGCTGCAGCTGGACTTGGATGAGGGTGAACATCTGTCCAAAATGCTGTTGATATAAAACATGGAGGTTGTAATCTGAATTACTTTGACCATATAAACAATCTCAGCTGATGCAAGCCAAAAAAAAATGTCCAGATCCATTTAATTTTCCAGAGGGGAAAAAACATGGGGGCTCTTTACAAAATAAATAAATAATAATAAATAAAATAAAAAAATCCTTTAGTCCTTCGAAGGTCGAGAGAAGTAGCTTGCAGAGAATAGCACAAAATAATAGCACAACAGCGGAGAAGAAAAAAAAAGTTGGAAAGATACATTATTTATCTGAACCAGATAACCCTCATCAATAAAAAGGAGAAATAGGTGAATTTTGATAACCTGCATTAATCAGTGGGTGTGTGTACATGTGTCTGGGTGTGGTTTGCGGACAGTGTAAAGAGACAAATAATCAGAGCTGTTGTCGTAATCAGCCAACACAGCCCTGAAGACTGATGTGTGTATTTGTACGCATTAATCTCCATATGTCCTTTAGGTACTCTCTCTCTCTCTCTCTCTCTCTCTCTCTCTCTCTCTCTCTCTCTCTCTCTCTCTCTCTCTCTCTGGAGGGTTTAAGCTCACTACCTCTAAGTGGCAATGTGGCATTGCAAATGATGATATTCATTTAAAACTAGCAATTTATTCTGGCTAAATTACACAACATAAAACAGCACATTAAATTTCTAAACGTTCCTCTACATGCATGCACACTTTGCCAATGCATTCTTACATCATGATTAATTACTTAGAACTAATCACTCAAATCATTGCATTTTGGATGCAGCTAAACTTATAATTGGTGATTCAAGCACTTTAAGGCGGCTGATTTGAAACTTCCAGGTAGATCTCCATTTAAATTGGTTCTCTCATGCCCTGCAGTGGATGCAATGGAATAAAAACTTTTGAAATAATATTATGTTGAGCTCTCTTTGACTGACTGAAATTCAAATACATATATGCATACCTTATTCTAATGAAACCTGATCTAGAATTCACTCTATTTTGTCCTTGAACAGTCGAAATGCACCAAGCAAATCATTGTTAGTTTATATGCAATTTATAAGCAATTTATCATGTTTGGCTGGTTAGCTTGATCTTGTTAGTATAAGCTGCTGTCATGAACAATTTAGTCAGTCTGTTGAATTCAGTAAGCATGGAACACCAATGGGGTAACCATTTGTAATGCCTATTCAAAAAAATTAAAGTTATAAAAATGAATGCATTCATATAACAATACCTATTTGAACATGAACTGGCTAGCGTTGTGCTAAGCTGCCTGGTTAAAACCCCCACAAAAACGCCTTAGAATGTTGGTTGTATTCACTGAAAAAATTGTTTGTCAAATTTACAGAAATGCGACAGACCTGTTAACTGGTTAACTGTAATTTAACTTACAATATATCTATATGATGTTATTATACTAAGCTTAATTAAACTATCAAAACCTGCTTTTCTACTTAAGGTGTACTGATAATAATCCAGTTGGTAAAATGGAAACCCACATGAATCATAGTTCATCAGAAGTGGCCTGTACATAAAACATAAAAATGATGAAACATTAACTAAACAACATAAAATCACCTTAATGAACTACATGGTTGTAAGTATAAAATATGCAAGCACCAATATGCCATTTACAACACGTTCTCATACCCAACTTGTCACATATTGACGCTTGGTCAGGACCCCTCTGCGTCACTTTTTAACTCATAGGGTAACCCTTTAGCATAATTTTTCAACGCGCAGGGTACTCCATTGATTTCATTTGTTTGCCCAATGCATCAGATCAAGACACATTTAATTCTTTGCATTTGTAAAAGTAGACATGATTTTATAAATATTTATAGGCTACTTTTATATTTTGGATCAATTACCCCTTGCCTACTACACCTACCCACTTCTCAACAATATAAGACACGTAACAGGCAAATAAAAGTACAGTCACGGGTATTTATTGCAAAAACTGACCAAAAGCCGTGAAAAAGTATTAACTCATGTTGCATTCCAAGTCTTCTGAACTCATACTATATCCTAATGTAAAGAACAGAGTTGATAATAATGTTTTGCTGAAATGATGATCCCACGCTCTGTGAATTCAGACATATCTAATGATACACAGACTCTTTAGCATGACACAATCGGTCATGAGACACACGGGAGCCTATGCAATTTCACTATCAAAGCTGACGTAACGTTTCTTCGGGCGGCAGTTTTTGAATGTGTGCAAGATCTTCGCCGGATGGAGATCCTGATTTGGGGGATTTTCTTCAAACAAATCAATAGTTTGGCCTCGGAACACTTGGAATATTTTTTGAATGAATTGTGCCTGTAGTCGTATCTGCCTTTTATATCCTGTGTTTTATATCATATAATACGCAAATGGGAAAGTTTAGAGATGGGGTTGGGTTATGTGTTCAAATGTGTCTAAATACAAATACAAAAAAATAAAAATGTAAATAAAATTATGCTACTGCCAGGGACAACGGATGAAAAATAGCCTTTTGGCTAACTCTGGTGCATTTACAGCAATGTCAATTAATGTACACTGTCCCTGTCAAATAAATAAATAAATTAAATTAAATTGAGAATCACACTCCAACATGTCATAATGGCAACATAACCCAATATATAATTTCATCATGACGATAACATTCCCATGCCCAATGAGTCTGTGTATGAAGCCAAAGGTTTCTCACTGGAAACAAAAATTATGCTAAAGGGTACTTCTGTGCGTTAAAAAGTGAAACAGGGGGTCCTGACCAAGTGTTAATATGTGACGAGTTGGGTGTGAGAACGTGTTGCCTATTTTTAGTTGCTTACTGTAAATTGAACAGAATGCCAGTGTGGGTTTCTGATGCAACTGGCATGTTAAGCAAACTATAGTTTAATTTCACAACCTATAACTTTTGTTGTATACTATTATATAAAGCATAATTGACAAAACATAAATGCTCATAATAACGGTTCAGATGATATACATAATCACGTAATGTTTTATACAATTAATAGAGTACTGATTATTTCAGCCAATGGAAAATCTATTTAATAGGTGGGCCGAATTTTTCAAGACAGCGGATTGCCTTTAAAATGAATGGAAATGCTAACGGACAACGTTTTGGAAAGGATGTGGCGTCAGAAGATACTGGCAGTGTCCCTGTGCCACACCTGAGTCCCCACTGTCACACGTGTCTTCCTGTTGTCCTTGTCCGCCCCCCAGAGCATCTCTCGCTCATGTCCTCTCCGTCACCCAGTGCTAATGAAATCATCTCCCACTCTCTCAAAGCAGAGAAGCCATTCATTATGCAGTCTACACTTCTAAAAATGAAAAGTCAATAAGACAAAAAGCAGATGCTGTGTTCCCTCAATGTCCTCTCAGTTGTTTGGCCTCTGGAGGAGGTGTTCAGAGAAGATACGAGCTCACAGCTGGAGTTGAGCGTGAGAACAGCCCATGCACAGATTATTTTCCTGTCCCCCAATTTCAATCATCTGTGCAGGGACCTCATGGCAAACAGCGGGATGCCTCAGGTTAGCACAGAAGGATGGAGGGATGGAGAGAGAGAATGAAAACAAGATCTGACAGCACAAGCTTGATGCTGCATTTCATCACCAGCTCACTTCCAGAACACACCCCATCAACACCTGCAACTAAATCCTGCCCCACAATAATTTAGCAAGGCAGTATGTTTCTGCAAAAAGTTCGTGAGGAGCATTATTTCAGACCACCACTTTCCAGAAACACAATTGAGGGTCACAAGGTGGGGATATCCTTAAAGGTTATAGCCTAAAGTACCAGGTCATTTTGTTTTGTAACACAAAACCTTTTTACCAAATTTCTCCAGACACAATTAACTCTCAGAAAAAAAGCTACAACAGCTGACACTGGTCCTTTGTAACTCACCCCTAAAAGGTGCAAAAATGGTCCAATTAAATAAATAATTACTAACTTTTGAGAAAATATTGAAATGCTGTGTATGTAAATACACTAGCGTTCAAAAGTTTAGGGTTGGTAAGAAATACTGTTTTTGAAAGAAGTATCTTAAGCCCTTTTCACACCGATTCTAGAAAATACACTGATAATGTGTCCCGGGTTCATTTGGTTCATTGACACTGCCAGTGATTTACCAGAAACTGTGCGTGCGTTCACACACATCCCATAAAGACACGTGACACTGATGTGTCGGTAATGTCTCTGCAGCGTCTTAAGTTTGCTTATGATCTGTGATTTCTCTCTCAAGAAACCACGCTTGTGCATTTTTTCTGATTCGATCATAAACTATAGCGCATCGTGTACCATTCTACTAAGCTGGTGAATGATCTTAGCTTCAGTGTCATCACTACGACAGCCCTTTACGGCATTGATCCAGCCTTTTGCTCACACAGGGCGTGTTCCGGGACTAATCCCGGGAATGTTACTAGGTTCCCATTCCGGAATCAATCCCGGGACGTGTTTGCGTTCACACAGAATTTTATTAAAATTTATTAAAATGCTATAAAACTAGTAACATTATTTCAATTTAAAATATTTTCTATTTTGATTAATTTAATGTATTCTTGATGCATAAAAATATAAATTTTGTAAAACTGATGTAGTGTATAATATGTGTGTTTCTTCAGTTATGGACACTTTTGGCCCTGTGGCTCATAAATAAAACATTTTACGCTAAAAACGTCCTACAGTGTATATATTGTGTTTTACTGCGTGATTTATTAGATGGAATAAAATGGCTGATTCCTTCGTCTTTTAAGGCTAATTTGTTACTTAAATACACTCAATAGATCAATACAGATATTTCAAATTAATATATATATATATATATATATATATATATATATATATATATATATATATATATATATATATATATATATATATATATATATATATATATATATATATATATATATATATATATATATATATATATATATATATATATATATATATATATATATATGGGTAATTTTAATAAAAATTAAGTCCTTGGATATAAGTTGAAGATACACTCAAGAATATATTTCCTTAATAAGATACAGTTCAAATGTCCTGTGGCCCCCTCTGAAATTCCGACCACCCCATGTTGGGTTGCAGTCTTAGCCTCAGACATTACGCCCAAGGACCGTTGGCTGAATGTCTGATGCATAAGGCACACAAAATGGGAAACACTTCAGGAGTATTGAGTTCGTCATATGATTGGTTGAAGATGTGTGTCGTGTTCTTTAACGGTCGGCTGGGAAACAAAACCGTCATGACGCCAAATCCCCTTATGGAAGAAAAAAGCCAACGTGTTTACAACTGTGACAATGACGGTTATCGGAATTAACTAAGCGTTGGATTTTCAGGTATGTAAAGTTCACAGCACCATTGTTGTGCCATAGTTGCAGTAAACTTGCACAACATTTTTGAATGAATTGCACGCTGGTCTGTCATCGTGGGGACATTGACTTTACATTTTCACACTCTTTAACATGACGCTGAACAAAACAAATTGTGATTAGTTGCCTTACATGTTGCTCAGACGTCATTGTAACGGAGTATGTAGGTTCAGGGAAGAAGGAGGCGGGAGGTGGACGAGCGAGAGACATGGGAGGAGCGAGCGAGATCGGTGTGCGTGATTGAGAATGAACGTCACCTGCAAGGCACACCGGTCTCGCTCGCTCCTCCCATGTCTCTCGCTCGTCCACCTCGCCACAGTCATCTTGGGCGGTTCTTGGCCAATTAAAGCTGCTATGGATTCCAGACCTTCTGCCATCAGTCTGAAGGTCTGGCTATGTGAGACTAGTTGGGTTGCGACCTCAAGGTTGCGAAACCATGGGCCTAAATAAACAAAGACCATGACAGACTACAGCTCTCAGATATTTAAGCGACTCCCTTATGAACACAGGATGAAGTCATGATCGCAGTGCTCCCGCTTCATGCTCACCACAACGCAACTGTACATCCATCACCTGAACTTATGGGCCATATTATAAAAACAGAGACCTCTGGAGTCCTGGGCCAAGCTATCAGAGGACAGCCCAGCTCTCTGGCTCTCAGCACCTCTATACAATTTCTGTTTGAAGATTAATGTACTTGCAGCGAGCGGGATCAGGGAGGAGAGAGCAAGGAGAGAAAGGAAACAAACAGGAGTGCAGGACGAGAGGTGATACAGTATAACTTTGCTGGCTTTTTTGGAGCTAATCCCTGCAATGAAATTCCCTAAATGTTCAGACAATGTCGAGAGAGCCTAAAGGCAACAGTTCTGCAGAGTTGGTAATGTCAAAGAGAGGATATAGAGGGCACATTGGCGAGAGCGCTAAATGACTCTGGTCATTTAATTGGTATAAACCCACTATTCTTTTCTTTTTTTCAATTAAAACTGACCCGAATGTTATTCAGATGATTATTTAAAAACTAAGGCTCAGATTGCTTTTCATAGTGAAAATTATGACATTATTTAAATAAAAATTAAGTAGTGGAGAAAACATTAAAGTCCCCATGAAATCAAAATTTCACATTTATTTGTTTTTTACTTTTAGTATCACTATGTTAGCCTTAATGTTATCTATAAGCTAGTGAGCTCCAAAACAATGACACAATTTGCATTCAGAAGATATAAGCGTTCAGAACTTTCAGCTCTCACTTCCGCCAATATGGATCAAAGATTTTGATGACATCACTCTGCACTTCAGCTTCTCATCAGATTTCCTGCCCAATCAAATGCTCTCTAGAATCTGAAGCGTCCCGCCCCCCTACACTAATAGACACTGAAGCTGTGGCTGAAACTGTGCTATAAACAAAATGACATTGGATTTCTTTTTTTAAATGGGAGGAGCTTATCGATATGTCCTGCCCTGTCTTTCTGTCATGTTTATTTGGTTTACTTTTTTATTATTATTATTTTAGATGTATCGGTAGGTTTATGTTAGCCTGACGTCGTCATACTCAATTCTAGTCAGAATATGAGTCTGATACTGCTCCGTTGGGCTGTGATTATGGGGCGTGTTTCAACCGAACCAGGAAAGACCTCAATTGGATAGACCTATAACCAATCAGAGCAGCGGAGCGACGCATAACTTTAGTTGTCAAATGTCAACAGAACTCAACTGCACTGTGTTGCCAAGTCCACGGGTTGACGCAACCCCAATTATGTGATATACAGACCCAGGAATGCAAATTTTAGCAAGCAGCCCTGCCAAAATAACACATATTTTACACCCCAAACGCCTTTTTGGCCCCCCTGGAAAGCTATTGGGCTTGTTTTTGGCTAGTTTGTTTTTAGGACGTTAGAATTTTTTGGCTAGTTTTGAGAACGTTAGCAATTGGGCGGGTTTTGTTGTAAAACTTGGCAACCCTGTCTGCACGCACGCTGGAATAAGTAGCCTAACGTTAGAAGAGAAAGATGAGTGTAAACGATCTTTGCCGGTGTTGTAAATAAAGAATTTAAGGATACACAGAGTACTTACCAACACCATCATCATTTCTGAGAGAAATAGTAAAGCTGAATGCATATACGATTAAGTTCTCCGTTTAGGATTAGAACAAATTCAACCCAAGCGCCTTTGATGACGTGGATGATTACGTTATTGTTTATCATCTATCCATCATCGTCTAAAGCCCGCCCTGACAATTTCATTGGTCCGAACAGTTTCTGTTTGGGCATAATTACTTCTCTACCGATCAAGTCCAGACCTAACTGCCCGAGGAAACATTTTGTGGGCGGGGCTAAGTTCGGCTGGCATCCAGGCTAGGTTTATGTAAGAGTAGGGTTTTTTTTTTTTAAACCTTTCTTTTTTACTTCATTTCTTGGCCAGTTCTTCATTTGTTTTTGGTCAAGATCATGTATTGACAATGCAAGAGTCTAGCACTCTGTAAAGTCTCCTCCAGCACATCCCAAACACGGTCTGGACTCAATTCATGTGTGAAAATGATCCTTCATGCTCCCTCACAACCATTCTTTGAACCTGATGAATCTTGACATTGTCATCCTGGAATATGGCCATAATGTGTCTTCCTACATGGTTGTTTAAAGCTGCAGTCCGTAGTTTTTCCTCTGTTCGAAATCTGCAATTGCAATTATTTGCGGAATTATCAACTTTACGTGAATCCAATGTTTTGAAGAGCATGTATGGCTGTCAGTCACTGCGCGGTGTGGATACTGTCATTCAGAATCACAGATTATACTTTTTGAAAGTATGACCAACATAATAACTTTCACCGCAAAATGTAATCTGAACAAGTAAGTAGATAACATCCACTTTTGTTCTGACCAACTAAGGGGAAAAAAGCATTGCAGTATATCGCGATGATTAAATCTAACGATCGCTTATCATATCATGTCAAACCGTGCAAATTATACTTTGTTTTCAAATTGTTAATGTTAACAACATCGTGATAGTGTGACTACATTTAATGTGTATTAGGGCTACCTGTAGTTTAGTTTCCATTTCTGTGCAGTCTAATTTCTAACTGTCATGTACCAACAAATTATGAGTGGAGGTGAATTGCTCCCTCTCATAGCTAGCACAAAATAATAGATTTTTACCATAATGCATGTGTGAATTAAGCATGCTAAGTGTGTTTCTATTACATAATTGAACCATTGAAATGTCTTGTCCAGCAGAAAAAACTCTGCGTCTGTTTTAAACCGCTTTTACATGTATGTAGAGTCTCTTTTTTTCTGTAGCCACTCCGAGGGTGCATCTCAATCAGCCCCCTAGCTCAGTAGTCAGGGCACTGATCATGGAGTTCTAGGGGGCTGATTGAGACACACCCCAAAAGTCTGAAGTCTTTTGCATTTTACAACGGGTGAATCTCCAGTTGTCACTGGTGATTGTCGTTTGAACCTTTCTGGATCCGCCATCAAATTGATAAGTTTAATTATATCAAGTGCTGTGAGAAAAGGCTATAAATCTCCACCTCCAACATCCTCACACGCAATATAGCCTACTAGCTGGGACACCTTCTTTATGTGTACAGATGTGACATATTGACGCAAAGAAAAGCTTGAATTTCCCGCGGAAATCCACCAGTACCACTGGAATTAAAAACATTATTACAAGCTTACTGTTGTAAATCGAGCTAAGCTAAGCAGATAGTATTGAACACTAGCTGGTTATGTATTTGCTCAAAAAAGTATTTTGGATCATTTTTAACCCAAAACAGTTACGGACTGCAGCTTTAAGAAATGAAAAGCTACACACTCTATCAATTAGGTTTGGAAGAACTGTTGCCAAGGAAAATAATATGCTAGAAACATAAAAATCACTGCAATAATGATCCAATCATTGACTCTTAAGCATTTGCCAATTTCCTCACACACACACACACACACACACACACACACACACACACACACACACACACACACGCACACACACACACACACACACACACACACACACACACACACACACACACACACACACACACACACACACACACACACACACACACACACACACACACACACACACACACACACACACACACACACACACACACACACATGTATGCTCTCTTCAGAGGCACAAAACCAATACTAAACAAATAAAAAGAGACTAAATAGAACAGAGAAAATTACTATGAGGGCGACTTTTGCTCCCAAACATTACATATATGGGTAATTTTTATCACGTTTTAATTTGCATTTGTTCATTTCTGGTCCTACTGTGTACTTAATAAAGCTCCATGGAACACAAATAGATTTCATGTAAAATCTTTGCATTTATCATAAAACAGGACATAAGAGCCAGATAATGCTTGCTATGTTTCTATATACTATATACTATCTATATACTATTTAGAATCAGATTATTTAATTTCTAAAGGCATATCTGGACATTAATATATCATGTTCCAGCTGAAAAGACCATTGTATGTTGTGTTTTATATCCAACCAGTGAACAAACGAGAAACGGTAAATGGGAAACCTGGAATGAAGTGTTTACAAAACACAAACGATTACTAATTAAACAAATAAATTTAATTAAGCTAAATCAGTTAATCAAATTAAATTAGAAAAGTAAATGTTATCAACCAAGGTGGAAAAACACAGAATTTCCTAGAATGCCATTACCTATTGAATTTCTCTTTACTGTAATTCATTAAATTCCACTTCCTTTCATTGCAATTCAAATTTGTTTTCAACTCCCATGCAAGACGTGGCCAATTTAATTCAAATTCCAACTCATGGACTAAGCAGGAGTAAATTATTAATTTCGGAATTTTGCCCAACCTTGTCAAAGCAGCGCTAAAGCCACGGTCAAACTAGACTTTGAGCATGCAGCATTTCTACTCCACTTTACTGTAATGCTGCAATCCTGCACATCTAAAGATTGTGTTCTTTTATTTCAGCTAAAAGGTCATGCTGTGGCATATCAATCTTCTATTGGTCACATGTCTTAACGTGATACGAATACTCACAGGCCAGACTTCACCATAGTTGAAGCATTCATAAGCGTATGAATGGAAGTCAATGGGATGAAAAGTGTAGTGCGACCACCCCTTTACCCACACCAAATAGCCACAACCAGTGGACATTCTGAGAAAATCCACCAAAGTTTCAGCATGTATTTGTTGCCTGTTTCTAATACAAGGAAAATATGTGTGTTTGTTGTTTTCTCTGTTTTCCTTTGCACAGCAAAGCTGTGATGTGCTAGTCCATGAGCAGTAAGTGAGGGAGAGCATCTAGACTTCTGCTGGCTTTAGGGGTGGTTGCTTCTGCTCTGATCTTACAGCTACTTTGAGTCAGGTAGCTCTTTTTATACACACACACACAAACATAAACACTCTGCCTTGCATACCCAGGAGTGGGAAAAAATCCCTGACAAGCGAAGAGGATTCACTGGAAAACACCAGAAAACACAGGGACTCTAGAAACCCCTGTGGCTGCATTGAGATACCAGTAATTGATGGAGGTCCTGAGCCCAGCAGGAATGCAGCCTGATGTCTTCTGAAACCTGATGGTGAAACTGAGCTTCTACTGAAAACAAAAACACAGGTCTGCAGGATTGGTGCAATGGGGTTTTTCTGTGTAAATGTGAATGAGTTTTTTGTCAATCCAATCCATTTATGTACACTACCATTCAAAAGTTTGGGTATTTTTTTGTAATTAAGTATTGGTTTACAACGTCAAAATCGGCCGACATCGTTGTCTTACCTTTTTTTTTTGCTAAATGACATTTGTATTAGTCTTTGCATGTGCACTTTGTAAACACGGGGGCGATACTTCTGCCTACGTCTAGCATAGTCAATGGTGTGGAGAAAAATCCTGGAAAGTTTTCCTCAAAAAAAGTTATTTCTTTTCGACTGAAGAAAGAAAGAAATTAAGATCTTGGATGAGATGGGGGGGTGAGTAAAATATCAGGACATTTTCATTTTGAAGTGAACTAATCATTTAATGTCAATGTTGAAAACAGTTGAGGAAACCTCTATATTTTTCAGGATTCTTTGATGAACAGAAAATTCAAAACAACAGCATTAATTTGAAATATAAATATTTAACATAATCTCTTTACTGTCACTTTTGATCAATTTAATGTGTCATTGCGGGATAAAATATTATTATTATTTTTCTAAATGAAACCAAACTGATACACCGGCACTGTTCTGTACCTCACCATCATCATCTCTCAGACGCAAGCTTGACCTCGGTTGCTGGCACACTAACTAGACTAGTACCAAACTAGCACTAACCAGCCAGGACAAATTTGAAAAATGATGTACATTGTACAATCACAAAAGGCTTTGGGAGGTGGGTGTAACACTTTGGGTTTCATAGAGTCTAAAATGGGGTATAATGAGTCTAATGGTCTAAGTACTGGTTTATTTAAAAAAATAAAATGAAATAGCTTGAAACCCCCTAAAATCCCAGAAAACACAAAACACTGTTAATTAAAAAATATACACCAGGCACATGAACCGACAAAGACACAAATGAAATAAGGCGGCTTAAACATATAAAGGAACTAATTAACTGAAAGAAAATGCCAGGGAACAATCAGGAAAGCCTGACAAAAGGCAAGAAACCTGACACAAAACAAAAGATCTTCAGTTGCAATGGACAGGAATTGCCACTAGATTTTAGAGTTCTTCCAATTAAATCTCTGAATATAATGCAATCCAAGAAACAAAATCCCAAAAGCCCTTTGGAGTGCTATCAAATGCCAAAATGCCATCAAGGTAGAATAATTGAGTAAAAGCAACTATAATGTATTTTGTGTTTGCTGGCAACTTACTGACAATGATGAATCCTGAAATTGCCTTGTCTAACAATGATGAATCCTTGAAAAAGTATTTCTTTCATGTAAAGGAGCATATGCCAAATTGCCTTTTAGGGTTTGTAGGGCAAAGCTCTAGGAGTTCCAAACATGGAACAATTGTGGTGTAGATCAAACAATAAAGAGAGAATATGAAAAGCACATGAGCTATTAATGAAACGGGCGACTGTGAAATGAGAATCTGTGAACTCGGGTAACATGTCCATGAAAATATAGCTTAAAAATGCCACTCACCCACAGTGAGTTGTCCTGTCAGTTGGCCGAGGTTATTTCGCGCATTCACCGTCACATTGCGGTCTGACTGTAAGACCAGAGGACTGTCCTGAAACACAGTGAAGAAAGAAACTGATTGTATGATCCGGCATAATTAAAGAAGATAACGCAATAAGATTAAAAGGAAACAGAGTACACCAAAAGTAATAAACATTGCAATTTGGTTGCATAGTGATGTTGCACAGCATTCCAAGAACATTCTAGAACATTGACACCTAATATAATAATAAAAAAACTAAAACAAATAATACATTTTAGAAACATATAAAGGTGCAGTGTGTAGTATTTATGAGGATCTATTGACATAAATGCAATATAATATACACAAACTATGTTTTCAGTGTTGTATTAAGACCTTAAATAATGAACCATTCTGTTTTTATTACCTTAGAATGAGCCATTTCTGTCTACATACACTGCAGGTCCCCTTACCCTCTACAGTAGCCCTAAATGGACAAACTGCTCTACAGAGCGCTAGTCAATCTCTGCTGTCTCAGACAATGGCTTATTTGTCCTGTGTTGGCCACCGTAGCTTCTCTGTGCTTCGAAAGGGATGGTTGAGCGGTGGGATGTTGCAATTCACAACCTCGCCACTAGATGCTGCTAAAATTTGCACACTGCACATTTAGGGCCAGATTTACTAACAGTTTGCACCAGTTTCCCTTACAGACGCAAAATTCATGAGGAGAGTATCTAAATGAATCACGCAAGGTGATTTACAAAGGTTTGTGCTCGTCAATTTACAGTTTTTTGCGCCATTATTTACCTCCCAAAAAAGCATGTCTTAAACCAGACACTAACACTAACGGGTAGATTTCATTGGTCATTATGGAAATGATCCAGCTGCTTCTGTGTTCATTCATTTGTGCGATGTCAGTAGGTCACACGCAGAACTTTCCACTCCCATCAGTGCTTTTTTATGGAATTGCGCTCTCATGCTATTTTGCCCTCTTTAGTAAATCTGGCTCATAATGTATTTCCAACTACTTACTTTTTTCCTTAAACAGCCTCAATATGTCATCATTTTCAGTATGAAAAAGTAAACCGAGCCTGTTTATGGTTTTTAAATAATCATCTGAATAAGATTGGGGTTAGTTTTGACCCGGACATGGTATATATATATATATATATATATATATATATATATATATATATATATAAGGAGGAAAGTATAGTAATAACATGGTAAAACAAACATTTTGATGACTGATATTTGCATATTCACATATTAATGAGGAGTGACTGATCAGATGGTCTTTGTTGAAAAATATTAAGTTATGGCTGTTTTATTATCTCACGTCCTACCGAGTAAAACTGACCCGGGAATACAAAAGGTGTTTACAGTTTTTTTAATACAGTAGGAGGGTTAAGTGTAGGTTTCTTATAAGTAAAGCAGCACTGAAATACATTAAAATAAAATAAATCGACAGCTGCTAATGCCGGTTTTCATCAATCGTACTTCATTTGACGTAATTTGATTACAGAACCATGAAGAAAAACACTGGAGTCTCATATTTGATCTGTTCATCTGTCTTTTCTCTAACTATTGTCACTTCTCTCACTACAGTTTTATGTTATTGGTAAACACTTTCCTTTGAAAGATAGCAAAATAATTTTGATGACAGGCATATGTTGTACCAGGGGACCTGCTAACATCATTACAACGTTTCTGCAACGTTGTGAAAATATTTATGAGGGTAAAAACTCACATCTGTCATCTTAAGGGCACAGGATAAAAACATTAAGACTACTAGCAGTTGATGATGAGTTGAGGTATGATATGACTGACATTTACATCTGTATTTAGTACTGGTACTTGTGATCTGACCACCTGAAACAGATGTTCTAATAGATATAAACAGGGTGTGCAGGTAATATAATGCAAACGATAAAGAATGATAGACAGGATGTTAATGTGTTCAATGCGATGCTGTATGTGATATGAACTGTCAGAGACTCAGTGTGTATGTGTGTGTGTGTGTGTGTGCATACATGCATGCATGAATGCTCTCTGGCTTGCAGGGGTGTGTGTCTGTGTGTTCATGCATGCAGGAATGCATGCTGTGGATCACTGGTTTCAGTGTGTTTTTGTTGTGTGCAACTTTGATCCTACTGACCTACACATCCTCTTCAATAACAGAGCCACTGCTGTGCAGTAAATCAAACACAAGCGCTGAACACATGCCGTAACGGCATATACGATGCATCTTAACCCCCGGTCAGAATCATGAGGGCATACAATTCTGAAATCAGCCCAGCATATATAAAGTCTTTATATTATTTAGAGTGTTTTTGTGTGTTACCTTTATAAGCTGATCTGAGGCTCAATCTCTTTTAATGCTTAAGAATCTGGGCATGAGAATTCAGCCCTTAGATTAGCTTCAAAGCACAGCGCTCCCTTTTGACATTGATCAACCTGCCAGGCCACCAGATCAATATATCGACAAGTACAGTGAAGGTCCACAAGAGCAAGTTCCCAATCTCTTTGCTTTCTCAGATTTTGTTCTTCTTCTTTTCCCTCCCTTATGTGTGTATGTTTAGTGTGTGGCCATATGTCTTCACTTGTGGACAAAAACATAGCCCATAGTTCACATAAATGATAAACATGTAGCAACAGAATGGGTTTGATATTATAGAAATGTGCATAATGGCTTAATCCATGACTATTTTTATTGTCAGAGCAAAAATAAATAAATAATAAAAATGTATATTAAAGGGTTACTTCAGCAATTTAGCATTAAGCTTTGTATCAGTAAAAACCCAGTAGTATATTCAAATTATCGTATTTCCCCCTGACACGAGAGAATTATGCATTTTATTTCTGGAAAAAATCCTCCGATGACGCAAATATTGTCATTTTGTATCATCTGAGGATTTTTTGGCCAGCGGCTAGAGACTACAGCCAGTAGGGGGGTAGTTCCACATGTTTTCAACCCGCCCATAGGGGTGGGATCTCACAGAATGTAAATGTGCACGGCCGCTCAGCTCTGGCATTCATAACGGAGCGGTGTGGAGCAAAGGGAGGGTTTCAACTTTTCAATGAATTCCTATGAAAGTTAAGCTTCCATAGGCATGATCTGAATGAAAGACAACAACTCCCAGAATGCACTTGCTTTGCTGCCCTACGAGGCCACTCCCAGAGCCACGGCTACTGGTTATCATTTGCCCACCGCGGCTCCGCCCCCAACGTTGTTTTGATATTCATCGTAATAAAATAATTTAGTTCAGTTAGAGAACAGACACTACTAGGGTTGGGTACCGAACTCTGTACTTTTAAGGGCACCGACCGAATTACGTCGGTACTACCGAGTACCGATTCACATTAAATCAATCGGTACCAAATTTCGGTACCTGAGAACGCATATTGTGATATAGACTAGTGTCTGTGAATATTAAACCGCAGAAAGACTATTTAAATACGAATCATGCGTGTCTCTGTGCGAATGAATGCATTGATGCGCAGTTTAGAGTCTATGGGTTTACCTCATACACACTCTCACTCAGAATCACGCGTGACGGTCGCATGTTTCTATCTCTGCCTCTCATATGAGGACATGAACGCACAAACGTCATCTCCAGAGCCACTGAGTCACTTCATTATCATTTTACCGTTTCATTTGAGAAAAACTACCGTCATATCATAAACACACAGAAACTCAAATTCATGGCAACCCGTCAAAATAAAAGTTTGTCTAACTTGACAAATAAATAACTGTTGTACAGTATAATCTAGATACGTCTCAATGTAATAATAATACTAACACTAATGTAATAATAATAATACATGATCAAAACTTTATTTTTTATTATTTTTTTTATTTTATTTATAAATTAAATTTTTCTTCATGTTTTAATTTTAACCATATATATCTCAGTTGTGCAGCACTTTGTTTGACAAAAAAAAAGTTTAATTCAATTAAAAGATAAATTAAATTAATGTCTTATGTCTTCATTTGATTACCAGAAAATACATAAGACATAATTTGTGGGAAATCTTTTCATAGAAATTAAATTAAAAAGAAAAAAATAATAATATGGTTGTTTTTATGAATTAAATTAAGTACCTTGTAGCCTACTAGTAAATAATATTACAGTATACAATAACACAGACAATGGCAGACAGCGACCAGGGCAACACTTTTATAAATGACTTACAGGTTCTTTACAGTTATTTATGTAAACATCCCAAAAGTACCGAAAAAAGATACTGTTGAGTACCGGTACCGGTACAGATACCGGTTAAAATGTGAACGGTACCCAACCCTAGACACTACAATTAAAAACTGAAAGTGTCTTTTCAATAAAATGTGAGTGAGCCGAACGAAAGTCACGACACAAACGCAGCAGGAGTCAGATTTCATTGATCACGAGAGCGAAGAGCTGAGCAGAGCTGAGGTAAGCGCGGCAGTCATTCTCAGCGCGTGTCCTGGCTGTAGTCTCTAGCCTCTGGCCAAAAAATCTTCTGATGACGCAAAATGACGATATTTGCGTAATCGTAGGATTTTTTCCAGAAATAAAATGCATAATTCTCTTGACTCAGAGGGACATGAGGGGGGAAAGTATGATAATTTGAATATACTACCAGGTTTCTACTGATAAAAAAGTTTAATGCTAAATTGCTGAAGTAACCCTTTAATTTCTTGTTTATCAAACTGCTGTATACAATTAATATCAATCAAAATCAGAAAGTATATTGTTAAATAGACATAGTATGGGTTTCAAATATTTCAATGAAGAAAACATTGCACACTCTAAAAAATGCTGGGTTAAAAATAACCCAAGTTGGGTTGAAAATGGACAAACCCAGCGGTTGGGTTGTTTCAACCCAGTGAATGGGTTGTTTTAACCCAGCAGTTGGGTTAAATGTTTGCTTAAAACAATTGCTGGGTTAAATTAACCCAATCGCTGGGTTAAAACAAACCCAACTGCTGGGTTTGTCCATTTTCAACCCAACGTGGGTAATATTTAACTCAGCATTTTTTAGAGTGCACTTTGAAGAAAACTCTTTATCATCAAAGAAGCTAAACTGCAAGAATGTCCTATTTACATCGTGTCTGCACTTACTGTAAATATAATGAGAGGATTTAAAGGATGTCAAAAAGGCACAGAAAGAAATAAACCAAGTAATTTATCCTTGCACTGTACTTTTAGTCACATGTCAGTGACAGAAGCCAACTGTTGTATTATAATGAACAATAGAAGCAGTTTGAAACTGCAGTATCTGCACTGGCTGTCTCAGACTGTATAATTAGATCCAGATGATGTCAATCTAATGGAGTAAAACACTATCTTCTCTAATTACCCCGGAAACACCCACCTACCCAGCACTATGCGTGCTGCTACCAGCTGTGGCATGCATGTTCAAAAGTTTTTTTGGTTTTTTTTGATCATGGGTAAATAAGCAGTGCATGTTTCTAAAACGGCACATTCAAATCAAAAGTGAACAATAAAAGGGCCGTGAAGTTTTAAGCACACAATAAAGCCATAAAAGCAACTACATTTTTATTTTAATTGCTCAACCTTGACCGAAGACCTCCAAACACTCACCGTTCAACAGTAAACTCCTTTTATCTAAACCCAACCTGACCGGCTTGTGAAATCAGTCACCTGGCGGCTCAGAGCTGACACATGCAAATAACCTCATGGACATTTACATGAAAAGAAGCCACTTGTCTTGAGTGTTATCCTTTAATCTTATATTTATTTCCATTCCAATCAAACAGATACGAAATCTGTGCCCACGCCTCACAGCCTCATTCTTCTCCTTCTGTCTTTACACAATGCTAAGCAGGATGCACAAAGAGCAAGATACAGAATGAAGAGAGAGAATTTGTGTGAATATCATTCAGGCATGATAATTCTGTTCCTCCCCGATATCCACCTGTTCTTCATTATCGTTCTTTCATTGTTTTCCCTCTCGTTTAATGACACACCTGCTGAGATCCTAAATTTACTTTTTTTTTCTTCTGCTGTGGCGACCCCTGTGATGTCTCCTATTGAATGGATTCTGTTTGATATAGTTAATCACAAAATCATCGGTAGGATTCAATCCAAATGTAGACACTGTTTCTCAAAAGTACTAAAACAAGGGTGTCAATTAGGTATGGCAGGTTATAGCAGCTGCCTGGTCAGGCCAATGCAAAGTAATATTTTTATTGCAGGAGTTATATTACTACGGGAAACATATTATTTGCAATTGTTTAATAAAAGAGAAAATAAAATAAAGCGACCTGGTTGTTATGATGTATATCTATTTACAGCAGGATTTTTCCGTGTTGATTTTTCCGTGTAGCCAATCATCGGAATTTCTGTTGAAAATAATGACCAACAAGAGGTGTTTAAGTTACGGAGCGGAGAATCCGCTATATGAGTTTACATATGGCAGTTTACAAGTTTTACATATGCACAAATTCTCTCATTATAACAATCAAAGCGGATACACAATGTAAATAAAAGATTAATTTCGAAGTTTAGTTAGATTCATTGATTAAAATGTGAGTTTTCAAACTCAATGAGTTTGCACTGAACTGACTGACAGCTTCAGTGATTATAAAGGACGAGCTCTTTATTCGCTGTCTGTGTAATTTCATTCACAATTTGAAGAAAATGTTTTGTTTTTCATGAGACTTTGTGACCTTTCCTATTATACTTTACACTTCAGTACAAAGTGACAAAAATAGATTTTTTTTAATCTCTAAGAAAAATTCAAAAGCAAAACGTGTGGAAAAAAAAAACTATGTTAGGGCGTGGAAATGGTTAATGAGCCCATAAGTGCTCCTTTGCCGCCAAATACTGGTTATAGTTAGCCTGGATGCCAGCCGAACTTAGCCCCGCCCACAACATTTTTACTCAGGCAGTTCGGTCTGGACTTGATCGGTAGAGAAGTAATTATGCCCGAACAGAAACTGTTCGGACCAATGAAATTGTCAGGGCGGGCTTTAGACGATGATGGACAGATGATAAACAGTAATGTAATCATCCACGTCATCAAAGGCGCTTGGGTTGAGTTTGTTCTAATCCTAAACGGAGAACTTGTTCGTAAATGCATTCACCTTTACTATTTCTCTCAGAAATGATGATGGTGTTGGTAAGTACTCTGTGTATCCTTAAATTCTTTTTTTTTACAACAATCGTTTACACTCATCTTTTTCTTCTAACGTTAGGCTACTTATTCCAGCGTGCGTGCAGGTACAGGGTTGCCAAGTTTTTACAACAAAACCCGCCCAATTGCTAACGTTCCTCAAAACTAACCAAAAACAAGCCCAATAGCTTTCCAGGGGGGTTCTCCGGGGAAAAAAGGCATTTGGGGGGTAAAATATGTGTTATTTTGTCAGGGCTGGCAGCTAAAAATTGCATTCCTGGGTCTATATATCACATAATTGGGTTCAACCCGCGGACATGGCAACACAGTGCAGTTGAGTTCTGTTGACATTTGATAACTAACATTATGCGTCGCTCCGTTGCTCTGATTGGTTGTAGGTCTATCCAATTGAGGTCTTTCCTGGTTCGGTTGAAAAACGCCCCATAATCACAGCCCAACGGAGCAACATCAGACTCATATTCTGACTAGAATTGAGTATGACGACGTCAGGCTAGGTTATAGTGGTAATTTAATGTATTTGTATTTTATTTTAAATTAAACATGTTTGTATTTCACCAAGTGGTAGTTTTCCTAAATTTTCCTAAATTTTAGTTTTACAAATGTGGACAATCTTTGAAGGATGAAAAAAAAAAAGTATTTGGTCATGAATTTAAAATCACTTTTAAATGAGATAATATTCAGAGACTTTGGAGGGCTGGAGAAAGTTGTATGAAATGTTGTATGAAAACGTCCTTAATTCATATAAGTGGTACATTGTCTAATATGCTGGGTTATGATTAAAGCTATATGTGATTCATCGCACACTTGTCGTCATGTCGAGGGAGAAAGATTTGATGATGTCATCAGAGTTCGCCATATTGGGTTTGGTGAATTGATGCCACTGTACTAAAATAAATGGATAAGGCTTCATGTAAAATATATATATATATATATTTATATATATATATGAAATACAAATGTTGTACCATTAAACATGTTTTTACTGTCACTTAGATATAATTGTATAAATTGCAGGCTAAATAAGCATTATTTTCTTTCAATTAAATAAATTAAATTAAATGTTGACCCCAAAGTTTTGAACGGTGCTGTGTGATAAAACAAAACAAAAAAATGGTTTGTATTGATATAAGGGTGTGCAAATCCCAATAAATCTAGCCATGGTACATGTTTTTGTTTATTTCAACACATTCTGAGAAGTGCAGAAGTGATTTCTCTGTTGTTTTGTTCTGGTTTCATTCAGCACCACGGACAGCACACATAGAGAGGAAAAAGAAACCTGGGAGCATCGCTGATGGCACATAGGGTCGGCAATAACAGATGATGCAAGAGGCTTGAAGTAAGTTAAGGGTTAAAGCGCTCACACTTGTCTCTTTCTGGAGTAGAAGAGGTATTAACTGAGGAATCTCTCATCATGAGTAGGTGTGAGATGTCAGGCTTTTGAGTTTAATGCACTGTCTAACAACCTCACTTAAATTGCATCAGAAAGAGGCATTTAAAATGTCAAATATTTTTTAAATGTCTTTTCTCAGTAATGTAATGAGATATTGACACGGCACTATTGCTTCTAATACAATCAAACGAGTATGACTCATTTACCTCCTTCAGATAGACTCCAGAAAGATCATGTTTTTACCTTTGTGATCAGTAGGGCTGCACAAATAATCTAATTAAAATCAAAATAATGCATAGAGGGATAATTAAATCACAAAAGATACATCCATAAAGACACACACACACAAGCATACACACACACACACACTCACACACACACACACACACACACACACACACGTCTGGTTCACTCTCTTTGTGGGGACTCTCCATAGGCGTAATGGATTGTATACTGTAAAAACTGTATATTCCATCCCCTTACACTAACCCTACCCATCACAGAAAACAACTGCTTTTGTACATAAAAAAAAACAAAACAAAAAAAAACAATTCTGTCTAATTTATAAAGCTTGTTTCCTCATGGGGACCTCCATTTAATTCCCCACAGTGACACGAGTCCCCATGAGTCAGTGTGCATTTAGGTTGAAGTCCCCACCAGGATAGAAAAACATTCACACACACAGACATGCACACACACACACACACAAACACACACACACACACACACACACACACACACACACACACACACACACACACACACACACACACACACACACACACACACACACACACACACACACACACACGTTGTGTTTATAAACTGTTTTCCTTATAGAGACCAAAACATTTCCCAACACAGACAAGGATTTGATGACTAGAGAACAAAATATTAGCCTGTGCGAAGTACTTCACCTTTTATAACATAAGATTTTGGCCAAATGATTGAGTGCTCAAACTCTATAACCTGTAAGTTGATGAAAACGTAATGCTGCCTCAGATGCGGCCGTTCTAATGGTGGTGGACAAAAAAATGTACTCTATATCTGACGTGTTGTTCAAAAACCTTGTTAACCTCATTGATTTTGGTAAAATGTTAATAGCATAATGACACATGCAAGTGTCTGACCATAATAAAGCCACAATATCAACACTGACAAGACAACACAGTGTTTCATTATTTGAAAAAATGCAGTGTTGTTTCTATTTCCTGAAAAGTAGTAGTAGTTTTGATACTTGATACTAAAAGTAACTAGCCATACAAGGTTTCCACCTAACAGAGATGATATCCCAATATTCAAATATTATTACAATGCAGTAACTTTTGAATGTAATTTTGCTTTGTAAAGATTTAATGCATATTTGCTTTTTTTTTATTTATTTTTTTTAATGGTAATCATTTCTGAACCTATTATTACCACTACAGAAAAAGTTTTATAGTAAACAGCTGACAAAATGAATTTAATTCATCTAGCCTTGCTGTGGGTGGGAGTGGAAAAGGAAATCTTTGCTATGAAGGGGCTGACACAATGTGAAGAATGACAAACCAATCTATCTCCCAGTGGAATAAAGGTAACAAGGTTCCATTTATGACACTATAAAATAGCAGAGAATGAATGTATGTTCCTGTACCCTAAGGGGGGATAAAGCTTAAGACCACATTTTTGCCTTTATGATGGCACTCTCAGTGTAAGTCTTTGTGCCTCTTGCAGGGCTAAGCACCATGGAGGTTCAGGTGGACTTTCTGAGGGCAAGGCTAAATAACTTCAAAGTCAATGTCTTAAAGGTGTATTTTTTTCCCTTCCAGGGCAATGTGCAGACATTCTGTTCCGTGTGATTTTTAAAACTTCATCCTAGCAGAGTACGTGTTTATAATAGAAAAAGTAAATGACAAAAATTTAAATGAGGATATAGAAAGAACCTCATTTTATATGAGAGTATTGTAATAGGATATAAGGATATGTAAAATTATAATATATCATGATTTAAGATTTAATGAGTAATTTACATCAAGCCATTTCTGACATCTTTTCTACAATAAAACTCTTGATTCATTATACTGAGTTATAAATTCCAAGCGACATACCTCTTTTATTGAGTGCTCCAATTTCCAAAGATTTAAATCTTCAGTTATTATATCTTCAGGCACTTTAACCAAAACTATATTTTAGTTGCTGCGATGCCCACATTATTGGCATTCAGTTGTGCGATTCAGGCATCTAAACACCTAAAATGTAGGTACACTAAGATTTAGACCAGCTTAAGTCACTGCTCTGCTCATACACACACACACACACACGCACACACACATACATACACACACACACACACACACACACACACACACACACACACACACACACACACACACACACACACACACACACACACACACACACACACACACACACGTTTGTTTTTGTGAAATGTGAGGACATTCCATAGGCGTAATGGTTTTTATACCGTACAAACCGTATTTTCTATCCCCTTACACTGCCCCTGCCCCTAAACCTAACCCTCACAGGAGACTGTGCAGTTCACTTTCTGTGAAAAAAACCTCATTCTGTGTGATTTATAAGCATTTTGAAAAGTGAGGACATGGGTAACGTCCTCATATTTCACCCTCTTTTTGTAATACCTATGTCATACCCATGTCATTATACACATTTGTGTCCTGATATTTCACGAAAACATGCCCACACACACACACAAACGTTGTGTTTCCATGTTTTGTGAGGACTTTCCATGATAGACATAATGATTATACTACCCCTAAATCTACCCATCACAGAAAACGTTCTGCATTTTGACATTTTCAGAAAAACATCACTTAGTATTATTTATAAACTGTTTCCTCATGGGGACAAAGAAAGTCCCCACAAGAACAAGGATTTTGGATATTGGCATCTTTGTGGGGTCATTTTGTCCCCATAACTTAGGGTTTGCCAGGACCACACACACACTTTTGAGATCTTACATTTTAGGTGAAAGCCAGTATTTTTTAAGGCAACTTCGGTGGAAAGAGCACTGTCACTGCCAAACAGAAAGCAAACAGCTCTCTGTGCATGGATGTGGTGAATTTGTCTCCTGAATCACATGTAAACACAAACACAAATACTGGCTTTCATTTTCTTTGCCACTGTGCCCTGTAATCCATTTCTAACACACAATTAGTATTGTAAGGGCAAACACATATGCTCAAACATCCACCCAAACACTTGTATATGCATAGTACATATTTGTATACTGTATGTGCCTATACTAGTGAGATCTGGGCTGGTAACCAAAAAACACCTAAAACAAAACTGTGAGACTAAATCCTTCATTAATGTAGAATTGCTGAGTATAAGGGGTTGTTAGAACTATGAGCACAATATGATGAAGTTGTCTGATTTTATAATAGTCCCTGAATCGCCTAATCATCATCTAATCATCATAAACCAAAAGCTAGATTAGACTCAGGTGTGTTTGGAACCCCAGGCAGATGTGCTGATCCGACCATTCCTTATTCATCAAGCTAAGAGTAAAAGAAGCATGATTTCAATCTCTCTTAAAAGATTAAAGACACTAAAATGATTTAATGTTTTGCTCACAGGTTGAAAAAAACAAACACAATATTCATGTTGTAACATATTATTAATGTTAGCTGAATAACTTTGATGCAGTTCAAGCTTCAGTTGCTATTTCAGTTTTGGTAACACTTTACAGTAATGTTCTCCTTGACATTAGGTAATGCAATAGGTATCAAGAATTAAACATTTTTATTAAAGAATTTATGGTAACTTTACAATAAGGTTGACAACTTTTGATATTAAAAATGTATTAGTAACTGTTAAAATTAGCATTCACTGTTCTTTTAAATACTTTACAATTATTTTTAATTGTTAGACTAATGTAGTTAAATAATGTCAACAAAATGAACCTTATTGAAAAGTTTTATCGAATTCATAAATCCCGATTTATGAATTAACAAATTGCATTTTGGTTCACTTATTTTGAAGTAGCTCTATGGCTGACTTGTTGCTGTGAGGGCATTCACTAATATAAATGAATTTCAATAGCCTGACAAGCCAGACCCACATCAATATGTTGGGTCTGGGAACACACCATTGGCAGGGCTCAATCCGAGGGGTGGGATAAACGGTTGTCTTTCAAATGCCCTCTGCACGCAACAGGAATGCGTTTCCCAAAAGCATCGTTAGCCAACTACGGTCGCAAGTTCCGTCGTTATTAACATAGTTCAACGAGTCTGTGTTTCCCGAAACCATCGTTCCAACGAACATTCGCAAACAGCGTACAATCTGTGGTTAGAAGCATAGTTTCTTGTTTGCATGACATGTGGACTTAATAAATCCTTACCTTGAGCAAAATAAGCAAGCTGAAATTCAGTACAATCTATATCTTTAATTTAGAATACATACAAATGTAATTTACATCTTTTAGTTTGTCAAGAGATTTAAAGCATGATTTGAAGAAAGCGCATGTGCGGACGTGCACTAGTATCCGTAAGAACGAGCCTGTGATTGAATCTGAAAATAAAGCAAAATAAGAATTAGTCCTCAGATGCCTTGTCTGTAATTTATAGCAAAAAATCTAGCATTAATTCGATCTCAAACTAACTCAATAAAATAAGTTAATACTCCACCACCTGCGTGACATCATTAACCAACGTGGTTGAACGACAGATTTGCGACAATATGGTTTCGGGAAACAGTCGTGACTAGCAAGCTGATTTCTTCAACGATGCATCGTACTATGGTAGTTAAGCAGTGAGTTACGTCGTTGTACGGGAAACGCATCCCAGAGCAACGAAGAAGGTGAAGCGGAGCTAGTTGATAGATTAAACTTTTGCCGTATCCGGTTGGCAAAACTCAGAACACATCTTCCTTTTTTAAGAATAACTTCATTGCCGTTCTTTGTTCTTTTCTCAAAGAAAAGCCTAACTCCAAGTCTTCCAGAGTCGCGGCCAAAGCCGATTCGAAAGACCGCTGTTCGCCAGCTTCTTTGTTTTCAAGTTGCACGCAGAACCGACACAACTCTACCGTCATTATGTTAAGCCCACCCACCGACTCTATACACGATGTGATTGGCCTGACTAGAGTTTGGTTTTTCCAGCTTGCAAGCCAACGGCGAGTTGCTAGACGCCCTGGCTGCAAATTACATTTGCTGCCGCTAGGGTGCATCTAGATTTCTAGGCTAGAATTTCAATTCACTGTGCATGTATTCCGGCTGAATTCATGAGTGTCAACATTGCACAATGCACAAAACCCCCCAAATGACTGTAAACAATAGAAATGTATTTAATAAAAAAATAAATACAAATAAAATAAAAATTGTCTTGTTTTTCAGTGTGAATATATTGAAGAACATATTTAAACATTCTATGTAAACATTTTGAGATATTAAAACTTGATCACAGAATGCTTAAAATATGCTTCTCATTAAAAAAAAAACAATAAGCAAGTGTATAGTTTGCCTATATCCCCTACTTATAGTGGCAGTGGACTATTGTGAAACACTTTCCATCACTTTTTTATGAATAAAATATAACTTAATATATCTTAAAATGACTGAGAACCCAGTTTGCATACATATGATCACTTCTTTGCTCACATCCACATATACAGGCCAGGCGTTTTTACTGTGAGGAATGAGATTATAACATATCATACTGCTCGCACACACAAAGTACTGCTGATCCTAGCTGACAAATGCACTGCACTGATGTCTGGATACCATCCAATCTCACAGTGGCCTTGGGCGGAGTGGAATATGATTGGTTGCCAACCAGAGTCAGAAATTTGAGTATTAAGCATTAAATCCAGCCTTATGATTAGTGCCAGTCTGTAATGTCCTGCCCCGAGTACACTTCCCAAGACACTCCTAGCAAAAGCATTTATAAACTTTAGATGAAACAAACACTGTAGAAGATTTATTTGATGCAACTTTGTGAAGTTGGCTATTTTATGGTAAAAACAACCATCATAGAAGATTTATTTGATGCTATCCTTTACATAAAGATTTCTTTTGTGGCTTCCATAAATCAATATAAGCAATGTGATTTTCGAGCACACAACAGATTGTTGTGTGTAAATTATTCTCTCTTTGAGGGCCAAACCTCGCTAGGGTTGGTTGCACACACACAGGCACACAGGCATACACACATGCAAGCTCAACACAAGAAAGTAGAAAGAAACCGAAGAGAAAGTCTTGTTTGATTGGTAATAGGTTATTGATTAGCGAGTCAGTCCGACGCTATGGTTTGTTGGCGGTTTGAGCTCAACTAGCCAACCTGTTCTCGAGCAATCAATCAACAAAATGCCAGTGAAAGCAGCATGAAGACAAATAAAATAGTAATACTGCTGAAAAAAATACATATTTATGATTACATTATTCACACAACTACCACTTTCTATCTTCTACTATTTTTCAGCGAGCGCATGTGATCATTCTTTGAGTTTGATGAGTTCTCTGCACTTAAATGACACTCGTTCCGTCGTTCTGTGCTGACTGTTCTTCTTAAAATGCTAAAAGTTTCTGCCCTGTATTGAGCCAATATACTCCAATTGATTCCATAGTCATGCTACGGCACACACACACAGTCAAATTCACACACAATATAGCAAAACCACACAGTAATGCAGAAATTGGCTTACAAGATGGGGAACTTCATGTTTTAAAGATGAGCTAAACCACATCAGACAGGTGACAGTGCTGTCAATGCGCGTTTTGTATTATATATAAAGCGTAATAGAATGCATTTTTTCTGAAATGTTCTTGAGAGACAAGCTTAAAATGACAGTTTGACATGCTCTGCTGTTTAACATTGTATGTTGAATCTCTTGATCTTTAGGTCTACATCTTATTAAAGCAATAGTTCAGCCAAAGATGAACATTCTGTCATCATTTACCCACGCTCATGTCGTTCCAAAACCTTTCTTTGACTTTTTTTTCTTTCTTGAAACACAAAATGTGAATTTTTAACGGTGTCTGTTTCTTAACATGTTATTACAATGAATGAAAAATGCAGCTTTAAAGCTTAAAAAAGAACACAAATTGTCAGAAGTATGATAAAAGTGGCTCATATTAGCACATGCTTTATATTTCAAGTCCTTTGAATTCATATCATAGTTTTATGTTAGGAACAGAACTAAAATGTAGGTAATTCACAAAATCCATAAAAGAAGTAGTGATGCCTGATTTGTTATTAGCTAAATTAGTTAGTTGCCATGACATTTTTTTGGCATCTATAAGCTAGTGTGCTCCAAAACAATGGCACAATTCACATTTAGAATATATAAGTGTTCAAAATGTACAGTCTGCACTTCAGCTTCTCATCAGATTGTATGCCCAATCAAATGCTCTCTAGAATCTATAGCGTCACGCCCCCTACATTATAAATTAGATGCTAAAGCACTTGTTCACACATTTACTATTTTCTACATGGTGAATGGCACATATAGGGGATAGGGAACAATTCAGACAGTGTAAATATCCTTTCCATTTGGGCGAACAAAGTCTGGTTTCATGTTAGCGTCATGCGAACCGCCGCAGCGCACACACAGTGTGCTCCGGTCCGGAGACACAATAGCACAGAGCGAATGCATGAGTCGGCACATACCAGAAAATGTATCGGACCCATTTGAATTCTGCACAGAATTATATATTTTAAAGTGATATGGAGGATATTAGGAGGAAAAATGGTTAAAGATTAGGAAACTGCGACTTTCCCAAGCCAGGCTGTGATATAAACGAAATGCTATTGGCTATTTTAAAAGGGGGGAGGGGCTGATTGAAATGTCCCACCATGTCTTCCTGTTTCAGTGGAAAATATGTCAACACACTGAATAATGCTGCATGTTCAGGGCACTTCAGTGGGCCTGGATGGATGGATGGATAGATGGATGTGGTTAAAACTAAGTAAGTGCACTGCATTTACAAAGAACTATGCTGTTTCATTACATGCATACATACACCTGTAAACCTAAATATATTCAATGACAATGCATGCACATGTATACACACATTTATCTTGTCATATTTCAGGCCCATGCTCATTTTAATTATGAGCAAGCTTTTTATAGATTCAAGCCGCGGTGTGGCTTTACAACAACATAAAATAATGCTTCACTCTCCTAAGAGTATTTCTCACGCTCTCAGCTAGATCTGTGCTTAGATCCCAGTGTGAGCACAGCACAGGGACTATTTGTCACTGTAGTACTGATCAAACCCCTCCTCTTTAATACTGCTTATCTTCCCCTATTGATCTTCATTTTACTGCCTCACAATTGATACCATGCTGTAAATGAGTAGTCCATTTAAAATCTTTTGATCTTATAAGTTTTACTGTGCAGGAAATTATCTAGGAGCTGTGCACCACTTGTTTGTTGCCTTATCATCCTCATGGGGAGATCTGGGAGGCTTATCTATAATGGTAGTGCAAGCATACTAATGCTACAGTATATACTAGGAGCATAAAATGGTGATGAGCAAGCTATGAAAGTGTGACCAGTCCTACTCAATCCGCTTTGAGTGGGATTTGAACGTGGTGTCTCCAGCATGGGAGGTAGGCAGGCTAACAAGGACACTAAAGACTGCAGTCTAAAGTGTCAGTTGCTAGTGTGCCTCTTGAGGTCAGGGGAGAAAGGTTTATCGGCACAGCTCTTACTAGCTGGCCTCCATTACATTCAGTCCCCTAAACCTCACTCCCTCCCGGGTCATGCAACCAATGTAACCGTTCCTACTCGAACCACTTCGAGTGGGATTCGAACGGATGTCTCCGGCATGGGAGGTGGCACACTAACAAAGACACTAAAGACTGCAGTCTCTAGCGTTAAACGCTAGTGTGCCTCTTGAGATCATGGGAGTGAGGTTTACCCACACAGCACTTACTAGCTGACTAGTTACAAAAGGGTGGTTCATGAAGAAAGAAAACATAGAGTGAGCCTTTTTTTAAATGTATTCTAAGTCTTGCATATTATTTCACAATTATTCATAAGGGAGTATACTCCGATCAAGCATAACATTATGACTAATATTATGTTGGTCCCCCTTTTGCTGCCAAAACAGCCCTGACCCTTCGAGGCATGGACTCCACTAGACCCCTGAAGGTGTGCTGTGGTATCTGGCACCAAGATGTTAGCAGCAAATCCTTTAAGTTCTGCAAGTTGCGAGGTGGCGCTTCCATGGATTGGACTTGTTTGCTCAACACATCCCACAGATGCTCGATTGGATTGAGATCTGGGGAATTTGGAGGCCAGGTCAACACCTCAAACTCGTTGTTGTGCTCCTTAAACCATTCCTGAACCATTTTTGCTTTGTGGCAGGGCGCATTATCCTGCTGAAAGAGGCCACAGCCACCAGGGAATGCCGTTTCCATGAAAGGGTTTACATGGTCTGCAACAATGCTTAGGTAGGTGGTACGTGTCAAAGTAGCATCCACATGGATGGCAGGACCCAAGATTTCCAAGCAGAACATTGCCCAAAACATCACACTGCCTCCACCGGCTTGCCTTCTTCCCATAGTGTACCCTGGTGCCATGTATTCCCCAGGTAAGCAACACACACGCACCTGGCCATCATGTGAGAAAACGTGATTCATCAGACCAGGCCACCTTCTTCCATTGCTCTGTGGTCCAGTTCTGATGCTCACATGCCCACTATTGGCGCTTTCGGCGGTGGACAGGGGTCGGTATGGGCACCCTGACTGGTCTGCGGCTATGAGCCCCATACGCAACAAACAATGCACTGTGTATTCTGACACCTTTCTATCATAACCAGAATTAACTTCTTGAGCAATTTGAGCTACAGTAGCTCGTCTGTTTGATCAGACCACACGGACCAGCCTTCGCTCCCCACGTTCATCAATGAGCCTTGGTCGCCCATGACCCTGTCACCAGTTCAACACAATTCCTTCCTTGGACCACTTTTGATATATACTGACCACTGCAGACCGGGAACACCCCACAAGAGCTGCAGTTTTGGAGATGCTCTGACCCAGTTGTCTAGCCATTACAATCTGGCCCTTGTCAAACTCGCTCAGATCCTTATGCTTCACTTGCTGCCTAATATATCCCACCCACTAAGTGCCATGATGAAGAGATAATTAGTGTTATTCTCTAAACCTGGCTCAACATGTCAGAAATCCCAAACACAGAAAGCAGGTAAAAATTATTCTAAATGTAGCAAATAATCAACTTACTAGCCATATAATGCTAGTACAGCATAAATAGGCTTTAAAAGGGAGTACAAATCTATCCCATATATTTTGTTGATAATATAAAAGGCCTTGTAAAGTCAAACTTTTTTTTGGTATTTATCAACACAGCTGTATTTATCCTCAAAAAACATGAATAAAATACTCAAAGTAAAGAAAATGTGACCCAGAATACATTAAATGCAAGTTAACTTTGGAGGACAAATTTGAGACAAAAATGTTCCCTTTCGAAAAGGAACTCAAACTGCGTCAATTCGACGCTTTTGGACATAACGTTACAGCGTGACAGGTTTCTGAAATCACAATCAAATCACGGTAATCCTATTGACCGGCGACAGCCCATGATGTCATCAATGTGCCACCCGGAAGTATATAAGGGCGCCTTGCAAACACACATTCATCTTTTCGTCTTCAGGGACTGTTCTGTCTGAAGCTCTACGAAGGCTCCCTGAGGACGAGTCTCCATCAGTGATGGGTATTTATTAGTCAGCCAGTGGTCTAACTGTCAGTGTTTCATAGCATAACTTGCTAACAGGTGGTCTGGAGGCGAGTTCCAGAGTTGGATACTCGGGTAGCTAGCAGGACTTGCTATCAGGTGGTAGGCCTCACCGGGCCTCCTTGAAGGCGAGCCTGCAGGGTCTTTTTGGTTACCTTGACAATTTGCATAAATTGCTATCAGTTAGTAGGCCTCACTAGGCCTCTCTGGAGGGGTGCTCTGAGTCTCAGTTACTTTTACAGTTAGCATATGTTGATAGCAGTTAGTAGGCCTCACTAGGCCTCACTAGAAGGCTTGCAATCAGATAGAAGGCCTCGCTCTGCCTCTTTGAAGGTGAGTTCCCAAGTCAGGGTGCTCAGGCAGCTAGCATGACTTGCTATCAGGTGGTAGGCCTCACCAAGCCTCCCTGAAGGCAAGTTCCGATGAATGGCATCAGGACAATTAGCCTGGCTGGCTATCAGGTTGTAGGCTTCATCAGGACTCCCTGAAGGTAAACTCACCTGCATGAGGGGATAGCATGCATTGCTGGTAGGTAGTAGGCCTCACCAGGCCTCCCTGAAGGCTTGCTTTTAGGTAGTAGGCCTAACTAGACCTCCATAAAGGTGAGTTTAGATGCTCTGACAGCCGGCATGAATTGCTATCCGATGGTAGGCTTCCCTTAGGCCTCCTTGAAAAACTTGCTATCAGGTAGTAGGCCTCTCTGGGCCTCCTTGAAAGCGAAGTTCCCAAGGTTAGGCACTTTCTATTACCAGTTTTTTGCAGAATAGAACGTATAGTAGTTTAAGCCTACAGCTGGGGATTACCCACCAGTCTGATCAGACGGTCGCAGGCCTCTCATGAGGCCTCCCTGTTAGATCAATCTGTAGGCCTGTCCGGCCTCCTTAGTGCTTTTAAACACAAAGTGCTTTGTAGATCCTTGGATTGAGCAGTTAGACTCCACTTGCTAGCTAGGGTTGTAAAGCGCTAAGCTGAGTATTGCTCTTTAGGATACCTGTCTCTGAGATTCAGTCTGAGAAGGACTGCCAGTTTTTCAGTCCTTCAGTCTGGATGCCTCACTGAGACAGTGTCCGGAGGCTCTGTTTCTGAACAGACAGGGTTGGCCAAACCGAAGTGTCCAAGTTCAAGGGCACCAGGTCAGGCCTCCCTGATGGCATTCAGGTGAATATGTTCCCCGATTAGTGATTTGGCTGGGGTTCCATCGGGTCCCCTAGCCACATTCCCTTAAAGGTTGAAGTGATTGGTCCCAGGCCTGTGAGCAGTCTGGGTAGGACCTCATACATATGCATTAAGGTTCCTCTTGAGGTTTATAGCTTGGGCTATGACCGTAGGGGATGCTGTCACTGACAGTTTGCTTGTTCTGACAGTTTCACTGCCAGTGGGCAGACACTCCCCTCAGCATGGTGGCGTGGGTATATCGTTCCCATAGCGTCGAATCGACTGGGGAACGTCTCAGGTTACATATGTAACCTATGTTCCCTGAGAACAGGGAATGAGACACTGCGTCTTTGCGTCTTGCCAAAAAGTCCCTTCAGACGATAAGGTGAATGTGTGTTTGCAAGACACCCTTATATACTTCCAGGTCGCACATTGATGACATCATGGGCTGTCGTCGGTCAATACGATTACCGTGATTCGATAGTGATTTCAGACACCTGTCACGCTGTGACGTTATATCCCATAGCGTCAAATCGATGCAGTGTCTTGTTCACTGTTCTCAGGGAACATGGGTTACATATGTAACCTGAGACCGTTTCCACCAATGAAATGAAAATCAGGTTAGAGAGACTACATGGTGCTTAGTATATGCATAGTATATAAGTGTTCAATCATGGACTGCATTTATATATGCATGTGCATGGAAAGAACATGTTCCGCCTGATAATAAAGAAATGTCTTGAAAATTCTGAGTAATCATTGAGAGATTTTGAGAAAAAAAAACTTTCTGTTCGCGCAGTAGCTGTCAAACTAAAATCCCCCAAGAGACAGGTAAGGTAATTAGTACTTGACGAGATCAGAAATAACCCCAGGAGTAACAGCTGCATACTTCCTGCACTGACTATGAAATCATGAATTCCACCATAGAGAAACACAGAAGAGGTGCTTTGCAAAATAAAAGCATTGCTTCATGTGAATGATATTGCTGCTCATTTAAACTTTGTTAATCACTGAGGAGATGATTTCAAACAAGAATGAGTGTGTATTCAGGAAACATACTAGCTGAAGATAATGGTAATATGGTAATGGTAATAAACTCTCCCAAATGTACAAACACATACAGTACGGACGCACGCACAGAAACGTGTTATCAGCACTGCTCTGACAATTTTATCAGTACTATAGTTTATCACCTTAAAAGCTACAAGACATTTCTCACTATAACATTCTCACTAGTAATAATAACTTTGCTGTTCTTGGTGCAGATGAACTTATAGTTTCGCTATTAGTAGAGATACTGCTAAGAGACAGACTTTAGAGGTGGACAAAGTACACAACTCCATTACTTGAGTAAAAGTAAAAGTGCTACTGGTCAAACTCTGTTACAAGTGAAAGTTGTAAAAACAGATTTGAACTTAAGTAAAAGTACAGAAGTATTTATTTTTAAAAGTATTTAAGTATCAAAAGTAAATTTCCTTTTTTATGTCAATGCATTATTTTATTATTGTTGCATTGTTTTATAAATGCATGCTTTGCCATCATGGTTTAAGCCAGTCAGTGATGCTCCATCCTACATGCTTGCATACGACTACCTTAAACTCATTTCAATACTTAAACTCTTTACAAGTCACACATCTGATATTCTCCCAACTGTTTACTCTTTTCTTTCTCCCAGACATTTACATTTTTGAACATTTTATGAGACATGCATCAAGTGTATGCCAACTAAACTAATCTTTAATCTTTGCAGAAAACTGAAGCATACTTTCTAAATATGGCCATGGGTGCACACACTGCACAGAGGGTCTTCTTCCATATTGCTATACACTGATCAGTGTTCAAAAAAATGTTGGGAAACTTACATTACCCTACAAGAGTGATTACTGTTGCAAAAAAAAAAAAAAAAAACTTTTCAAGAAGAAAAAATCATCCTCTGACTTTCAAAGCTGCTACAGAAACATATTTTGACTTTGAGGACCTTGATAGAAATGTAGTGGAGTAAAAAGTACGATATTTGTCTTTCAAATGTAGTGAAGATAAAGTCAAAGTTTCCCGAAAAAATAATATTCAAGTAAAGTACAGATACTCAAAAAGTGTACTTAAGTACAATACTCAAGTAAATGTACTTAAGTACAGTACTCAAGTTACTGTCCACCTCTGAACTTAATCAATCTCTCTCTCTTTAATGTTGTGATCACGTCATTTGCATTCTTTTTATTTGCAGCGTGAAAATTAATGCATTACTTCAACTTTTAAATACTGTTTTTTAACAGCAAAAATGCATTCTGTGTAAACCGGCCCTTAGTCTGCTATCAAAGGCTCAAGCCTCCGTTTCTAGAATGATGTGTAAGAAATTAGTCCTACACACAAGAGTGTTTTAAGGACAAAAACCTGACAAATTCCTTGAAATACATCACCTAAACAATGTTTTGAAGTGTGGTATCCGTTGTATAAGCAGAATAATTTACTACGAGCCGTTGAATTAGTGAAAAATGCACCGCTTCGCGATGTGGCCACATTACCACCCCGGGTGTGCATTATTTTTAAATAATTCAGTGGTCCATCATCAATTATTCTTTACTCAATGTTAATTTCATCATTTACTAATACATTATTAAAATCAAAAGTTGTATTTATTAACATTAGTTAATGCACTGTGAGCAAACAATGAACAACTGTATTTTTATTAACTATCATTAACAAAGATTAATAAAAACTGTAACATTGCTCATTGTTAGTTCATGTTAATTAATGCATTAACTAATGCTAACTAATGAGACCTTATTGTAAAGTGTTACTGCAAAATCACTACTGCCACGTCCGTATCGTATTCAGGTCCGAGTGCTCACAGGGGACCTAGGTTTGAATGTGACCCACGGTCTTTTCCCGAACCCACCCAATCTCTCCCCAGTCACTCTTCACTGTCATTTCTGTATAAACGTAAAAGGCTTAAAAGTAATAGAGTAAAAAAAAAAAAAGTATTACCCAAATGACACAAAATGACAGCACACTTTATTGGATAACAACAAACAAAAGACAAATAGAAGACTTTATACAATAATTACACTACACTCAAAATATATAAAAATGTATGATATTATAAATATTTAAAATATAATAATCTATATACAATATTATATTAGCAGGATTCAAACCAAGGTCTCCGGCGTGGGAGGCGGGCATACTAATAAGGACGATAAAGACTCCTTGTAGCGTCCTTGTTAGTGTGCCTGCCTCCCACGCAAGAGACCTTGGTTCGAATCCTGCTCGGAATGGGTACATTAGTCAAATCTAAACAATCCTAAACGTATAATTAGTAATAACTTCTAAACAATTTTTTTTAGTTAAAAATCTCTTTAAATCTCATTATTAAATCTTAACACTTAAGATTTCAAGAAAAGACACTCAATGCTGAATGAATGAGCTCAATAAAAATTTAAAGGAATATTTTATTGACAACTTCAAACATGTAATTTCTTAGCAAATATGGAGCAGCTTAGATAAGATAACATTTCAACCAAACACTTTTTTTAGGGTTCTCAGCGACATAAAGGAACAGTTTATCTCAATAAAGCAGACATTTTCCTTTCTGCCCAAAGAACAGGGTAGAAGCAAATCTCCAGCAAAGGTTGTGCATCACTTTCTAAATCTAAAACTCAAAGATTATTTTGATTTATCATTGTTAGCAGTCTCCAGGATATCCTGTTCAGACTTCATTTCTCCTCAGTCCCGCTGATATGCTCTTATCACCTCTAACATTTACCTCCACAGTCTAGGTTGTACCCTGAGCCCTGCTAGCTAAACACCCAACGGCTAGCCTGCCCTTTTACACATGCTACATAGCCCCCGGCTAAATGTCATTAGTCGCCGATGAGGATCAAAGCTAAAATGGCCCACTAGCCTGTGTAATGTCAATGTGTAGCATTAATTAAAACCGTGTCTGTTTTTAATTAATTTCTCTAATCGAGAGGGGTAGAGTTGATCCCAGGTTGGTGGTAACGGCCATGTCACCGTGTAGCAGCGGACGAGGCGAGGTATTCGACATCTGAAAAGGCAACATCTGGAAATTTGCCGGAGGCGTAGGCGTAGGCGATGCGAGATGTTAAGATGCAGATAGTGTTTGTATTTATTTTTGTTAATTAACTACGGCTCATTGTTATGGAGACAGTGACCCCAATTAGCCACAGCCCAAAATACTTCAGGTAAACACAAGTTTATTTGGTGATGTCCATCAAATGCTAATTTGGTAATACACAGGAAAGCTGTCATAACAACCACATTTGTTTATTTGTTTATTTGAATCCCCATTAGCCACTACAGGCAATGGCTACTCTTCCCGAGGTCCCAATAAGTAAAACGATAAAAGGTCAAGTCAATGAAACGTACAAAACCCACAATTTATTCCAAATATCGAAATCAACAATTTACAATATATTGTGCCATTAAATATTCCTTTAAGATATTTTAAAACTTACTTGTTAAAAAATATGTATTAAAGGGGCATATATACATATTGAGGGCCTTTAAAGGGTTAGTTCACCGAAACAATTACAATTATGTTATTCACCCTCATGTCGTTCCAAACACATAAGACTTTCTGACATGACTTTAACGCACCAATAATCAATGTTTTAGCTATCTACTGATACTTGCAGGAAATGGACACAAGAACATTTTATGGGCAAAAGGAACATGATCAAGCCGTTAGGGTCATTCCTTCTGACAGTGAGTATGAAGAGAGTGAGGAAGACTGGATCCCTGAATCAGGTTTGAGAGACAGGAGGTCAGGGGTCAGTTAGGGGTCAGTCAGCAAAGTAACGTTCATTCATAAATTCATTTAAATTTGTGTGATTGGTTGGAACCATTTGTGATTGATGTTTATCAAAATACAACTTGTATTCTTATATAACTTCTTAGTTCTAATGCACATATTGCTTGTTTTTTCCTATTCCGTCTGGGTAGAAAACCTTGCAGTTTTAGTTCACATTGGTTCCCCTCAGACAACAAACCAATATCTGGTTAAGGGGTGGGGATGACACATTTTAGGATAGATATATTATAAGGAACCCCTGTAATATTTCCCCCCCAAAAAAATCAAATGTATGCCATAGAGGGCTAACAGTCTACTAATACTCTGAGAGTTAGTTGACATGTAGTTGCAAATTAATAAAAGTTAGTTTACATGTTGCAGTTACTTAGAAATTACTTAGCATGTCTAAATTGGACTATTAAAACAAAGTGTAACCAATATTTTTAATGATTGCTTATGTTGTTGTTTATTTGTCTTACGGGTTTGGAACAACATGAGACAACATGACAACAATGATGACAGAATTTAAATTTGTGGGTGTGCCATACAAGCAATTATGCCCATTATGTCATCATACAGCGCCAATCTCTAAAAAAACTTTCAGAAACTTATTCGAATCCTATCATACACCCAACACTTTTTTGTTTTGTTTTTTTTTGGCCATGTTTAGCCATCTTTAACAGTACAAATAAGTAAGGATGCATGACATAGCATTAGAACCCCCCCCCCACACCCCCCACACCCCCTTTAAGGTATCAAAAAACATTGGAAGTCATACAACAGCACTGCTGTGGAAACTCACTGTGAGTTATATTACATGTCACTAGCAGTTGCTGTCATCTCTGCATCTGTCAAATAGCATCACGTCGTCATTGCATGCCCTCATAAACATAGTTCCCACCCCTCTTGTACGGAAAAACAATAATAATGTGCTTTGACAGAACAGATTGTGCGACACTAATATAAATAAAAAGACTATCACTCTTCGTTATGCCTGCTGCTCTCTGATGACACATCTGCCTTGTGCTTCGACGTTGGGTTATGTCGAACCAATCACAGCAATACAACGCAGAGCTATCCAATCACATCACACGTGGGACTAGTTCACTGAGGCACTCAAAAAGAGAGGTGGGATGACATTGCTAAGAAATGGGAGGTAATTGCAGAGGTAACCTGTGCCCACAAGGCTTTTGAGAATTTTTGTTCATTTGAGAGAGAGAGAGCGCAGAGAGAATAATTAATATTCTCCGTCATTCTCGGTTCCTGGAGGTCTGAACAGTCCCCATGTTTTATCATCCTGAAATGTTGTTAAATGTTAATGGGAACCTATTTTTACATGGGCCATTCCACCACACTCCCAACCCCCCTGAATAAAACATTAGTACCAACACACTTTCCAATACTTGTGAATCTCTTGCTCTCACAGACTAAGTGTTTAGGATTGGCAACTGTATTTACTACTGTTCATGCCACATCTTACAGGAAACGACTCAAATAATCTCCATATACACTAATATAACATCAATCTACTCTTCTGTTCTTGTACCAGCCAGAAATAACACTCGTAATCATGTCAGTAAGAAGGATCAAAGATGGTGAGTTCCATAACATCCGAAATTAACCGTATTTGATAAATGAGCACAGATTTATCTCAATTTGCATGTTACACAAATTTCACGATTTACAATTATATAGTAAAATATTGAAACACTTCCTCACAATATTTTACTAATATCAGGGATGTGCCCGAAGCTGAATAACAAATTCCACTGAATCATAGTTAACATTTGGTAACACTTTCTATGAAGCCCATGTTTATAATTAATTATGGCCCCATTTATACTTATTTATAAGTACTATTCTATACATATATTTATTAAGACTAATTATCTATACTGATCTATAAGAACAGTTAGTTACATTTATTGTTTTTATAATTACTTATAAGTCATGCATGTGCTTTTTCAATGGGCATGCTCATTATCCATTATACACTGATTTATAAGTATTAATCAGTCATAAGGTTACATGAATGTATTAATAAAGATACATTAATATTTGACAAATCTGAATGACTAAAAAAGTAATTGTTTCCATAATAGGTGAATATATTGTTATCAATAGCTGTGTTTTAAAAAAATACTTATTGTGAATAATAAGTTACTAACCTTTATAAATGCATCATTGATGGCTTTAAGTGAAAACATAGGATGCAATTTTCCTAAAGCAAATGTTAAGAAATCATAAAGATGTGCTCATTATGCATTTTAAATTTATAGTTCACCCAAAAATGAAAATTACCCCATGATTTACTCACCCTAAAGCCATCCTAGGTGTATATGACATTCTTCTTTCAGACGAATACAATCGGAGTTATATAAAAAAATGTCCGGGCTCTTCAAAGCTTTATAATGGGAGTGAATGGCAGACCATAATGTGAAGCCCAAAAAAGTGCATCCATCCATTATAAAAGTACTCTACACATAGCTCCGGGGGGTTAATAAATTGATTTTAGTAAAAGTAAAAGATCTAGCTTACGGAGGACCACCTTCCGTATTCAACTTATGAAGAAAACGTAACTGGCACAAGATGATGTTGGACGTAGTGTAAGCGAATTGAACTGCGTGAGGCGTTACACTGTCTCCATAAGTTGAATACGGAAGGTGATCCACCGGAAGCTAGATATTTACTTTTACATATTAAATATGGATATTTTTCCTTACAAAAATCCATCGATTCGCTTCAGAAGGCCTTTATTACCCCACATGTGGATTACTTTTATAATGGATGGATGTGCTTTTATGGGCTTCAAATTTTGGGCTGCCATTCACTGCAAATATAATGCTTGGATAAGCCAGGACATTTAATATAACTCCGACTGTATTCATCTGAAAGAAGAATGTCATAAACCATGGGATAATTTTCATTTTTGGGTGAACTACCCCGTTAAGGTGTTTATTTGTTTTATCTTACATACTAGCAAAACACTGCAACAATATTTTTTAAAGTATAATTTCAAACTGCTATAAGCAATACCATGCATATGGCTGAGGAGATATAGATTAAAACAAATCAAAATTACCATTCATGGAACCATGCGTTTTAATTAATACTTATAAATCAGTGTATAATGGATTATGAGCATGCACATTGAAAAAGCAAATGCATGACTTATAAGTAATTAAAATAATACAAAAATATAATATAAAATGTAACTGTTCTTATAAGGCAGTTTAAGTACTTAATGAGTCTTTATAAATATATATTTATACAATAGTAATACTTACTTATAAATATGTATAAATCAGACAAAATTTTATCAAAAAATAAAACCGTAATATTGTGAAATAGCATTACAATTTATACCCGTTTTCTATTTTCATATATTTTACAATTAAATGTATTCATGTGATGGCAAAGCTGATTTTTTTTATTTTTTATATATATACAATCAATTACTCCAGTCTTCAGTTTCACACGATGCTTCAGAAATCATTCTAATATGCTGATTTGCTGTTCAAGAAACACTTGGGGTTACTTGACTGTAACCCTGTTCCCTGATAAAGCGGAACGAGATGCTGCATAAGCTTATGCAAATGGGAAATGTCTTTGACATAACCAGCTGTGAAAATAGTGTGAAAACACGTCAATGAAATTGACCCGGAGGTATTTATAGCCTCGGCCGGTGACGTCATAGGCGCACCTGCTGCACGAGGCTATAAATAGATGAGCTTCCGCTGGAGCAAACCAGATCTTCTTTGTTTGAAGACCAGTCCTGAAGCATCATCAGCACGGCCTAGCAATGCAGCATCTCGTTCCGCTTTATCAGGGAACAGGGTTACAGTCAAGTAACCCCAAGTGTTCCCTTTCAAAAGCTACACTCAATGCTGCATAAGCTTATGCAAATGGGAACGAGAATACCCACGCCGCCGTGCTTGATGGTGCCTGGACCCCTTACGGTTGTGTAGGTGTGCACAAGAACGCAAGAAGCCTCAGGCATTAGCCTGTGATGTCGACTCAAGGACATGAGAGCCCAGAGTGGCATGAGCATCCAAGCTATAAAGTCTTAAGAATGTGTGCGGAGAGGACCAACCTGCCGCATCACAAACACTTTGTAAGGGAGCACCCCTTGCTAACGCAGTAGAAGAGGCGACTCCCCTGGTGGAGTGAGCCCTTAATCCTATAGGCGAAGCTTGACCGCGCACCTCATAGGCAAGAGCAGTAGCATCCCGGACCCAATGTGACATTGTTTGATGGTGGCAGAACCTCTGTTACGGCCCCCATGGCAAACAAACAGTTGCTCTGACTTACGCCACTGGCTAGTGCGGTGGACGTAGGCCTGAAGAGCATGGACTGGACACAGTCTATGAAGTTTCTCCTGATCCGGCGTTGTGAACGGCAGAGGGCAGAAGGTTTCAAGAGTGACAGGATGTACAGTCTACAAAGGAACCTTAGGCAGGTAGTCAGGGTGGGGATGCAAAATCACTTTCACCAAACCTGGGGCAAAGTCTAAGCAGGATGGCGATATTGACAGAGCCTGCATGTCCCCAATTCTTTTCAGAGAAGTTATAGCCATAAGAAAAACCATCTTTAGAGTCAGAAGTTCGTCATACGCTGATTCTAGAGGTTCAAAGGGGGTCTCAACCAGACCCTCGAGGGCTAAAACTAAGTCCCATGAAGGGATCTTGGCTCTTAATGGAGGCCACAACTGCCTGGCACAACAAAGTGAGCAGGCAGAAGATGCCTCCCAAGCGGCACCCCATCCACCAGGGCGTGGCAAGCCAAAAGAGCGGCCACATGAACCCTGAGAGTGGAGGGGCAAGCTAATGTTTCAAAGGGGGTCTCAACCAGACCCTCGAAGACTAAAGCTAAGTCCCATGAAGGGATCTTGGTTCTAACAGGTGGCCTCAACCGCCTACCCCACGAATGAAGCGAGCGAGTAGAGGATGTCTCCCGAGCGGCACCCCATCCACCAAGGCGTGGCAAGCCGAAAGAGCGGCCACATGAACCCTGAGAGTGGAGGGGCAGGTGCCTGATGACAACTTTTCTTGCAGAAAATCCAGAACTGAAGTTACCTGGCAGTTGACTGAATCTACATTGTGTCGTACACCACCTTTCAAAGACACCCCATTTATTAGCATAAACTTCCGAGTGGAGGAAGCTCTAGCACTTAGAATGGTCTCAATAACTGCAGGCGAAAGCCCCGTGTCCCTCAGTTGGTGCCCTTCAGGGGCCAAACATGAAGGTTCCACAGGTCGGGCCTGGAATGGAATATCGTGCTCTCTGCCTGAGACAGAAGGTCCCTCCTCGCCGGAATCGCCCAAGGCGAGCCGTTGAGGAGAGACACTATCTCCGAGAACCAAACCCTGTTCGACCAACGCAGCGCTATTGATAAGAAGCAAGACCCTTGTTGGCGAACCCCGGCTAGAACTCCCAGGAGCAGAGCGACTGGAAGGAGGGCATACAGACACATTTTGGGCCATGTATGAACCATCACACCCAGACCCAGCGGGGCTGGGTGACAGAGAGAAGCAGGGACATTGCGCTGTCTGAGAAGAGGCGAAGAGGTCCACTCCCTGTGGTCAGCTCTGTAAAATCTGATCCAGATCTGCTTGACTACTTCTGGGTGGAGTTTCCACCCCCCCATCTGTAACTCTATCTGGACAGTAAATCTGCTCCTGCCCTTGAATGTACACTGCTCGAGTGACAGGAACTTGTTCTGAGCCCAGAGAAAAATCTGTCTCGCTATTCTGATAGCGTGAGCACAGACCCCCCTGGTGATTATATACAAGATATTTAGCTGTACTGTCCACCCGCACTAGGACATGACAGCCCCTCAATTGGGGGAGAAAGTATTTCAGGGCCAGAAATACAGCCGTCAACTCGAGGCAGTTGATGTGCCAACTGAGTTGATGACCCTCCCATTCCCGTTGGGCTGGACGACCACTTAAGGCCGCACCCCAGCCCGTCAGGGAAGCGTCCGTCGTTAGCAACTTGCGACGACAAGGTACGCCTAGAGTGGGACCCAAGGCAAAAACCGGGGTCTGAACCACATAGTTAGTGTACGAAGCCACATGGCGCGCCACTTTATTTGCCTGAGGATTGGCCCTAAGTCCTCTGGCTTTGAGCCACAACTGAAACGGTCTTATGTGCAACAACCCCAAAGGGAAACCCGTGGATGCTGATGCCATTAGACCTAACACTCTGGTGCTGATGATCAGTAAGATCTTGGTCTAGCCTGACTTTGCTCAGGGAATACTGAATGGTCTTGATTCAAGCGGGAAACCATTGTGCCCACCTTGTGACCAAAAACCGAACAAACCCTAGATAAGTCGTTCTCTGGGCAGGAGAAAGAACACTTTTCTTGGTGTTGAGTCTCAACCCTAGAGAAACTAGATGAGCCAACACACTGTGTTGAAGCACCATCTCATGTGATTGTGCTAATTTTAGCAATCGCCTTTGTAATTCAAAATTTGAATGTCCCGGAATCCCAATGGAGCCAGTAATACATCCATACATTTTGTTTATGTGCGGTTACAAGGCTAGCCAAATGGAAGACCCGAAATTGGTAAGCTTTTGCCCCCAAGAGCGAACCTCAGGAACTTCCTGTGTTGTGGCAGACTTTATATGCGAATACATGCGTCCTTCGGATCAATCGTGCCGAATCCAATCACAATGTTGAATATGCGACACGACCGCCTTCACTGTAACATCTTGACCTTGAGTACTTTAACTGCTTCACGGTTTAAGACTCGAAGATCTGAGATTAGACACCCCCCCCACCCTACTGGGGACCAGGAAGTAACTGCTGTCACTTGTGACAGTACGAACGCCAACTCCGCCTTCACGGAAGTGGAGACCACGCCGTTCAAACAAGGAGGATGACAAATAAATTAGTTTACTAATTTTTACTGTGCTTAACACCAATGCAGAAACGCCTGGCAGAAGTTAACACGCTGCCTGAGACTCTGAGAGTGACAATTTTAACACTTCCTGTTGAGGGGATGTTAGACGTTCTATGTCCTGGATGATAGCAGGATTTAAACACTGAACGTCTAACATTTCACTGGAAACCACTGCCCCCCCGAATCACCAGAGGCGGCGGGGATGGAGTAGTTTTGAGGATAACGGGGTGGGGCGAGCAAATGTTTGACACGCCCTGTCCCGTGGGGGCAGACTGGGCACCAGACCACCGGACTTCTTATATTGATGACAGTCCCGAGGTCTGCCCTGGGAGGTTGTTGAGGATGACGAGCCGGTCTCCAATCTTTACGAGGGAGAGCGCGACTCGCCACACTCTGCTTATTACCCCCCTAAATCTTGAAGGACTGAAGAGAGGTTGTGTGGCTGATAGCCCCTCCCCTTGAGTGCATTGAGGAAGAAACTGAGTGAACACTTCATGTTTCTTCCACTCCTTTAAATCTGGCCACTACAGAGTTAACTGAGTCACCAAATGAACCACTCAAATCCTTCAGAAGGTCAGCCTGATATGCTTGCAAGACAGCCATAGTGTGCAGCGCAGCACCAGCCTGTCCCTTTATATTTATTATTCTTATATAAATCATATACAATATATATTGATATAAAATAATATATTATATATATATATATATATATATATTCCATATAAAATAATATACAATATATAATTCATATATATAAGCTTTGCCCATGACAGCCGATGTTTATTTTCTACATGGCTTTATGGGGAGGTATGTCTCTTTAATGAAAATGCAGACCCAGGCGAGAGATAGCTCGTGAGCGTCTCCCACCTGGGGTATTCTCACATATCCACGCGATTTCGCACCCATGATAGTCGAAAATGTCGACGTCAAGGGTACAAAAACACGTGAAGTAAATGTTTTTTTTTTCTAGACAGAAACCTCAAGCTCACTGCGTTCGGGGATCTCTCATTCACGGTACCAGACAAACTGCCCTGGCCACCGCGCGAACAACCACCTCGATAAATTCCTCGTATGGATTCACCATCATGTGAGGAACGATCGCAGGTGGCTGCTCGAGGTCCGCGGACCCAGAGATTCATCATCATTCCCCGCGCGAGCCGAAGAAACGCTGGAGCGCGCTTCGGGATCACGCGGGGAAACATGCATTTGTTGAGCGAGCAAGCGAAAGGGACGGACCCGTCTCTTGCTCGTCAACAAACCCATTCGAGAGCTCCGAAAACTGGTGCGGACTGAAAGTAGCCCAGACGAGCATAAAGCATTCTAACTGTAAAGGCTTGCAATGCTCGCACTCGTCTGACTCAATGCAGCAACCGCATGCTCTTCCCCAAACACACACAGCAATACACGTGTGCATCCAGTTCTGTTTTTTGAAAGAGAACATGGATATACAGCGTTTTACTCTGCTGACTCGTTTCCAACTGATCAGATTTAACTAGAACTCTTTCCACTTATGATTCTTTGTAACAGAGATGAGAAAGAGAGAGAAATCTGCACACTGCCATGTTGAAAACTAACTCCTAACAAAGATCTCGAGTTGAGTCTTGAAAGAGAGAGAATTTTTTTTTTTTTTTTTCAGAGACTTTGTAACACACCATAACACAGAGTTGGTCTGAAAACAAAAAGACCTGGTTTGCTCCAGCGGAAGCTCATCTATTTATAGCCTCGTGCAGCAGGTGCGCCTATGACGTCACCGGCCGAGGCTATAAATACCTCCGGGTCAATTTCATTGACGTGTTTTCACACTATTTTCACAGCTGGTTATGTCAAAGACATTTCCCATTTGCATAAGCTTATGCAGCATTGAGTGTAGCTTTTGAAAGGGAACATTACTTATTATTATCAATTTTGAAAACGGTTGTGCTGCTTAATATTTTTGAGGAAACCGTGTTCCAGGATTCTTTGAATAAGGTTGACCAGCATTGGAAGTCTTTACTGTGACTTTTGATCAATTAGTTCCTGCTGAATAGAAAAAAAAACTTACTGATTGCATACGTTTGAATGGTAGTGTACCTATTCCACTTTGAAACTCGTAGAATATTGTTGACACATTAGGTATCTCTTTTTTGCAGCATTTTCTATTTCTCTAACGATCAGCAAAAAAGTGAGTTGCTCTACCCTATGTGTATGTGGATTGTGTTTAGACTCCTGAGGAGGGATTTACAATCATTTCAGCCATTCCTAGAGAATCATATTGACATTTTTTTTCTTGTCTCAACATTTGTTTAAAAGTGGATATTACTAAGGGGAGGAGAACAAGAGAAAACATCAAATTCTTCCTACATCATACAGGAAACTTTTGTCTCGTTTTAGCAACTCCCAATGCAGGCATTCTAGCAACAAGGCCACAAGGGAGTACCATAGAGAAAGAACGAGAGAAAAAGAGGGAATGATAGATAGTGCATATGAAAGAGAGAGCACCAGGAGAGAATGGTTGTACAACATTCACAAGAGACAGAGGCAAAAATAAACTTTTGTCTTCTGTGCCTATAGTAACGTATGCATATAACCTGAGAGGGACACTTTTAAAACATCCATGAGACCTTGGTTATTAGTCACCAGGTGTATATGAACATTCAAACATGCAAGCACATGCACACATACACACATACATCATGCCTTTAATGAATTATATTGTCCTAGGCAATGACATTACCACTGTAACCTGACTAACTCAGCTTTTTTATCCAAAGCACAGAGGGATATATGCTGAAAAGACATCCTTAATTTAGCACTGCAGAGTCGGTGTGACTTTACCACTAATGGCAGGAGATCTTGCTTTACCCGGTATATCCTGTATCCTGTCCCGAATCTTTGTGAAAAACAAGGAAACAGCTTTGCATGTATCAGCATAATAATTTCAGCTCATGAACTACATTGAATTTGCAATCTAAACAAAACTTTAGGTGATGAAATACATGGTTAAAAATAAAACCGGATTAGATACAATACCGTTGAAAAGTATGCAGTCAGTACAAGTTTATTTTTGAAAGAAATTAGTACTTTGGTTCAGCCAAGGATGCATTCAATTAATCAAAAGTGACAAAAGACCTGCATAATGTTAAAATTGCTATTTCAGATAGATGCTGTTCTTTTCAACTTCCTAGTCAGTGAACCCTGGAAAAACCCTGTTTCCACAACGATATTAACCTCTTAACAAGCGCCCCATTTTTGAGAATTCTTTGAAAACGATATACCCAAATGAAAATGTCTGCAGCTCTTAAACCCTATGGTCTATATTCATAAACCTGGTCTTATTTTAAACTAGACACTTGAAATATTGCTACCCAAGAGTCATAATAACTCAAAGTAATATGGGAACAGAGTAATATACATGTAAATATACATGTAAGTGACTCACGTTTTTTGTTTTTTGTTTTCACTTAGGGAAAAAAATATTATAATTTAATGTTAAGAGCCTGAAAATAACTTAAATATAAAACTGAATGTCTAATCATGTCATGATTCAAATATGAGGATGATTCTCTCAGTAATGTAGCTTCTGTGAGCTTTTATGTCAAGAAAAGTCTAGGCGTCATTTCAAAAAGGCCATTTATTTCAGAACATTTGCTATTGTAAAGAGTAGTTTTTCATTCAAATAAATCTGCAATAAACTGCAATATACTACTAATTATAATGGATAAACAGTTACTGAAAAACTAAAGCAACTATTTACAGAGATTACAAAGTGTAAAAAACTCATTTAGCTGATGGGAAGCGTCAGTAAGAGACTGCGCGCTCCACTGCAGTTGCGCCATTGAGAACGCGCAGCCAGCGCACAAACAGTATTCACCAAAGCCTACTTACGCAAACTGCGCAAGATAATGCCTTTTGATTGGTTACTAAGTCCATCAATCAAACCTTTGTTGGAAAGGCATTGGCTGGGCACCGAGTGCCTTTATCCAACGAAAACCATGGGCGCAATGATTGACAGCTCACCAAGCCTGTAAGGCACTTCCTCTATATGATGCATCCCAGAAGAGTCTCTGATTGAAGGAGAGAGACGAGGGTTGAACCATTGCACGTGGGAGAAACTATTCTAGCAGGGGGAGTTTGCCAGACACGGATTAGAATCGATATTTCATTGAAAATGGACATGATTGATCACGCTAACTCAAAACTCTCTTGCAAACAACGGAGGATTTTTAGTTTTTCCCTATTTTTTCGTTGTTTTGGATTAAAAAGTGGGATGCATTTTGAAGAGTGGACTCTTACACAGAGATGTATGCGGGTGTTTATTGGATTCGTCCGATCTGATCTGAACGACAGGAGATGAAAGATGAGTAACGCTAATATTTTGCTAATGTTTACATGGACGGTCCTTTAGCGTTTCATTTAACCCTTTCCTCTCTGGTGTATTTATTGCAAAAACAAGTTCAGAACATGAATCTTGAGTGTTTTAGCTTTCAAATGATGCATAGTTTGTGATAGTTGATTGAATATTTTGTATAAAACAAAAGTAAATAAAAGTACACACCCCCCCACTTCCGTCAACCCCCCCGCTCACGAACCGGTGCGGGTTAAGAAGTTAAGAAGCACAACTGTTTTCAACGTTGATAATAATAAAAATAAATGTTCCCTGAGCAACATATTCAGCATGAATGATTTCTTAATGAGCATGTGACACTAAAGACTGGAGTAATGGCTGCTGCCATCATAGGAATAAATTACATTTAAAATTATAATAAAATATCAAATCAAATATATGATTATTTATCAAATATATCGAAAAGTATAATGAAAACTATTGATCAAATAAATGCAGCCTGGTTAGCCTATAGCTTCTTTGAAAAACATAAAAAATCTCACCAACCCCTTTTAAACAGTACTGTAATTTTCTTAGACTTTCTCAGTCATCAATCTACAGTAATGCCATTTGGAATGTTTGATAATAAACAGTATTTTTGTGAAACCATTAATGCAGGCTTCAAAAAAATATTGGAAAAAAGAGTCTCAGTTCAGGACAGAGCCAAAACGTTTTATTTTGGCAAAGGGCGAATGCAATTTCATCCAGGAACATAACTTAACTCAGAACCAGGAAGACCCAAAGAAATCATAAAGACACTTTGAGACCAATTACCCAGGGTATAATATATTTCCCAGTGTTTATATATAAAGGGATGCATATGACTATTACGTGTCAGTCTTCCCATGTCCTCAACAAAGGTCAAAAATACAAATTAAAATACAATTGTGGTGAACATTGTACACCGGAGTTCGGAAAAGTAGGATTTCATGACGGAAAATTACACCATCATCTTGAGCCAAGGAAAGCCCGTCTAGTTTGGACAGTTGGTCCTGCAACATCTCGCAACATATAGACACACCTGGGACTTATGTAAGGATATTATTTGTGGACTTCAGTTCGGCCTTCAATACCATCATGCCTGATCTTCTCTCAGCTAAACTGACCCAGCTCTCCATGCCATCCTCAATCTGTCAGTGGATCTCCAGCTTCCTGACAGACCGACAACAGCTCGTGAGACTGGGGAAACCCACATCCAGGACTCTCACTACCAGCACTGGCGCCCCCCAGGGGTGTGTTCTCTCCCCACTGCTCTTCTCCCTGTACACCAATGACTGCACTTCTAAAGACCCCTCTGTGAAGCTCCTGAAATTTGCAGACGACACCACTGTCATCGGCCTCATCCAAAACGGTGATGAGTCTGCTTACAGATTGGAAGTTGAACAGCTGGCTGTCTGGTGCGGTTATAACAACCTTGAGCTCAACACGCTCAAGACGGTGGAGATGATTGTGGACTTCAGGAGGAACAGCCCAGCTCACCATCATGAACAGCACTGTGGAAGCAGTGGAGTCATTCAGGTTCCAGGGCACCACCATCTCTCAGGACCTGAAGTGGGACAATCACATTGACTCCATTGTGAAAAAGGCCCAGCAGAGACTGAGACTTCCTTCGTCAGCTGAGGAAGTTCAACCTCCCACAGGAGCTGCTGACTCAGTTCTACTCGGCTGTCATTGAGTCTGTTTTATGCACTTCCATCACTGTCTGGTTTGGTTCAGCTACCAAATCTGACATCAGAAGACTATAACGCACAATCCGGACTGCAGAAAGGATTATTGGTGCCTCCCTGCCAACCCTCCAGGACCTGTACTCTTCCAGAGTGAGGAAGAGAGCAGGGAAAATCATCACAGACTCCACTCACCCTGGACACCACCTGTTTGAACTGTTACCATCAGGACGGCGACTCCGATCACTTGCCACTAGAACATCTAGGCACAGGAACAGTTTCTTCCCACAGGCCATTTCCCTCTTGAACAGTTAAACACAACCCCCCCCCCCCATATGCCTGTAAGTGCAATACTCCCACTGTTTAGTGCAATATCTATATTGTACTGCATAACTCAGGGGATATTTATATTTATTCATACTACTCACATACTGTAAATATATTTATAATCTGTAACTGTTTATTCTGACTAAACGTAACTGTGACCTAATATTTTTTTTATGCTATTTTCATATTTTTATTCTTAGAATTTGTATTACTATGTTCGTGTTGTGTTTTCATTGTATATGTGCACTGGAAGATTTAGCACCAAAAAAAATTCCTTGGGTGTGCAAGCAATAAAGCTCTTTCTGATTCTGAAACTAGGACCAACTTGGACTAGAGGCATTGAGTTAGAGACTCCAAAATTGCTGTGGTTACTGTTCAGACTGTCCTCTATCTGTGTGCCAAATTTCACAACTTTTCTCTTCAAGAGCGGAAAAAGAAGAAAGAAGAAGAAGAAGAAGAAGAAAACTAACAAAGGCTGAATATCAATCCCTAGTGTCAGGGCACTAAACAGGGAGTCTGCCATTTTAAAAAAAATAAGTCCAGTGGACTGAAACATTTGCTCTCTATAAGACCCAAAATTAATTGTGAAAACCAGGGCCCACAGTGGCCGAATTTGTGTGCACAATGGATACACAAGCTAGGGAGCTAGGCACTGACTCAGACTCACCAAGATACAATACAATTCTGAAATACAATTGAATAAAGTCTGATTCAAATTCAAATGATAGTGCTGGTTCTTTGTCAGTTTGTCAGCCCATCAATGTCATAAAAAAGATAACTTTTTTTTAACCTTTCATGTTTCAGGCCTCTTTAAGTTTAGTGGCTACATACTGTCACTTCTCCTGCTGCCCCTCATGTTCTGAATCTTTATTCATCCTTTCTCTAGCACCTTTCCTTTCATATGTTTCCTTTTTGGTCTCTTTTTCATGAGTGCCTGTGTCACACATCATTGGTGGCCCTTAGAAGCAGGGTGTCAATTCAGGCCATGGCACAATCCCTCTTTGTAGGAGACGCCAAAACTGCAGTATTCAGCTTTACAGCTCAAGGCTCCCCTCCCAGACCAAGACCACCATGCCACATCCCCCGAACCCAAGTTTTTGGCTTTCTACACTTTGTGGATTAATTATAATTTGCAATGTCGCACCCTCACAGTCATCTGAGGCAAATTATCCAAAATGGCCGCCGTGTCGCTGCGAGGCTGTGTTGGGATTTGCGACGCTGTGTTCTCGGTGGGGTGCTGAGGGGAAATGCAAAGGCCCCTCAACGGGCTTTGATGTGTGCTGGTGATTATTGAGGCTAATCAGGAGTGCCATCAGCGAGCTAGCAGCAAGCCAGCACTTTGTTTGTGTTCTTTAATGCTAATCACTGTGGCTAACACATTAGGCACTTTGATTTATTGGCTCAAGGACAAGGCTTCTTTATAAGTTTATCTGAGCAGTGGTAAAGGAGTTTATCATTATTAATTAATGTGCACTCAAAGCAGGCTCAGCGGCCATTGTTTCTGCACAGTGTATCGGTATAGGCTAAAGTATAGAAACTGCTGAGTTTCACTAGTGTGCCAATTACCATCTGTTGAAAGGACTAGCATGAATGTTAACCCATGATTTGTATACTGTTCCTTAACATGAGATAGCCTAGGCTACCCAATAAGCTAAAGCTTGAAAAAAAAAAAAAAAGTCAAAAAGTGTTAAATGGCTTCTTGATTTTGTCAGTTACAAAGATGAGATGGAAAATGTGCATTCTAAATTTAAGGATAGCTATTAATTATTTTTCTGCAAGGAAAATACTGCGGTTCATGAATGCTGCAGTGAAAACAACCACAACGAGAAAGAAAGAGAAAGAGAAGGAGAGAAATCGATCAACGACGTTGTGTTTACAATTGGGTGCTAAAGGTCAACTGAGGCCTAATACAAATGAACCAGAACATGATGCATGCGTACAGCGGGAGTTTGGGGAAGCACCCGACCCTGTGTACTTCTCTGAATGTGTGCTTGACAAAGATTGTGTGCTGGTGTGCTTGCCCTATTCATCTTAGTGATCTACACTTTGCACTGTCACATATATCAAGAGTTCAAGCTAGAATCCCCACCACGCTCACTCCAGCGTCACAGCTGGTACCTGGGATGACAGACCAGTGATGTCTAAAACCCTGCCAAATGTACACGGCCTGTCAGCATTGTGGGTGTGTCGGCATTTGATGGAGAGTGGAGATGTTGTATTAATGGCCTTAATTTTTGTAACTTACCTAGACAAACTGCAAATAGGAAGCAAAAATTCAAAGCAAGCTCCAAATAACTGACTTAATTTAGCCAAACAATAGTATTCAAATGTCCAATCGTATATATATATATATATATATATATATATGCAATATCACACGAGTAGTAGTCCGATATGGTTAATGGTGTTAACCACAGCTGTGATTCGGCCATAGGTAATCACAGCGTGCTGATGTACAGCCATATCGGCTACGAGTGTGATATTGGGTTTATACAACAGTTTGACAGCACAAGTGTGTAAATAAATAAGAAACAACAATGGAGTAACTTTAAAAACCCTCTTTTGTGTGGAACTGCTTCCTTCCGCCATGGATTCAAATCTCAAGTTGACAGTTGAGCCCAAGCCTCCATAACTAATTATAAAACATCACTTAAGAACTAGTAACGAAGGAACGTTGAGTCGCTTTATTAAGCCTTATTATATAATGTAGAGTAGAATATTATGAGTGAGAGAGAGATTAACAAAATGAGTGCAATACCTGCAGCTGATATTCTTCAGGACAATCTTATATTCATAAAAATTATCACAAAATTAGTTTGAATGTCCGCTGAGGAAAGTGATGTCCTTTGTCTTATTGTTTACAACCTTGTTTCAGTTCCTTTCAATATAAAAGTCTTTGCTCCTGACTCACTAATAAAGACAGTCTTTGCTGACATCTAATGGTGTAAAAATATAACTTTCACTGAAGTTGAAATCACAATCACTAACAGACCCTGTACTTTTGACTGAACTGTTTGTTTACTTGTGTTTATTTCCTGTTCTAGAAACTTCTTATACTTTTTTAAAGTATATACTGTTTGTATCCTATGCACACATACATACGCAAACACGTGTATACATTTATATAGCCCTTTTGTCGCATCAAGTGTAACAGGCTGAAAGGACATCAGCCAGCAAATTCACTAGCTAAATGGCAGCACAGAGTGAAATAACTTCACTGAGGGATTTAGCAGGCAAAGTTCAGCAGGTTGTAGGAGCTGCTTAACGTGGCTTCATCACCAGTTCTGTTCCTGTGACCTGCTGCACCTGTGAAGAGAACTGGAGCTCGTCCAAAGAGCAAACCCACTAGCCTAATCGTTTAGTTTGCTGACACCACCTAAAAAGATAAGTACTATAGTACCACTCTGAGAGGGTACAATAGTAGCGAAAATCATTTGAAGTACAATGTGAATATGTTAATCAACCCGTACCAGTGTATATATAGTGCCACTTGAAAATATAGAACTGAGATAAAACTCATAAGAGTTCTCCTAAGAGTTAACACCATGATTTGCCCATTACACAGGTATAGAAAACAAGACAGAACTTCTTACCCGTCTGGATTTGATCTCTTTCACATAAAGTGGAAGAAGGAACTCCGACACTCCCTCTAATCGAATGCCCTCTTTGGTTACGCGGAGGTTTCCCATGCCATCCTGAGGGACAGAGAAAAAGAGTGAGAGAGGGAGCGAGAGAGAGAGAGTTTGTGATGTGCATGCAAATATATTATCGTTTAACAGATTACATTATCATCATGGATTTCTTGATTTCACCCGTAAAAATACCTTTTCAAGTCAACACATCAGGATCTGAAAAACACAATTCAAGAGACATGCTGTCTCCCCTGCTTAAAAATAAATTAATAATAAGTTTGGGATTGGAAAATTATACCATTATCGTCCCAAAGTAAATAAAAAAAAAATTCTGAAAACGGTGACATATTACGTGTTCAGTCTATAGGTGTGTAGTGTTTCTTTTTGTACTTTCCTTAGCATAATACAGTGTTTTTAGTAATTTTTGCAGATCCGTGTGAACGGGGATAATTTTGACGTTGTTTTGACAAAAAAACACAACGTATATTTATCCTAATTTTATTTTTCAGTTTTTCCTGTCTTTACATTCTGTTTCAATGGTTGTCACCGTTACTAAGTATGTTTTCGTTAGTCATCATGGTTACTCATCGTTTATTTATTTTTTTAAACACCAGATCCTTTGTTTTGTTATTTTTTTTTTTTACTCTGTATTTGTTGCCCTCTGTTCAGTTTGTTCGCCAACTGGTTTTAACACACTGTTGTGCTTATTGCCATTGTGGAGTATGCTCTTTTGATTTGTAGGGGAGCGCGGGGCACAACCTAATGCGGGGTTAGTTGTAACACGCATGTTTTAACCCTTTCCACACATACCAGGATGACAAAACTTAGTGTATTTACTAGTTGCCATATCAACATTATTTAGAGAAAAAATTGCACCAAAATTAAAACATCTCTGGAAGATATTACTGAACATGTATTTAACCATTGCAAAATTAAATTTCTTACTTAAGTTTAGTTTTCTTCTATGTTTTTTGTGTTTATTTAAAATAAGACAAATCCGATATTATTTTAATTTTGTGTCTGTTATTTAACAGTTGAGATGGTTCTTTAATGCTGATCTTACCAGCAGAAGACACAAGCCGCAATGTAAATCCCAGTAGTGCAGGTGGGGTGTGTTGTAACACTGCGTTACAATGAGCCCCTATTAGAAATATGCCATTATATTCTATACTTTTATAAATTCTTTTGAGAAACCACGAGAAAAGGGTGAATAATGACTGAGAGTTAATGTTCAGAAATGATTAATTATTATTATGTTTTGAACTATGCTGTATAGCTGTATTTAGTGATGTGTTTGTAGTCAAACTCAAAAATGCTTGTATTTTTAATGATTAAAAAATGCCATTCTTTTATTTTAAAAAGATAATTGTATTTTGTTGACAAAATATTTTAGTTTGTCTTGTATATTTTTTTGATTATATCAGGTAACATTTTAAGCTGTAATTTGGTCATGTTACATTGTGCCCCACCACATGTTACAATGTACCCCACCTATGGGGCATGTTGTCACATTTCACTTCCATTCTTTCGGGGTAAATCAAGAAAAAAGTATACAATGTATTAATGAAACAAAACCACATAATTGTACTAGACATGTGTGCAATTAATGTGGGAAACAATAAATACTCTGAACCCCGAGTGGATTTACACAAACTGAGAAAGTCAAAAAGCGTTAGGTTGTGTCCCGCTCTCCCCTGTATTTAAAATTAAAGTAACTGCTGCTAAATTGATTCGCTTTGCCTCTCGTCGTCTTCCTGTATGACTTGACATTACATTTAGGGTATGTTAACACAACACCGTTTTCAACTGAAAACAGAAAACTGAAACAGAAAACACAGTTGTCAACGTTCATTTACAGTACAACGGCATTTTGGGGGTCTGAAAAACGTTAGCTTTTGAAAACGGGTATCAAAGTGCAAGGTTTTGAAAACGACACCTTTACCGTCTCCATGTAAACAACAAAAACATGAATGTTTTTAGTACATCGTTGTCATGGAAATATACCCTTAGATGCCCCTGGTGTGCCCACAGTTACAGAAACACAGCCATTAACAGGTTCAGCATTGATAATCAAAGGAACTGGGAGTTGTATCACATGTATGAAGAACGAATTGATAGTTTACATGCCCTTTCTTTTCTGAATGAAATCTAGTCTTGTAGAGAATGCAAGAATATGGAAGTCAGAATGTACAAAAATGTACCAGTTTGCTCACACATCTCTGGATTAATAAATGTATGTAAATGTTCAGATGTGGCAGCATGTGGATTCAAGCATCTCTCAAAGTCTCGTTTCTCTATTCAATTTAAGGCTGCACAAAGAGAAGCCCCACGGCTGTTTTCCATCTTCCTTTTCCCCTATCTATCTCTCTCCTTCTCAAATTCCATAGACTACAATACCGACGTCAGATGACGTCAAAATGAATATTCTTATTCCCCTTGAATCAGACTGAATTCCTGAATTATGTTGTACATATTGACATTAATGATATCTGAAATACATCATGTTGGTTCTGTTCCGTTTACCCTAAGGGGAGTCATTGCTGCTCTTCCTGCTCTTATCCATGCTAGTTCTTGGCCAGAACAGAACCATACCGCCAATCCAATCTGTATGCTAATGGTCAATCATTGTTGACGATAGTGGTCCTGACAGAACTCCAGTCCATATTTGTCATATTTAAAAAAAAAACTGTACATTGCTGATAGAGAAGTAGCCTATGTTTTTTTTTTTCTTCTGAGCAACATATTTAAAAAAAAAAAACTTAAAAAAAACTGGCAACTTTTCAAATTAATCTACCTTTTTATCTTTTTGACCTCCCTACTTTTAACCTGTTCTTTTTATCTCTCAAGAGTACATTGTGTTCTTAGGCAACGCTAATTAGTCAATTACTAGAGAAACTGATTTCATGGTTGGCTCTAAAAGCATTGTTTCACAATTATCACATAGAGCATTATAATTACTGAATGTGAAAGCACTGCCAGAAGATAGGGGACTTCAAGCCCTGTTCCAGCACGATTTCAGGTAAACTAAAAGCGGGAAAGGTGGATTCTGTTAACCTCCTGTTATTCTTTGGGAAAGTAGACCATGGCACTGCATTGACCATGTCAAACAAAAAAAGAGAACAACGGACACCTGCCGCCAACGAGTGGGTGTTTTTTTCTCTTCTTCCAGATTTACCATTTTCAGGGGACGATTTAAAACAGAACTGCAGAACAGGTTAGAAATTACAAGAATTTGCTTGTAAATCTAACTGTTTGGTGTAGAAAGCAACACGCACAAACAAGGAATACAACAGTCTTTAACATGTTATAACAACACATTATGAACAGACAATAACCGACAAAGGACTAAACTGAACATGGAGTATAATACAGTGGATAACAAGGAACTAAATAAGAAACACCTGATAATAATTAACCATAGAAACAAACAGAGACACTACTTACTACCAATATTATAAAAAAAAAATCAACAGCAGTATGTGAATAACATGATATTTGTGATTTTATTCACAAATATGTTATTCAGGGGCGAGCGGGGCACAACCTAACGCTTTTTGACTCAGTTTGTGTAAATTTACTTGGGGTTTATTTATTTTTTCTCACATTAATTCCCCACATGTCTACTACAAATATGTGGTTTTGTTTCATTAATACAGTGTATACTTTTTTCTTGATTTACCCAGAAAGAATGGAAGTTAAATGTGACAACGTGCCCCATAGGTGGGGTACATTGTAACATGTTGTGGGGTACATTGTAACATGACCAAATGACAGCTTAAAATGTTACCTGACATAATCTAAAAAATATACAAGACAAACTAAAATATTTTGTCAATAAAATACAATGATTAACTATTAAAAATAAAATAATGGCATTTTTTAATCATTAAAAATATACTTATTTTTGAGATTGACAACAAACACATTGCTAAATACAGCTAAACAGCATAGTTACAGTAAATACATAGTGATAATGACTAATTTCTGAATATTGACTCGCAGTCATTATTCACCCTTTTCTCATGGTTTCTCAAAATAATTCATAAAAGTATAGAACATAATAGCATAGTTCTAATAGGGGCTCATTGTAACAGTGTTACAACGCACCCCACTTGCGCAAATAGGATTTAAACCATGGCTAGTGTCTTCTGCTGGTTAGATCAGCATTAAAGAATGATCTCAACTGTTAAATAACAGATATAAGATTAAAATAATATCATATTTGTCTTGTTTTAAATAAACACAAAAAAACAGAGATTAAAAATGTACTTAAGTAAGAAATTTACTTTTGCTATGTTTAAATAAATCTTCAGCAACATCTTCCAAAGATTTTTTTTTATTTTGCCGCTATTTTTTCTCTAAATAATGTTGATGTGGCAACTAGTAAATACACTAAGTTTCGTCATCCTGGCATGTGTGGAAAGTGTTAGACCATTTTATTTTTAAGAAGTAAAAAAAAGTGTGCTTCTGAATTGTATAGGTGTGAGCATTTTTGGGTTAAAAATAACAATCTCTGGTTTCTGTGAATACAGTTAGAGACAATGGTAGCTTTAGCCACATTAGTACATTCAGAAAGGCAATTTGTAAACACACATTATAAAATGCAGTACTTGCGTGTTCTGGGTATGAAGTTGGATAACAATTTTTGGATCTGATTTGGATTTGATCCATCTTTGAGAAGCAAGTTTTGTGCAAACCCAGCGTTTACTGACTCTCGTTTGCAAAGCAGTCCAGTGCAATGATTCACACAAACATATATACGAATTTAGCTCATTTATTGGACACATTCCTTTCACTGTATCCTCAGTGGCTGAGATGGCGGGAGTTTATTATTACAGCCAAAAACAGAGCAGTTACAGTATAATGTTATAATAATATAGATGAGACATTTTATAACTAGCTGCTCTAGTCTACTTTTGCCATGGCGTTAGGACTGGTACGCCGTTGTCACTTGCGAAAACAAAATGATGGCACCATTGGTGGAAATGGGCGGTAATATTATAATAAGATCCCCTTCCTACGTCACTAGGGGAGCGATATCTGAGCGGCAAGTTTTTTCAGATGTTTGCAGAGAAAGGCCTAAACAAAGTTACTGGGTTGTCCATTTTCACATTTTCTAAGTTGGTAGATGCACCGGGGACCCGATTATAGCAGATAAAAGTCTGATTTTCATGATTTAAGTTAGTTTGAAATGCATGCAGCTCCAGCACTGTCTGATCACTGGCATCATCACAGTGAGAAAAAAAGGGTATTCTCGGTGACAGTCTGGGCCAGCTCAATAGCTAGACATTCTGTCAATCAATGGCCACTTTAGGAGATTCAAGGAGTGATAACAGTGTCAGCAAGGCCTTAAGGCCTATAACTTGATCTTCTTTTACCATTACAGCTTGCATTTCTGCTTCAACTGGCGTTGACAGTGCTTTGTTACCATCAACTTCCTCGACAGCAGCGGCCATCTGAGTCGCTGCACTCTCAATAACATTTTCAATTTCAGCACTTCTCGCTGTCACGATCAACTGAGTGGCTTCTACTGATCACGCTGGACTGGTCTTGTTAAGACCAAACATCTCTGTGACATAAGGGAAAGAAGGGGGGAAAGTGGAATCGCCTATAAGAGCAAGTGTGTTGAATAAGAAGCTAATGTAGTATTTGTGTTCATTATTTCCCCTGTCACATGCAGGTGCCTGTATTTCCATTCATGAAACAAACTCCATTCCAAATGGATCATTCATCAACCTCTCCATCAGCTTTGCAGATACTCATCCAGAGTAATTTTTAAATACAGCACAAGTGTGAATCAACCATTTCCGTGTGAGCAATCAACATCATGTAAACAGACATACAATTATCACTTCAGTATGCTGTCAGACGGCTGATTCATGGCAGTACAGTGCCATTTAAACCTTTAAGTTAAAGTGGAATCGATTAGCTGATGCTAGAAAAATAGACAAAACATGAGCATATTAGGCTTCAGGTATGGCATGTTCTATCAATATAAATTTAAGTATAAAATATAAATAATATAAAACTTTAAAAATATTAAGTATAAAATATATATGGAATAAACTTTATATATATATAATGTTACGTGACCAAGTATGACAATCAATTGGTATTACGGAGCTAAGTAACTGTAGTTCAGTCTCCGCTGACAAATACCACAGCCCACAGCGCTGTTCATTGCTAGTAGAACAAAAATGCAGCTGCAAATTGAATTACTGCCAACATGAGAGAAAAAACCCCCACAAAATATAAATAATGCCTGGGGGTTACAAACTTTGCTTTGAAATAATAATAAAGGTCTTTATTGAATTTTAATTTAACGTTGAGTTGACTTCGGAATTTCAATAATAATAACCTATTACAAGGTCAAGACTTTATTTATTTTCACTCTGTAGATTTAACTATGCTTTGCCAGGCACTGGTGTACTCTGGATCAATGTATTATTCGATTTAAACAACCTTTGCTGGATGCTGCTTTTAAAAATTAATGTTGCAGAACAGCGGAAAATAATGCAAACCAGCAGTTGTGTCCCCCACATACACACACACACACAGTCACCTTCTGATCACCCGCTTGGGATGTGCTATAATATAAGGCCTTGTTGTGAGTGGATCGATGTGGTAGCCTTGCACAAATGAATAAATAATAACACTGATTGGGCTATGATTATCTAAAGACCCCTGTGAGGAGGAGCTTCAGAGCAGAGTCACAGTCAGACTTCTAAATTAGGGTGGTTTACTCACTATTTGACCAGATTTAAAAAGCCACTTAAAGTTCACTAATTGCAAACACTCCCATAATACTGGGTTTAATGACGTTTAAACACATGGGTGTAATATGAACAGCTGCCCTAACCCTGGGTTTCCAAAACGGATAAAATTCAACCTTTGTTGTACAGGTCAAGCTTATGTTGTTGACCTTGCATGTGATGGATAGATGGATGGATTTGTTGGATGTGTGTGACAAATGTATGTGATGGATGGATGGATGGATGCATGGATGGACACATGGATGGATGCATACATGTGATGGACAGATGCATGCATGTGATGGATGGATGGATGCATATTTAGGAATGATCTTTCATATTTAGGAATGATCTGATCTAGGCAAAAAATCCCTTTCCAGAACATTTTCTTTCAACGTTCCCAGCTGGTGGAACGATCTGCCCACCACCATCCGAAATGCTGATTCATTGACAACATTCAAAAGTCAACTAAAAACTCATCTCTTCCGTGAGCACTTAACCTCTTAAAAAAAAAAAAAAAAAAAAAAAAAAACCTTTCCTTTCCTCTTTCTCCTCCTCTTTCCCTCCCTACTCTAGCCTGTGCTACACTGAGAAATGTACACGGACTAAGTATTTCAGGCACTTGTTGCGCTCACTCGACTCTTCACGGCCAATCGCCTATTGTACCCCCAAGTTGTAAGTCGCTTTGGATAAAAGCGTCTGCTAAATGCATAAATGTAAATGTAAATGTAATGATGGCTGCATGTTATGATGGATGAACTGGTGGGTGAATAATTGATGGATGCATGGATGGATGGATGCATACATGTGATGGACAGATGCATGCATGTGATGGATGCATATTTAGGAATGATGGCTGCATGTTATGATGGATATAATGGATGGATGGACGGATGGATAGATGGATGGATGCATGTTTAGGAAGGATAGTTACATGTTTTGATGGATGCATGCATGTTATGATGGATGAACTGGTGGGTGAATAATGGATGGATGGACATGCTATAGATGAATGCATGTTATGAATAGATCATGGGTGCATTATTATGACGGATGTAAGGATGAATGTGATGGATGAATGGGTGGATGGATGCATGTTAAAGACAGATGGATAGGTGGATGATGCACAGATAGATGAAATGGTGAGTGAAGGATGGATGGATGGATGCATGTAAATGAAGGACAGTTCCATGCTTTGGTGGATGCATGCATGTTATGATGGATGAACTGGTGGGTGAATAATGGATGGATGGATGGATGGATGGATAGATGGATGGATGGACACATGCTATGGATGGATGGATGGATATATGTTTATGAAGGATAGTTGCATGTTTTGATGGATGCATGCATGTTATGATGGATGGATGGATGGATGGATGGATGGATGGATGGATGGATGGATGGATGGATGGATGGATGGACGGATGGACGGACACATGCTATGGATGGATACATGTTTATGAAGGATAGTTGCATGTTTTGATGGATGCATGCATGTTATGATGGATGAACTGGTGGGTGAATAATGGATGGATGGATGGATGCATGTTTAGGAAGGATAGTTGCATGTTTTGATGGATGAATGCATGTTATGATGGATGGATGGATGGATGGATGGATGGATGGATGGATGGATGGATGGATGGATGGATGGATGGATGGATGGATGGATGGATGGATGGATGGATGGATGGATGGATGGATGGATGGATGGATGGACGGACACATGCTATGGATGGATGGATGGATGGATGCATGCATGTTTATGAAGAATAGTTGCATGTTTTGATGGATGCATGCATGTTATGATGGATGGATGGATGGATGGATGGATGGATGAATGGATGGACGGACAGACACATGCTATAGATGAATGCATGTTATGGATCATGGGTGTATATGACAGATGGAAGGATGAATGTGATGGATGAATGGGCGGATGGATGCATGTTAAAAACAGATGGATAGGTGGATGATGCACAGATGAAATGGTGAGTGAATGATGGATGGATGAATGGATGGATGGATGGATAGGTGGGTTGATAGATGCATAGATTTGAGTTTTGGTTGGTTAGTTATTAGAAATATGAGTATATTGTGGAGGCTTGAATGATAGATCATTGCTATAAGAGCCCAGTGGTCTTTTGGCTTGCACGATCGTCAAAGCCTTTACCCACAGAGACTGTAAGTGCCACACAGCAAGATTTTCACCACAAAGGCAGGCTGCATTATTATAAACACATATCCAGCAGAAAGTAACAAAGGGGGAAAAAGAGCAAAAGACAAAGAGAGAAAGAACAAAACAAACATAAAAGGGTGATCATGACGGGCAGCATGGGTAAGAAAGGACAAGCCTGCTGAGAGAGCAAGATCTGTATCGGTCCCACGCATTATGCTCAGCATAGGACCTGACATCTTCTTTTAATCAGCTTCTAATACACTGCTGTGTCAAGGTAATGATCCTTTGTTGTGAGGCTAATTGGACAAACATATCATCGCCCCTCCAACTGCGCGCGCGTGTGTGATTGCGTTTGCCTGAGCGTTTCCACACAATCACAGAGACAGCAAACACAGAATGTGGGAGGAACTGATGAATCAGTGTTCTAAACTAAGTGATAAAGAGTCTAACTGTGGTCGGATTCAGAAGATGTGAATGTTATCATCACAAGAACACTCAAGAAACCCAACAGGGATGACGCACGGCCCATCATCTTTTGACGCATATGACATCATGCCTAGTAACATCAACCAGACTTCAAGGGCGCCAGTGTTGGGGAAGCTGTTCAGGACTGATCCTTGAACCAAGCTTAAGTAGATTTGGATGTATACTTTGGGACGGCTGTCCTGCAGGAAAGTCCATTGATCTTCAAGCTTCAGTCTCTGCACCAAAGGCATCACCATCTTAGCTGAAATGGCTTGACACTTCAAAGAATTCATGATGTCCTTCATACAGTCAAGATTTCCACTTCCAGCAACAGCAAAGCACCCCATAACAAGACTGGGACGCCTCCATGTTTTACCATGGAGATGGTGTTCTTCTGCAAATAAGCTTTGCCATTTTTGCACCAGACATAGCGTTGATCCATGGGTCCAAAAAGTTCCAGTTTGGTCACATCGCTCCGTAAAACATTCTTCAAGAACTCCACAGGTCTATCCAAATGAAGTTTTAGTCTGCTTTTTATGTTATTCTTGATCAAGAGTGGCATTCGGCAAGATGTCCCAACATGAAGGCCATGCTTGTCTACTGTTCTTCTTATTCTCTTTTGTATTTCTTCTTCCTCTCATCAGGTCATTGATGAGTATTTGGCAGAAAATTGAGGGGTTTTCTCAGTTCCTCTGATCAAACATTTTATTTCCCTTAATGAAAGTGTGTTTTTTCTCCAACACCCTCAAAGATTTTCTAGTACAACACATTTTAAACTTATGAATAAGGCTACAAGCCGTGTTTCACTTTTAGTGTTTTGAAAATCTTTTGACTTGGCCATATTTGCTACTCAACTTTAGCACATGCATAGGCTAAATGTATGAATGTGTAACAGCACAAGCTAATTAAGTTTTGTTATAGAGTTCCCAAAGGCTTAATTGTGTAATTGTGTACCATACCATACAAATAAGTGACTTGATTAATTATGTCATAGCTGTGTTACAAAAATAAAATCATATAACTCAAAAGCATTACATTATATATTGACATTATCACTTTTACTTTGCCATTAAACTGTTATAGATGCCATTTAAATAAAAAAGCTTACATTTGTAGAGGGTTAAATCATTTTGATTGCACTGCTGTAAATTTAAAAACATAAATATACCTATTATAAATTGTATATAATAAATAAATAAATAAATAAATAAAGACCTTTTTAATAATACAAACCAATCCGTTATTGTTGTAAAATAAGTACATATTTTTAACAACTTGTCTAAATGTGACATTTTCTGCAGTAAAAAGTCTGGATAATCTATGTTATATTTTGTTGGTGGAAAAAACTGCTTGTTATTTGAAAAGCAAAAATCACACATCAAAATGTCACAGCTTAAAAAAAATATATATTTAAGTTAAAAGCATGGGTACATTTTGTTCCTCCAAAATGAAAGCACACAAACACACATACATTGATCCATGGTTCTCTTCCCACACTCTCACCATAAGTCTGAAGAATATCCTTCAGACCAGCTGAATAAATACTAAACATTCAAGAACACTCTTGACATTAAGACACACGGTAAAAGTGGGCTAAGTGTGCTGGGTTAGATTGGTCACCGAAAGCGTGAACAGGGACTAAATGGAGTTGGTATGAGTTTAATGCTGAGCGGTTTGAGGCTATTGAGAAGGGTCTGTGCAATTCTAAAGAGGGTTGCTAAGAGATGAGAGGCAGGTAAAGAGAAAACACCGGGAGCTTTTTTGTATGCCGAGCTGTTCTTACTGTAAACAACTTACTCACAGGCCTGCACGCAAATGGGAATGATAGGAAAACAGCCTGATGAATGAATGTGTTCTTTTCATGCATCTCTTTTGACAAAACCACACACATGAATTAAAAGAGCAGACCTCTCAGCATCCCACACATCTTCAAACTCATTTCTGAAATAAAACTAATTCTGAAATAAAAGGGCTATAGACTTATTTGTATTATAAGCAACACATTTTGATTACAGATCATGGAGAGACTGTATTCAAGTGTGTACATGGTCGGCGATCAGTCTATAAACAACTACTTTTAAATGATAAAAAATATATAACATTAGAGTTTAACATTTAGCAATTTAAGGTAACAGGTTTTAGAATTGTAGTTTGATATGATGGGTTTTAGAGCCTTATACAATCGAGACCTTAAAAATCTGATTAAAACGGCTGCTGTACAAAGTTTTGCATCAGTTATTTTAATTAGAAAATACCCCCTCTCTTTATTTCAACTTTAAAAAGCTAAGGGGAAAAAAAGATTACTTTAACTTTAAAATAGGCCTACTTATGTACAATTTTGACACATATTCACACTTTTAGCTGAAAGTACTTTCACCACTTTTACTATACAGCAATATTATTTGCTATTATATATTCAAGAAAACAAAAGAAAAATCAGCAAGGATGTATTTAATTTATCAAAAAATGACAGTAAAAACTTTTTTATTGTTACAGAAAATCTATTTCTATTAGTGATGTGTCGTTCATGAACGATTCGTTCATTTTGAATTAATCTTTAATATGACTCGAGAACAACGAGTTGTCTCAGAGAGCAATTCATTTATTTTGCGTTGCGCATCATCCCATATGTTCTGTATAGGAAACATAATTGATTAGTTCACCTCGCGAGTCTTCGGGTTCGAATCATTTGTTCATCAAGTCCCAGCCCCATAGGCAAGGCTATGCAGTCACCGGAAACAGAAAAGATTGGTTTATCTCTCGAGTCTTTGAGTTTGAGTCGTTCGTTCAAGTCCCCATAGGCTGAATGCAGAAACAGAAATAATTAGTTAATCTCTCGAGTCTTCGAGTTCGAGTGGTTTGCTCAAGTCCCCATAGGATGAATGCAGAAACAGAAATGATTAGTTCATCTCTCGAGTCTTCGAGTTCGAGTGGTTCGCTCAAGTCCCCATAGGATGAATGCAGAAACAGAAATGATTAGTTCATCTCTCGAGTCTTCGGGTATGAGTCTCGTTCTTTTGTCACGTGATGTGACAGCCATGTTGGATACCGAAATTAGTTAATTCACAACCTTCCTTACAAACAAGTGCGTAGTTTTTTGTGTTTTTTTTTTAGTTCAGTTTTTGGCTAGTATAATAATTGATTTTCCGATGAAGACTGGACAGATTGGGTTGGTCAGAATGGATAGGCATAACATTATGGCACATATCTTCTGATGATTTTATAATAATAAATATATTACAACATGCAGTCAATAATATGACTGTAATGTTGTATATGTTGCGAGACACTGAACCGTGAAGCGTTCACGTGAAAAAAGAACAAGACTCGTACCCAAAGACTCGAGAGATTAACTAATAATTTCTGTTTCTGCATTCAGCCTATGGGGACTTGAACGAACGACTCAAACCGAAAGACTCGGGAGATTAACTAATCTTTTCTGTTTCCGGTGACTGCATAGCCTTGCCTATGGGGCTGGGACTTGATGAATGAATGACTCGAACCCGAAGACTCGAGAGGTGAACTAATCAATTCTGTTTCTGGACGCATGTATTGCATATGAGGCTGTCACGGCCCAGATCAGACATGAGGACGGAACTAACCAAAGACACGAGAGGTGAACTAATCTTTCCATGGAACAGACGTGCTTAAATGTGAAGTGACAAAAGAAAGAACGATTTGGAACGGGAGGTGAGATGAACTAACAGACTGCATACATAACCTGAAGCAAGCTAAGCAATTAATTAATCATTTATTTCTCAAAGTCTGGCTATGGCTGCATTAGCTTATAGTTTTTATTTATTTATTCCAAAAGTACTAAATGTGTTGGAAAATGTAATAATTTTAATTAGATTCTGTTGAAATGAACAAAATGAACGAAATGACTTGAAAAAAGATTCAATAATTTTGCTGAAAGAGATTCAAAGATCCGAATCAGTAAAATTATCCAAACTTCCCACTACTAATTTCTATTTGGTAGTTCTTTTGAACTTTCTATTCATCAAAGAACACAGCAAAGTGTTTCACCTTTTCCACAAAAATATTCAGTAACACTTTACAATAAGGTCTCATTTTTTATTAACTAACATTTAACTGAAGACTTCAACTAACTTTCATTATATTATATATTAATATATATTAGCTAAGAATGAAATGCTCTTTAAGCTAATGACATGTGCTGAATCAGTTTACAGCCTAAGCAATTGCTCCGCTCTTCTCCACTATGGTCACCCCGTGTAATTTAAATAGTTCTAATAATTCCAAAGTAATTAAACATTAAACACTTTTAAACACTATAAAGTCTCCCCCTTTTCTCATTTTGCCTAAATCACATAAAATAACACCTAATTTAAAAAATGTTACTCTACTTGTCAAGTCCCAAGCAAAGCATGCTGGGAACTACAGTTTCAGTAAATATCATTTTCGAGTACTTAATTGGTTCACATTCACCCCAAATAATTGAATCGAGTAGATTGCACATTTTAGAGAATTACATTAATCGAAAGCAAAGAAATCACGTTTAGAAGAGAAACACAATTATGTTGCGTAGATCGCAAATAATATGATTAAGTAAATTGGACAATATGTGTTTCTTGTTTTTTCAGTGTTGTTTGTTCATGTTCACAGCCCATAAACTAATGTTAATAAAAGCATTATTTTTAATAATGCATTTGTGTATGTTGATTACACATTTGTTTGATTATGTTGGGCGGCAGTGGCTCAGTGGTTCATGTAGGTTGTCTACAAACCGGAAGGGTGGTGGTTCGATCCCCGGTTCCACCTGACCAAGTGTCGAAGTGTCCATGAGCAAGACACCTAACCCCAGCTGCTCCCGACGAGCTGGATGGCGCCTTGCATGGCTGACACCGCCGTCGGTGTGTGAATGGGTGAATGTGAGGCAATGTGTAAAGCGCTTTGGATGACCATTGGTCTGTTAAAAGCGCTATATAAATGCAGTCCATTCCATTAACTTAATTCAGATTAATAAATGCTGTAGAAATATTGTTCATTCTTAGTTCTTGTTAACTGAAGTACTGAAGTAACCAAATATTCTTATTATTAAATGTGATAATAATAAGGAATGTTTCTTGAGGAATGATTTCTGAAGGATCATGTCACACTAATAAATTACACTTTAGTGAAATAGAAAACAGTGCTTTAAATTGTAATAATGTTTCACAATATTATTATTTTTACTACATTTTTGATCAAATGAATGCAGTAAGAATAGTGTTAAAGGGGTCCTGATGTAAAATACAAGTGTGTATGTGAAATTTTGGCTCAAAATACCTTACAGATTATATTTTATAGCATGTTAAAATGTAAACTTTTTGAAGGTGAGCAAAAACGCGCCGTTTTTGTGTCTGTCCCTTTAAATGCAAATGAGCTGCAGTTCCCAGCCCCCTTTCAGGAAGAGGGTGGAGCTTCAAGAGCTTGAGTTAACAGCTTCGATTACCTCACGCAGACAGGTCATAAACTGTTCAGCCTTTTATGTTCAAACTGGAGTCGGACAATGATGGACAGACTCAAGAAGAACTGACAACATGTAGAATGCAACAGATTGTTTCTGAATGGTTAGTTGATGATTTCTGTAGCTGATGTGGAGTTACTATCTTCAAGTCATCAATTAGCATGTTCTGTCATGGTAATCTATAAATCGCTTGTGTGGGACCTGCTTTAAGATGCCTTTAGAGCCCGAGAATATATTCTGCATGAAGATAGAACAGTTAAAGTTTAATTACGGTTGTAACTTATGTTGTCATCTTGCTTTTATGACATGCTATTCCACCTGTGTTATATATACTATTACAATAAAGGTGAAAAGTCGGATGTGACAGCTTGAGCAGACTCCTAAATATGCTCTACTACTACAACTCTTCCTCTTCTCTAAAGCAGCCCAACATGGGCTCACCCCCTTTTTTACGTGCTCCCGGGGGCAGGATTTATGTCAATTTTAGGGTTGGTGATGTGGTTAGTGATGTCACCAACCCGAGAAGACGCTTGTTGTAGTTCTTAAAAAGCGATTTCTGTAAATGAAAATATTTCCCTTTGCATTGAACTTTGAGCAATGTAAATTTGCAGATGTTGTTTATGCTCGAACAGCAACATTACACACAAACTAAAGTTAAAAAAGTGAAATCATAATCAAGGACATCTTTAAGTAGTGTATCCATAACTGTGGCAGACAGTTACATTATTTAGACAGGAAAAAGAGCATAACAATTCTTGTGCATGACATATTTCATTTCAGAACTTCAGAAGCAAAAAGCTAGCCTAGAAATCTAGACGCACCCTAGCAGCAGCAAATCTAATTTGCAGCCAGGGTCGTCTAGCAACTCTGGAAAAACCAAACTCTAGTCAGGCCAATCACATCGTGTATAGAGTTGGTGGGTGGGCTTAACATAATGACGGTAGAGTTTCGGTGGTTCCGTGTGCTTCTTGTAAACAAAGAAGCTGGCGAACAGCAGTCTTTCGAATCGGCTTTGGCTGCGACTCTGGAAGACTTGGAGTTAAGCTTTTCTTTGAGAAAAGAACAAAAAAATGGCACTGAAGTCATTCTTAAGAAAGGAAGATGTGTTCAGAGTTTTGCCGACCGGATACGGCGAAAGTTTAATCTATCAACTAGACCCTCTTCACCTTCTTCGTTGCTCTGGTTGGTTGTAGCGCTATCCTATTGCGTGCAGAGGGAATTTGAAAGACAACCGTTTATCCCGCCCCTCGGATTGAGCCCTGCCAATGGTGTGTTCCCAGACCCAACATCTTGATCTGGGTCTGGCTTGTCAGGCTAGCAAAAAGCAGGATTTTCCGACAAGCATGTGAAGGCATCAGCATAAGTGTTCTAGCAACGCCTACTACACAGTGCATGAAACTGTTTCAAACAAGCCAAGGAAATTCTGCTGTCCCTGATATTTCCCCTTTAAAAACTAAAAAGTTTTACAAAGAAGTCAGTGTGAATACTAAAACTATGGCTGTCTTTCAATTCACTCAACCATTTGCTAAAGCAGCACGCATACACAAGCCTTCTGCTGACCCTCTGAACTCTTCGGGGAGCATTAAGCCTGATGGGTAGGTGATATACTGCAGGAGCAAGGTGAGAATTCAGGTGTGCCTCCACTAAAAGTGCTGATTGGTGTATCTTAAAACAATACTGAAACAGCTAGTCCTGCCATTATTCACTTTTCAGTGGATTAGCTGTCAAAAGAGGCAGCAAAACAACACCCTGCTCTGAATATCTCCCACTCTCCAGACCTCTTCTCACTACAGATACGAATCAGTGCAGTCAGCAGTCTTTCGTTTTCTGACTCCCTCCATCTCTCTTCGCCAACACACACACTCAAATACAGCATTCAAGTGGATCTGCGCCATATGTGTCAGAAATATTTGACTAAATGGGGAAGGCAACATTAGATGCACAAAGCACGGACACACAATTATTTATACAAAGAGCATGTCTCGCTGTGACAGATCAGTGATTACGAGAGCCATATTGTCTCAGCATCTGTCCCGGGTTTTGTCATACCTCACGTCTGAATCAACATACTGTCACCGCCACTGGCCAGGAAACAAACACGTCGCAGACGTTGGGAGTAACGTTTAATCTGTCAGCAACTAGTGATAAGAAAACACACAAATACGCCGGTGGTTCATGCTGGATGAACTCTAAACGTTCCCCATCCAAGTATATTTTCATACAATCGGCTTTTAAATATGGTAATTTTGTATTTGCATAATTACAAATGTACAGTTGCATAACAGTGTTGTATAACCAGCCAGAATCGTTACCAAAGCCAATGAATTTGTTTCTGCAACTTTCAAGCTATTATATCGACAATTCCCCTGGAGCAATGTGGTTTTAAATTCAACAAATTCTAATCATAATTGACCCCATTTATTTTCTTAATACTCATTCTGGTCTTATTCTACACTGTTCATCTGTTCACACTGTTCCAAAGGAGGAAAAAGTATCTCAAAAGGCCGTTCTGAATTATTAGTTTTGCTCAGACTCACTCATTCAGATATGTTACTGAGTTTACAATTAACCCCCCTCCAGACCGCGAGTCATTTTTCAGTTGTGTCCTGTTAGAAATTAACAGTTACTGTGATGTATTTAGGTTCATGAGATTTAAATTGGCCAATTTAGCAACTTGTTGTTCATGACATCTTGTGATATCATATGTGAATTTGAATACATATTCACAACAGCGCTGTTATAAATATACTAAAAAAATGCTACAAAAAAAAAAAATGATTGTGTAGCAATGAGGTCCAATTGTAAGATTTAATCTAGTGGGAGGAAGTAATTATTTGTTTATAACCTAGTCGTAATATATACTAAAACATCCCATTAACACACCACACAGGACTGTTGCTGAAATCAATAAGCAGCTATGTATTCAATGAACTAAAGCGCAATTTGGCAAAAAAAAAAAAATATTTGTCACTTTATACTTTAGTTACACTACCATTTAAAAGTTTGGGTCAGCAAGATTTTTTTTACACGCTCTCAGAAAAAAAAAAAGGTAAAGACATGAGAGCATGTGTGCAGGTGGTGAGCAAGGAGGATTCTGGGAGTTGTGGTGCTGAGGGTGACTGAGCTGGTGACTATGACAGCCACTGGGGCGATACCCTTTCAAAAGGTACACCTTTGTACCAAAAGTGTTCATATTAGTACATAAATGGTACATATTAGAACCTTTTTAAAGGGTACTTACAGCTTTTGTACCATTTTTTTCCTGAGAGTGTATGTATGTATTGTTTTACTGTGTGGAACACCTTAAATCAATGCCCCAGGAAGCAGATTATTGATTACAATTACATTCTCAAGCAGAATAATTATTCTACAAATACTCTATACAAGTAAAAGTACAAATATCAAAAATGTTTTCAACCAAGGACACATCAGCATAGGTTCTGGTGCTGGAGACACCTTCAGGTGTTCACGAAGCAGCTTCTGGGTTTGGGGGAGGGCTTTCAGCTATATTCTAGGGGCTCTTTATTCTAGTTGAGCCCCCAGCCTGAGTTTTTTAAGGCAACCGCTATTTTAGAATGTATCACCTTTTTATTTCCACAGAGACACATCGTGCTAGTATTGTGACACACCACAGCCACAATAGCGCTGTATGATAGATGTATCGCTTTTATTTTGTTTTTCCTTTTTTACTAAACATATTCACAAACTTGTTAACTATATCTTGAACTCTCTGATATATTTAGATTATCAAATATGTGTAAGTGAATATTGTCATACACTTGTATAATGATCATGTTAGTTGATCTATAATGCACGATGGGCACCACCATGTTAGTCTGCACCACAATTCAGAAAATCAAACCTGTCGGATTTACATCATGAAAAATTCCTCCATTTCTCACGAAACATTAAAGTAAGTGGTCGGTGAACTGGGAGAAGAATAGAGAACTTTATTGTTATCTACACAATGTGTATCTGATATGAATAAAACTAATAAAAATCGAATTATCATTTAAAGGATTGTTAGTTGTTTGTTATCCTTTCCATAGACATCAGTGTTACGGGTTGGTAGTGCAGCAGGGATGATAACAGACAAGGACTTCATAACAAAATATAGGTTTAATAAATCAAGGAATCTAACAGGAACAAAACACAGCATACCAACATACGTATAACATTAACATTAGAATGGACAAGGAGTGTTGGGAGAGAGTTCCATATAAAGGGAGTGTAGACGATGACGACCAGGCGCAGGGAATCCTGGGAGATCAGGAGAGACGATGAGGAAGTGATTTCAGGTGTGAGACAGGGAGGATTCTGGGAAATGGAGTCAGGATTCTGGGAAATGGAGGATTCTGGGAAATGGACAGGCGTGGAGTGTAACAATCAGTGTATTTACCAAAACAGATTATTTTTATTTTTTTTAATTTCTTATTTTAAAAGTCTCTTTAAAAGTCTGAAACCTAAAATAAACATTATGGCCCGGTTTCATGGACAGGGCTTAGATTTAGCCAGGATTAGGCCTTAGTCCAATTAGGGCATTTAAGTAGCTTTTATAAACATTCCTTAGAAAAAAGGAAACATTCACATTTTCATCTTGAGACAAAACAATGGCACTGACATATTTTAAGATCTGTCAGTGCAAGTTGCTTTCAGTTAAGACAGCTCAAACATGCATTTTAGTTTGGGTCTAGGTTTAAGCCTTGTCTGTGAAACTGGGCGTATGTGGTTAGAAACAGTGAATGTGAAAAGCACTGAGCATGTCTGTCTCTGGCTCAGTGGCAGCCAAAGAGTGAAAGCACATTTGAATCTAGCAGCTGATCACACCGGTGTGATTACATGCGTCAAAGGATTAAAATCAATCGCGTTTCGAGGGTTGAGGGGGCACAAATCAGATCTTAGGTGGCAATTCCCCATTTGCCTCCTCGTGACGCAGGCCTGATTATGTGATGCTGAAGACTGGAGTCATGGCTGCTGTAAACTCTGCTTTGCCATCCCATGAATAAATTACATTTTAAAATATTTTAAAATAGAAAGAAGTTATTTTAAATGGTAATAATATTTTATAATATTGCTGTTTTAGCGTATTTTTTATCAAATAAATGCAGCTTTGGGGAGCAAAAAAATTTATATCAAACACATTTCAAACAATTACCAAACCCAACCCTTTAAATGGTAGAGTAACCAATAGCTTGCTATGCCTCTGAAACAACTTTTTGTTTTGGCTGATATCACCAATCTCTCAGAAATGTATCATTATTTATAATAAAATAGGTCAAACCCTAGAGGGTTCAAACTAGCAGGTTTTCAGTTGCCAGTCCTGAACCTTAACCACTACACAACTTCACCTTATAGTTCACATTTCTCCAGGATGCAAAATAAATAGCCTTATATTAAGACTTATATTTGATGAATGCATAACTGTAGCAGTAACTGTGCATTTAACTTATAACCCTTCTCATTGCTTATCTCTTTCTTTTATTATAAATCTCCTTTTCTCTCTTTTTTCTGCCTGGGGCTTTTTGTGGTTTTTGAATTGAAAGCTTTTCTACTTCTTTTGTACTGAACAGCTCATGTGTTAAAAAAACATTAAGATAAGACACTTAAGATAATATTAATTTTCAAAGCAACAGCTTTCATTACATTTAAACAAAAAAGAAGAAAAATTATTGTGCATGAACACACAGGCATACTGCTAGGTCTGTCCTTTTACTGCTGCGACCCATGACATTGAAACTTAATAAACAATCAGGAAGCAATCATTCAAATGTGGAACCTTATTCATCAAATCTCTAATAAGCAGACCAAACAGGAAGCATGCATAAATGATTGCCTTGCCCTTTATATCAAAACCAGCTTGCTCTGTAATATTCCATTTAAAAAATAATGAGGGAAAACTGCTATGAACGAAAGATATGCTCGGATGGATCTTCTCAGTTACTGATCCAAACTCATTTCAAGCTAGTAGGGTTTGAATGAATCAATATATCAATAAAAATGAAGTATGATGAGAAGAATATCTGATGCTGCTCAGATAAAGCCACTAACTAAATGCCTGATCAAAAGTTGCCTTCACTTTCAGTCTGACTAAATGCACATTCCAGATCATTTCAAGACTGCATTTGTACACACACACAAGCCATCACACGACGACCCAGCCTTTTATGCTCAAGAACACATACAACACACACAGTGATGCAGAAAGAAAAATCAATGAATTCCTTCTATCTGCTTATGATGCACCAACTTTCAAAACCGGCTTTCAACCTCATGCACACAGAGCAATAGATCAGATGCATTCCAAAAACGAGAAACAGAATAAGGAAAAGACTGCTGGAGAGGAACAAAGAGAGAGAGAGAGAGGGCTGTGACAACCTCTGTGCACTTCCTCTGAAAGAGGGCAAATTCATTATTATTTGGCTTCACTCAAAGTTCAAAGATGTAAAGTTCTTTGGCCCACTTTCTTTCTCTTTCATTCTACACAAACTCTCTAGTCTCTTACCTCAAAGACCAAACTCACAAAAATATGAACTGACCAGTGTTGGGAAGAAGCCCTTCACTTCACAGAGCACAAACCAAGCCATGAAGTCCAAGGAATTGTCTGTAGAGCTCTGAGACAGGATTGTATTGAGGCACAGATCTGGGGAAGGGTCTGCAGCATTGAACGTCCCAATGAGCACAGTGGCCTCCATCATCCATAAATGGAAGAAGTTTGGAACCACCAGGACTCTTCCTAGAGCTGGCTGTCTGGCCAAACTGAGCGATCAGGGGAGAAGGGCCTTAGTCAGGGAGGTGACCAAGAACCCAATGGTCAGTCTGACAGAGCTCCAGTGTTTTTCTGTGGAGAGAGGACAACCTTCCAGAAGAACAACCATCTCTGCAGCACTCCACCAATCAGGCCTGTATGGTTGAGTGGCAAGACGGAAGCCACTCCTCAGTAAAAGACACATGACAGCCCGCCTGGAGTTTGCCAAAAGGCACCTGAAGGACCATGAGAAACAACATTTGCTGGACTGATGAAACAAAGATTGAACTCTTTGGCCTGAATGGCAAGCGTCATGTCTGGAGGAAACCAGGCACCGCTCATCACCTGGCCAATGCCATCCCTACAGTGAATGGTATAGAAAAAAGAAAGCATGGTGGTGGCAGCATCATGCTGTGGGGATATTTTTCAGCGGCAGGAACTGGGAGAGTAGTAAGGACAAGGGAAAGATGAATGCAGCAATGTACTGAGACATCCTTGATGAAAACCTGCTCCAGAGCACTCTGGACCCCAGACCAGGGTGAAGATTAATCTTCCAACAGGACAACGACCCTAAGTACACAGCCAAGATAACAATGTAGTGGCTACGGGACAACTCTGTGAATGTCCTTGAGTGACCCAGTCAGAGCCCGGACTTGAACCCGATTGAACATCCCTGGAGAGATCTGAAAATGGCTGTGCACCGACGGAACCGGTCCTGCAAAGAAGAATGGAAGAAACTGCCCAAAAATATGTGTGCCAAGTTTGTAGCATCACACTCAAAAAGACTTGATGCTGTAATTGGTGCCAAAGGTGCTTCAACAAAGTATTAAGCAAAGGCTGTGAATACTTATGTACGTGTTTTTAAAAAATTTGTATATATATAAATTTGCACAGATTTAAAACTAACTTCTTTCACGTTGTCATTATGGGGTATCGTTTGTAGAATTTTGAGGAAAATAATGATTTTAATAAATTTTAGAAGGCTGAAACATAACAAAGTGTGGAAAAAGTGAAGCGCTGTGAATACTTTCCGGATGCACTGTACATCTGACCACTGCAGTCACACATTGGGCACAATCTAAGTGCATGGCACAGGTGCACTTAGGTCCGAAACCACATATGCTAGTTTAATGATGGAAAAAAAACGGTCTGCGCGCAGGGGGCATGGTCCAAAAGGGTTGTACCTAGTCTCTTAATGAGTCATAGGTGTGTTTTGGGCTTAACGTGCAATAAAGCAACAGAGTCTCTCATTCCCTTTAAAAGCCAGGTGCGCTTGCAAAATGGCAGATTTGCTATTTATGGCAGAATTTTGCGAGCAGAAAGACTGAACGCTTCTCTAGAGAGGAATTCTTATTATTTGTAATATTTAAAAATGTTTTGTCCGCATCTGTCCTTTGTAGCTGTGCTATATGCTCTTGAATGTTTGGTGATCACGTTGTCTTACTTGTGCATAAACAACTTCTATCCTGTCCTACTAGTCTCAGCCTCAGACCGTTGGTTGGACATCTGATGCGTATATGGCACACAAAATCAAGTGTGGGTAACTGCAGGTTGGAGTAATGGGTATGACTAAAGGTAGGGTTGTGGAGAAAGGTCTTCATCATTGGTTGCGAAAGCTGTCTTTCGGGTTGGGGGTTATTTTCTGTTCAGCACGCCTCCTTTATCCTCCCCACAAAATAGGAAACACTTCAGGAGTATGATTAATTCTCCAGAAGACATGTTACGTTCTTTAACAACCTGGAAACAAGGTTGTTGTGATGCCAAACACCCTTTTGGAAGAAGAAACCCATCGTGTTTAGAACTGTGACGATTTGCACTGATCAGGATCAACTAAATGCTTTGTTGTAGATCACAGCACCATTGTTGTAGTAAACTTGCATAACGTTTTCTTAATTAATTGCACGCCGGTCTGTTATTGTGAGGACATCGACTCCTTGGCCAATGAAAGCTGCTATGGAGTCGAGACCAAAATATAGATTTTGAAGATGCTGAAAATGATAGTTTTGATAATATGTTTGAGATTGCGAATATGAGCCAGATGCAGAATGTATGCTGGGAAATGAGCTCTGACAAGGACAGTGATGATGGTATAAAACATCTGCTCAAACTGAACCCTTCCACACTCCAAAATGTAACAAAAAATGCTTTATTTTATTCTTCTTTAATTGATACTCTAAATCCAGGAGATTTTTATATTATCGCGTCTAAAGTTATTGTAATGTAATTCTTGTTAATCAAAGAACAAAGGTTGCTTGTAGCTTTAATAAGGATTAATCTATATTTAATTTATTATTTATGCAGTGCAGACTTTATGATAACTTTATTCAATTTATGTATATTCCCTATACCTGTTAGACAGGTAGGAAGGGCACAAATAAATAAGACATTTATTATAATGGGTTTATGTGAAGATTGTGTTAAGTTCACTTAAATTAAAAGCTGCTATATTTTTAAAAGCCTTATAAATGTTGAAATTGATATAACTTTCAATTATTGTTATGGTTTTTACATAAAAAAATGTCATAATTTTGAAATAAAAAGCATTTTTCTATACTGATATTAGCCCTCTGGCTTGAATGCTCGGTTTCAAGGGGCGTGTCTGCTGTGAGACTTCAGTGAAAACACCCACTGTTGTGATTGGCTGACATCTTTGCATTTGAAATGAGTATAAGATTATGTGGCGGAGGGGGCGTGGTTTAGCGAGATCTGCACGCACTGCCAGTGCCAGAGTGAGAGAGACGCAGAACTGGATAAAGATTGCTGAGAAAGTTTTATTGTACCGAGTTGTTGAGAGCGCGAGTTTATTTTGTTTGTATCTGAGAGTTCTGAATAAACACGAGTCCCAGTCACGCGACCTGTCGTCTTCCTCCTTATTCTACGAACTTTGTAACATATGGAACTCCTCTAAACTACGTTTTTTTACCATCACAGCCTTCGAGATGAACGAATCGTCAAATTGTTGACTATAGAATTATTTTATGATCTTTTCCCATCATATGAAACGCTGTAGTGATGAGCATTGAGTAGACATGCAGTCTTGTTGATTGTGTGAATGGAGTGATCTCGTCATTGCAGCGCGTTTTCTCTCACAAAATGCTTTCACCACAACTAACAGCAAACACGACTTCGACATGAATACAGCAAGAGCTTTGTGCAGCATAACAGTGTCATTCATTATAACGGCAGTTTGGACAAGTGTGCAGATACACTTGCGACGTGATTGACAGATCTGAACATCGCTCTCTAGTTTAATCATTTAATTAACAGATTTGTTTCATGCTACTAACAGAAACCATGTGAAGTTGATCGTTTAGTCACTGGCTTGATTCACTGATGCATAAAAAACAGTATTAAACAATTTAGAAAGAAAGTCTGCGTGAACTTGAATGATTAGCTACACATCAGAAATCACTGATCACAGATCAAGCATTAATGAACACTTTTACTCACTGTTTGTGGCAGTGCTGTCGAATCCATATGGTAAAAGTCTGTTTGTAAAGCCTGTGCTAACATCGCGACTGATAAACTGAATCCATTTTCTCCTAATTCTCTGGGCGGGCAAAGCAGAGGAAGGGGAAGTAACCTTTCCTGTTATGACGACATAACAGGGAAGATTCCAGATCGGCTCGTCTGAGCTTTCATTTTCTCAAAGGCAGAGAAAGACAGCCAGAACTCGGTTTACACCTATCAACATTTCTTGCCACTTGGGGACCATATACAGGCTAGGGGAACTATTAATGTTAAAAAACCTCATAAAATGAAAATGTAATGCCATGGGACCTTTAAGTTGTTTCTACATTAATTTGTAGAGTAATTGTGAAATTATTGCAATATACAAATGCTAATGTAAACACTTTATGTTCTTACTCAATCCATGGGTGGTGGGACTCTGTGATTATGCTTGACCTTACTGGTGTGCGTGTGGTGTGGTGAGACCTGTGCAGTGTGCACAAGGTGGTAAGATTGTGATATAGGAGCCTGGTACTCATTAAACTAGACTCTGTCTCCTTTTCACGTTTTCTAGTGTCTTCCATGTTTGTCTATTCTAACCCAGTCCTACAGTCTTTTAATGCTTTTATGATTACTGCTTGAATATTGTATAAATAAAGCTTTTGTATTTTTAGTACCTCATCTCAGGCCTTCTTCCTTTTGAAACCACATTCCTGTGTCCTTCGTATGTGGTTAATTCATAAGTATGAATATTTTCCTGGTCATCAGGGTGGCGTAGTCAGCTATATTTAGAGTTTCTTTTTACGATTCTCTCCTGCTACACAAGCAATGAATGCACATCCTTTAAAAAGTGCAGTTTACTTTACACTCAAAAAAATTGGGTTGTATTAATCCATGTGTGGGTCAAATATGGACAACTCAAACCATTGGTTGAATGTCAAATTTTTTTTTTTCAAAATTGGGTTTTCATTAAATTCTTGTCTATCATCTCTAAAGATATTTTGGCAAAATTCCCTTGTTTAGTGCAGAAAAATAGCGACTATGTTTTCAAGTAATAAAAAATATGTTTTGGCAGGTTTTTGTAAATTATGTTAAATTAATGGTCCCTAATTTAGAATTTTTTTTTTTTTTTTTTTTGTGCCAGATAAATAAAACTCTAATAACATAATGAAATATAACCATTAGTTAAAAATAACTTAAAAGTTCCATTAAATGTTTGTTTGCAACTTTTAGTGTACACTCTAAAAAATGCTGGGTTAAAAATAAACCAAGTTGGGTTGAAAATGGACTAACCCAGATATTGGGCTGTTTTAACCCAGCATTTGGGTTGTTTTAACCCAGCAGTTGGGTTAAATGTTTGCTTAAAACAACCCAATCGTTGGTTAGTCCATTTTCAACCCAACTTGGGTTATTTTTAACCCAGCATTTTTTAGAGTGTAGCGTGTGTAGTGTATGACGTTTATAACTTTAAGATTAGTTTTACTGTAATTTAAAGGGACAGTTCTCTGTCCTTTCAAACTTTAAAAATATATTTTAAAGAACAGTTTCAACTATACGGAAGACCTGAACCGCAACGTTAAAAAAAATATATATAAATCTAAGTTATGTACTCGTAAATTTATTAGTGCTAATGTTATCTTGTAAAAACTGTAGCTTCCATAGAATTCCCAAGGGGGTTCCAGCCAAAATGGAATTAACCACACCTCCACACCCATGTTGTTGGGACGGCTCTCTATTCATTGTGATAATCAAGCAGTTTCTCATAATACTGTGAGATTTCCTCCTCTCGAAATAATCAAGCTTATTCACTCAATATACTTTATTCTCAAAATATTTCACGATTTCAATCCCATATTGCTATGACTTTGTTCTCATAATACTACGACTTTATTCTTGCAATTTTTACTTTATTCTCAAAATATTCAGACTTTCTCGTCAATTGACTTTATTCTCAAAATATTACGACTTTAATCTCAAATTGCTATGACTTTATTCTTGTAATACTACGACTTTATTCTCATAATACTATGACTTTATTCTTTTACTTTTGACTTTATTGTCATAATACTATGACTTTATCCTCGGAATTTTGAATTTATTCTTATTCTTAAATTATTATGACTTTAATCTCTAATTGTTATGACTTTATTCTGATAATACTACGACTTTACTCTCGCAATTTTGACTTTATTCTCAAAATATTACGACATTAATCTCGAACTGCTACGACTTTACTCTTGTTATACTGCGACTTTATTCTCGTAATTTTGACTTTATTCTCAAAATATTACGAATTTAATCTTGTATTGCTACGACTTTACTCTTGTTATACTACGACTTTATTCTCGTAATTTTGACTTTATTCTCAAAATATTACGACTTTAATCTCAAATTGCTACGACTTTATTCTCGTAATACTACTGCTTTATTCTCGTAATACTACGACTTTATTCTCGTAATTTTGACTATTCTCATAATACTATGACTTTATTCTCAGAATTTTGACTTTATTCTTAAATTATCATGACTTTAATCTCAAATTGCTATGACTTTATTCTCGTAATCTTTTTTTTATTTTTTATTGCGGTTCAAATTTTCCATACAACTGTCCAAACAAAGGACAGAAGAAAAAAAAACATTACTGTACACATATATGCTACGTCCTTTGTTCACAACAGATACGCACACACACACACACAGAATTATGACTTGTGTGACATTTATCACTGTGAGGGATTTGACTAATATCAGTGGAATATTCAGCTTCATGGGTTAAAGGGAAGGAAATTCATCTACACAATTGGATTTAGTAACAGCAGAATCCGCCTACCCTAGAGACTTGCTAACGGCTCCTGTGAAATTACCCATCTGCCTTTTTCCCTTCCCCCAAGCCTGATGTTCGCTCACTCAGTCTCTCCATCTCTGCCTCTGTCTACCCCCTTGTTGTTTTGGGCTGCTTAGTGGAGATTTGATTGTCGGGGGCCATTTATGAAAACAGTAGGGGTGGATTGACTTGACTTGACCAAGCTGATTTGCATACATATATATCCAGCCCAAGCAGTGGCCCCTCAGGGGATTATGGGATATTACAGCTGGAATAGCTGGTGACCAGGCAGGTAAATTGAGTTGGAAAATACACATTTTGCAGAAATTGGTGAAAATGGATAAATATGTAACTTATGATTGGTTTATCAAGCTCTCGTTGCTGTAGCAACGGATAGCGAGTTACTCTATGTCAAAGTGTCTGCCCCTCATATGCGGTCCTTCCATATGATTTTCATTTTCGGCATTACTTGGTGGTTTCGGTATAGCTGGATATTTGCACAGGGTAAGTTAGTAATCACAGGAGGGAATGTTCAGTTTGCTATAGCTAATAGAACTGACACTGTAAGGCAAAATACATTATAAGTACCCTGATGACACCATACAGATATTTATCTGACAGTTATAGTGTAAGATAGTGTATGCTTAAAAGCCCTTGCGGGTTCTTTCACTAGTTCTCAAGTTTAAATAATGTGGAGTGGAGATGTTATTGTTTTATTATTATATTAAAACAGTGAATATATGACAGGAAAATGAGGATAGTGAAAGGTAATATAAATGAGAACACAACACAGGTCAGACTCGAACCTGTAACTCCCACATGAGCATGTGTTTAATATGTATGAGCCTGCACTATTAGGCCACATCTCTGTCAAGAAAAAAGAAAGTGGTACGCCTCTTGTTCTGTATGAAAGGACAGAGACTCTAGTTTCAGGAAACCACCAAGACATTAAATATTAATAAAAACTAACTTGAGAAAAACCAAAGCGACATCCAGTACACCCATTAAAAGAACATTCCCCCAGGAAAGTTGGTCTAAGTGCCTTGTTGAAAGCCGCCACAGTGATGGATCATTCCTCGCAAGGGATGAACTTGCAACCTTTTTGTTACCATCCCTGATGTTCAACGCTGAGCTTAACCATCCAGAGAAACTAGAAAAAAATTGTTGTTATGGTTACACAAAGATATTTTATCTCACAACTTTGTCACATAATGAGTTTGTCACATAATTTCAGAGTTGGCTGTTTCTATAGGCCAGAGATTATTGTTTTGAAGGTCTTCGTGGAGTATACATTAGAACTGTGCTCCTGTTCTATAGCTGGTTCAATGACATGATGCTCATTTTGTCTTGTCTGGTTCTGTTGTGATGAGCATGCTTTTAATTTCTGAATTAAAATTAATTTGGACATTTTTAGGGATGATTTGGATGGATGGATGGATGGGTGAGATGGATGGATGGATAGATAGAATTAATGGTAAAAAATTGAGTAGTTTGGCATAATATTTTTTATTTCTCTCTGGGTATGTGCGTGTGTGAGTGTGAGAGAGCATGCGTGATCTCGGCCAAGTGACACGAGAAAACGAAACATTTTAAAGGGGTGGTAAACCACGATTTCACTATTCTAACTTAAGCTAGCGTGTAATGTTGCTGCTTTAGCATAAACAACATCTGCAAAGTTACAACGTTCAAAGTTTAAAGCAAAGGGAGATATTTGCTTTTAAAGAAATCCATTTCTAAGAACTACAGCAAACGGCCAGTAGGCGACTACACACATTCCTCCAGGGTTGGTGACATCAACAGGCTCAATATTTACATAAACCCCTCCTCCGAGAATATTAAATAAGGGGGGGTGAGGCCATTTTGTATCGCGGCGCTGTTGTGGTATAGTTAGGCTGGAGTGGTGTTGCCGCGATGCCGAGGAAACGCTGTTATATTCATCCGGATTGCAGGTCTGGGGTACTTGCTTTGTTCAGCCTTCATAGGGACAGGGGTGCGTTGCAGAGCGTTTAAAGCTACACTGTGTGATATTTTCCCCCATCTAGTGGTGAACTTGTATATGACCATCCAGTGAATTTTAGTTTCTGTTCTGTTCAATTCCGATTTCGTTTTAACTCCTACGGTGGCCGATTTAGTCCAAGATTAATATGGCTTCCAGTTCGACCTCGTCCACATTCGACACGGTGCCTGTTGGATATTCTGTGCGCAGTGGGATGGTTGGAACTCAACTGGCCTAATTATTCGGCTAGAAAGAACTGCAGCTAATCCAGAGTGAACTTTGATGATAGTAATGTTTATTCAGTCATCCAATTGCAAGGCATAAACAGGTTTGCATGGATATGTACATAAATGTGGTTTCTGTGAGAGAACAAATTAGGATGGTAAATATACATGATAATGACATGACAGAATATACACAGTTAAGAACTGTATAACTCTACTTATAAGTTACATTTGTATAATGTAACCGTAAACCAGAGTTTATTGTACCATATATAGGCGCTAAATGCAGCTGCATTAAAAGGAGCGGAGCTGCCGCCGCTGCTGCTGTTAACAAGCGGTGTCGGATTACAAAAGTGTGTGCGCAGGTTTAGCTCTGTATAACAAGTGTTAATATGCCGATCAGACCTGATACATATTTCCATCAACATACATTACAAGCAAATATTTTTTATAAACGAATAAACATTGTTAATAACTGAATGACTATTCAAATAGGTGAGCATTACGCTATTGTATGTTGACACAAAAATACTTCTGATGTGACATCAACTGAATTACATGATGACACACTCTAAAACACATCCACAATGACAATAACTATTATTACTTACGGAGTTATTAACGCACAGAAATACCACACAAGGAAAAACAGACTTTTGAGGAATAAACAAGCCAGGAAAACTCCGTATAACTCTGTTACTGGAGCTGCTGAGATGAAAACTCTCTGCGCATGCACCAGACAAGTCTGAACAAGTTGACGCGCACAGTGTTAAAACCGGTTAAAACGCGAAAGGCGAAGCTTGAATTTACGGGTATGTCCCTCTTTGGCTAATGTACTTTCAAGATGGAGGGGCAACATGGCGACCACCGTTAGATCCCATTACCTTATGTATTTTCAATGGCATATTATAAACTTACGAGAATACTTTATTACTTGAAAGAAGTAAATATACATTAATGAGCACATATATTTTTGAAAGAACTAAGTGTTTTTAGCTAAGAATAGACTAAAAAAGTTACACAGTGTAGCTTTAACATACAACATGTTATATGCACGTGTGTATGAGACAGAAGGGAACAGGCACGTGCGGGGCTCCCTCCCGCAGCACATCTCACGGAGGGAAACTTTCACAATGTTCGCGAGTTCAACACCGGATTTGCACAACGTCAGCTGCATAAGACAAACACTGCCAGTGTGTGAATGCACGACGCGCGCGGGGCTCCCTCCCGCAGCAGTTTTTCACGGAGGAAAACTTTCACAATGTTCGCGAGTTCAATACAGGATATGCACAACGGCTTGTCCTGAAAGCTGGATTTACAAACAGAAGCTGTTTACGGGCCACAACCTGTAAGTCTGATTTATTTTTCATCGATGTGTTTTCCTGTAATAGGTTGTAGCAAGGAAGTAAACAGATGACAACACTGTTCTGCAAACCAGTCTGTTAAATGCTCATTATACTTAACGTTATCCGACGAACACCTATCGTTACAAACACTAACGTTAAAATCTCAACAGCGAACTTGGCATTAGTGTAAATGATTTTTTGATTAGAGCTTTTATGTATTATTTATCTACAGGCATGCTAAACATGGTTCTGTGTGTGATTTGGCTACTATAGTAAAGCCAGTGTTTAGTGTTTTGGGTTAATAGTTCTTGCGACAGATATTTGGCTATAATCGTTCTAAAAATACAAAAGTAACAGTGCCATTCAGTAGCGATCAGTATAGATCCGCAGTCTTTACTCATTAGGACTGAACAGGTTCTGCTCGATCATCTTCACTAAAATGTTCTGGGTCTGATTCGGGCTCAGATTGGTGTGGTTTTATTGACGCCATCGTTTCTAATACTGACAAAAGCACAGTCTACCGGTAAGGTAAGGGGCGTGACGTTTCCGATAAACGTACACTGCGGTTAGCGAATCACAACACACTGGGCCAGCTAACCAATCTGAGCCCATTGCGTATTTTTGAGGGACTGGCTTCATACAACCCGGAAAGCATCAGACCGTTTTACAAGGAGGGACAGAGCAGTGTAGAATAAATGTCAAATATATGAAAAATAATGATTTTTTTTTTAAAACGAAGCATTAACACATGTTACAGTGCACCCCACAAACACAATCAAGCCTTCAAAACAATGTGTTTTACCACCCCTTTAATGCATGAGCTCCTTTGAATAAAAATTAATGATGTATGATTAGTTACTGCAATTATCAATAATATGCCACACATGTATGTTCCACATGTGTGAAGCATGGAGAAAGCAGGGGAGAAGTCATGTAGCTCGCCTTACTGCATGTGTAATATATATGCCATATAATATTATTTATAACTGCTACAAAGAGCTGTGCATATGCAAGTGACAGGATTTCAGGTGGAAAAGCACCGCTTGTATACCGTCTTCGCTGCTAGTAGAACTGCATGTGATTCCCCGCATTCTGTGAGTCGTTCTCTCTTTGAAAATGAACTAGAGACTTGTTTTTCATGTGAAACTGCATTCATGTCAAAGTGGTACTACCGGCCCAATTTAGGAGCGGCAAAGTAAATTCTTCTGATCCTCCCCATGACCCCATGATTTACTGGTATTTGACAGACAACATACAACACACACAAATCTTTTTAATAATTAAATTAAATAATAGTTCATGATACTTGTTAATACTACACATACTTTTTTTTTTTTTTTACTTATATTTAATATTTAATTATGTAGTTGAGGTTTTACTTTTTACTGAATGATTCCAGTCATTAAATATAAACCTTTCTTAAAAATAGTCAAATGTACATCATATAATGAAACTAATTATGAAAACAAAGAGTGCATTTCTAAGAAACTGGCACATGGGTTAAACTAGACTTTAAACAAGAATATATTGTATTATTATTATTATTAATATTATTATTATAGTCAAGATACAAGATATGAGACGAGAGGATGCGGTGTAAACAACTCTGTGAAACCCAATACAATATTTTATTTTGATATTAAAGCAGCACTAGGTAACTTTTCAACCTTCATAATATATTTTCAAAACTCTTGTGATGATACATCGACTTACAATAGGTTGAATGACACGTCTGCCATAGCATGACGGGGTCTGTATCGTTTTTAATCGTACTTTTAAACTTCGGGTTTCGGGTAGTAACCCGAGAACAAAAAGAACTACAAAATTAGACTGCTTTACGGCATATACGTCACTTCCACCACCATCCCCACTTCCTTAAATTCGGACGTGCGTGAAAAAATCGCTCGCAAATCATTTGTTTGCCGAATGTTATAGTCATGGCCGAAGCAGCACAGAAAAATAAGAAAGCAAAGGTTTTGTCTGAGGAAAGCAAAAAGAGAAAACGAGAAAGTGATCGGATTAAAGGCAGGACGAGGATCAACATTGGGCAGCGTTTGCTCGTTGGCATGAGCTGAAGGAGGAGGGGCTACAATCTTGCAAGTAAATACGTAATACATACAAAATCATATTTTAGGATACCTAACATGTCTGTGATATTGGTTTATTTGTCTTTCCTCAAGCTTTAATGCAAATCGATTTTTCGAATTTGCAGATTCATCTATGGTAGCAGCGCTCTTTTATCGTAATAGATACATTATGTGAGTGAATTGAAAGTTATGTTATAATGCTACTCTGTTCGTTCGCTTGGCAGCTACTATGAGACACTTGTTGCACACTGCAGTACACTTGATCGATATTAGACATGGTAAAACATGGTACTCACGGTAAATCAAGAAAACGAGATTTAAACAGTAAAAGTAACTGTGTTGAGCTATATAACAATGATTAGATTTATGTTGATGAATGTATCCAAACACCTGTCTAGTAAAACACATAATATATATAAATGTCTTTGGTGTTTCCATGGTTTCTACAAAATACAGTACCCTCGGAAATCAAGGGTAACGTGGGTATGATGTCATTGATAGGCAACGCACGGACATGTTTTTTATTTTTTTATTTTGTACATGTTGTGCCTTTAATATTGTCGTTCCGAACACTGCAGGAAAATCAGGCATCGAGAAAAATAAAAAGCAGACACAGACTTGTTTACCAAGAAATATTTATTCTTCTTGTTTTCACTATCATTAAAGGTGCTCTAAGCGATGTCACACGTTTTTTAGGCCAAAACATTTTTTTGTCACATACAGCAAACATCTCCTCGCTATCCCCTAAAAAATGAATAAAAAATGTTTTGGCCTAAAAAACGTGTGACATCGCTTAAAGCACCTTTAATGTAAGGTCTACAAGAGAAGAATTGAGCTAATAAATTAGATATTAGCCTACCGTTATCAGCATAAGGTAGATTGAGCTGTCGTCGTCTCTGAGAGAATTTAATGTGCGTTAATCTAGTGACAGATACCAAAAGCTTGGTCAGTTTTTCCTTCCATTTTCTGAAGTGAATAATTGACTGTGATTTGAGACTCCTTCACTGGAATAACTCTCCTACAGAGTTTGCAAATTGCCTGTGTGATATCCAAAAGGCTTACCTTTTGGGTGAAATATTCCTATGCGACGTGACAGCTTTCTTTATCACCAACAAAATAATTGAAAACGATACTAATTTCCCACAATATTAAAACAAATTCAATAAATAAAGTAAATAAACAAGTACATAAATAAATTTAAGTAGTAAAATTATTGCTAAGACTATGACTAAGGAGCATATCACGCAACACTACTACACAGTAGGGCCTACGGCCACACCAGAGCATATATACGCCTCTAAAAAGAGGTTTCATGAGCCTGTCTGTCATGTGTTACAATAGCAGAGACTCGAACACATGCTAGCTCTACAAAGAGGTATTGTAGTTCTATTGTAGTTCCCAGTTCTTACACAGTCACTCCCTAAATCATACAGACACACACACTCCTACAAGCCCACAAAAGCCTCTCATTTCTTCTTGCTGTATCGGCAGACAAACCACAGAGTGTTCATTTTTGAGTAGGTTCACAACTCCGCTGATCCAGGCAGCCAATGCTTTGTAATTCTGTATAGCCAGCATGTGTGGCAGATGCTCTTAAACAAGGACAAATCAGATGGGTAAATAAAGTGCTGTGACCTTATGTTTGCTAGTACACCTGACCATCTGAGGAAGACCATTAACATTAATAGAAAGAAAAAAAATTTAAGCCAATGACTAAATACAACAAATGTACACCAAGTTGCTGAGAATCAGATACAACTAGATTTTTACATTTTCTGAAGAACATATGAGTGGCGCTTATCTCGTTAAATTCGCTAAATTTACTGATATATAATTAAAATCAGAAGTCGTATCTGTTATTATTATTTAATGGCTAGAATGCTTGAACTTTCTACAGAATCTATATGCGGTTGCTAGTGTGTTCTAGGTATAAAATTGTCAAAACAGCCCACCCCAAAGTCTCAATGATAATTAGGTCCCTAGATAAGGCTTACATCCTTCCTTCATTGCTGGACTATGGAAGTAACATCTCTCTTCAACAAGTAGCCCAATTTGTGGTATAATTCATGTCTGTATAACAGGAAAAGTTATGCACCAATGTTTAACTCTTTCCCCGGCAACGTTTAAAAAAAAAATTGCCAGCCACCGCCAGGGTCTGATCTACATCTAGATCAGATTCAGAGCGATGATCAAACACAGATGGAGTAGATCAAGTCCATCAACACCCCTACTGCTTACACAGTCCTATAGTTAATTCTGGGTCGACATTTTGTTCAGTAACATTAGGCAGTTTTGACTTATGTGATGTTTAATGTTGATGATCATGTTATTTTACATGTGCATCTGCTTACATACGATCGCTTGTTTTTTTGTCTTCTTCACCTGTGTTTTGATCAGGAGATTCTGTATGCATTCAGAAGAATAGTGCTCCCTAGTGTATAACAGTGAAAACGCGGAAACCGGGAAAATTCCGTGTTTGGCGGGGAAGCGTTTTCTCACGAATAATGAAAAATTTCATGTTTGGCAGGGAAAGAGTTAATAGTCACTGTAGGGATTGGTCATATAAGTAAAAGCCATAGTAATAGTGTTGCTTGCACCAGTGTTAAAACAAAGTAATGAGAGAGAGAGAGGAACACAATAAAAGAAGTGCTCACCACGGTGAAGTTCATGACCTTTAAGATCCAGATGGTCAAGGCTAGGTTGACGATCATGGTGACGAGGAGGAGGAGGATGAAGAAATAAAGACAGCGCTTTCGCCAGCCATAAATCCCGACAGGGTACACAGTAGCACATCCCGGCCTTTGGAGGGGGTTTGGCTGAGATGCCAGGATGTACTGCTCCTGAGTCATCTAGCGAGAAAGAACAAAAAAAAGAGATAGAATTGGTTTCAGGTTTCTTAATTCTCTTAATATTCTTTAAAGCAGTCGTGGTGGCTTACAGGAAAAACGCAACATCTTCCAATGCACATTAAACAAAAACACTCTTTAATTGTTGAATAAATGGACTGTTTCATTGACCTTTTCTTTGATCCAATTAATTTCTGTCCTGTTTATCTTCTTTTTGTCTAAGAGAATTGTGTCAATGCTTTTGCCATGCATTATTAATCACTCTTTAACTAATTGACAGTGAAACAAGGAAAACAATGGTCCTGGTATAGGAATGTAAAAAGTAAGATATCAAAATAATATTTAATAACACTTTATTCCGATGGTCCACTTTAGACATTCTACAAACTCAGAGCTGGCGCCAGGACATACAAACTGGGGGGGGTGTGGGCATTCATAATTCTTAATGGAGGCTATGGTGGGGGTTGGGGGTGACGTGGGGATATTTAGAGAATTAGACCTGACAGATTTACATCACGTAAATGCATCAATTTCTCCTGAAATACATGATTTGTAAATGGCCGGCGAACTGGGAGAAAAAAAAAAGTTAACGTTATTGTTACCTACACAATGTGCATCTGATATGAATAAAACACAATGTCAAATTTAAATAAAGGATTATTATTGCCACTTTCATAGACATAAGTGTATTTAACAAGCTATGTGTGGGGTAAAAGGCCCCCCTCGACACCCCATACGTTTTTAAGATTTTTAAATAAAATAAACCACTTTTATAATTTATTTTCACACAAAATCTGTTGCTCCATAAATGTTCAATACAACCATATATATTTTTCTGTATATCATACATTATAGGAGTAGTGCAAAGCACATTTTTCTTAAGGTGTGCCTTTAGCCCCATTGTACCCAATGCTTTAGAAACATTAAATACTGCTTATGAGTATTAGAAGTGAAAAGGGGAGACAAATACATTTTGTAGCACCTGTCTGAAAACAAACCTGAAAGAGATGTGAGGATTTGAGGAGAAAAACGAGAGATTCTTAGTGCAATCCAGTGACTTATTAATGGGATATAGGCTATCGTAAATTAAATTATTAGCTGTCCTTTTTCATACTGTTACAGTGGAATTCTAATGAAAAAAATAATAATAATAAGGAGGAAAAGAGTGCATTGACTGAAAAGAGCTAATGCCACAGATATTCTTGTCATACCACGTCACAAAATACCAAGCCTTACGGAATTCTCTGAACATGAGAACATAAAGGACATTTTACAACTCATTCAGTCAAATTGACATATAATGATTATTTGTTGCACAAACTTATGATTTGAAATCAAAAAATTTTAGGATTTTAGAGTGCATTGTCATTATTTAAAATGAAAAACCTTCAAATATCAGCTTGACTGACCTGAACTGAGGTTGTTTTTAACAAAGCATTTTTAGAGTGTGTAAGTATACTACATATTAACTTATTCTATTTACCCAAAACTAACAGTCAACTAACAGTCCACTATAAAATGGTAATGGACTGCATTTATATAGCGCTTTCAACAAACCCATGGCCACCAAAGCGCTTTACATATTGCCTCACATTCCCCCATTAATTCACTCACTCATTCATACACAGACGGCAGTGTCAGCCATGCAAGGCACCATCCAGCTCGTCGGGAGCAGCTGGGGTTAGGTGTCTTGCTCATGGACACCTTGACACTTGGTCAGGTGGAACCAGGGATAGAACCAGCAACCTGCCAGTTAGTAGACAACCTACATTAACCACTGAGCCACTGCCGCCCAGTCTACTAATAATCTAACAGGATTTAGTTGACTTATAGTTGCAAAGTTACTTATAGTTAGTAAAATGTCTAAAGTGCACCATCAAAATAAAGTGTAACTGAATATTTAGGTAAAATAAAAGTCATAAAACAAGGAATTAAACAGTGACAGGGATAAACTGCTATTTTATCATTATTAAATGATCATTTAGAATTTATAGTTGCAATTCATAAAAAAAAAATCATCAAAGCATTACAGTTTCGACAAAAAAAAGAAGCATCACATCTGTTTTCAACATTAATAATAAGAAATGTGATTTAAAAATCACAAAAAATAGTTATTTTAAATTGTAATAATATTTTAAATATTGTAATAATAAAAATAAATAAATAAATAAATGCAGCCTCGGTGAGGTATGGAAGCTCGTTTCCGCTACTGAATAAAACAAAACAAAAAAATTATATAAAAGTTTAGAAAAAAGGTCAGAATTACAAGATGTGAGAAAAACTCACAATTGTGAGAAAAAAGACATGAAAAGAACTTTGAATTATCTTTTTAATTGTTTTATTCCGTGGCAGAATCAAGCTTCCATACATAAGAGACTTCTTTCGAAAACATTTACAAATCTTACTGATGCCAACATGCTAATGGAAAACTACTTTGAAATCTCTGTGTGTGTGGGTTGTGCAGTTTATGAATATGTAGAGTAAACGTAAATTGTTCACTTATAACTTATAAGGCTCTATTATGATTAGGATGCTACCTGTGAAGATGGCTGCCTATGTAGACAGTCAGATCAGAAAAAAGCTAGAGAGTGAGAAGTGGTACTGGATGGAGAAATAGCCTATGTGGGGCGAGAAAAAAAACGTGGACAGAGGATTGTAACTTCTTCCACAAGCTCCATCTGTCAGTCACATCTTCCTTTTGCTTTTTAATTCACAGTCTCTCAGCACGCATCGGCTCAACTAAAGACCTCAAGTACATCCACTCTGAAAACTCCCCAACCTCTCTGTAACCTCAAAACTCCTTTTCAGACAACTCTCCAACTCCATAAATGTTTTCTCAATCTCCTTCCAAACACTCTTCAACAACTCTCAAATCTCATCCACACCATTCACTCATAAAAAATAAAATGTTCCAATTAAAGTAAAAAGGGTTTTTAAAGTAAAAAGGGTTTTGCAGCCCAATGTCGAAAAAGAACCTTTTCTTTCCAATTAAATAAAGGAGTTTTTATTTTCTAGTTCTTTAGAAAACCATTGCTATAGAGGTAAATTTTCCTATGCTAAAATACTTTCTCCTATCTCAGTTGTGCAGAGACAACTGTGCAGACCATTCGAAGGTTGACCTCCAGAAGAATATAAACACTGTTACTCTTTCAAAATATTTTTCAGTTTGTTAGAGCATGTCCAACTCTTTTGGCTCTATACCAACAAGTGAAGTTGGGGAATGTTATTACCTGTTTGATCGAAACAATTGGAAGACTTGGAGAGTTGATATTAGGTAAAAACATGCCTTTGCTGGACTCTCAGCCAGGCCCAATCATTGGTCTTAAGCTGGTTTAACTGGTCTCCCCATGTTGCTGCGTTTAGCTTGGTAGCTAGCTGGTCTCTCTGGCAGTTAAGTTCAAAACGAGACACGTTTCTCATGAAAAATTGGTAATGTGAAAGCTGTCATCCGGAACCCACGACTGCCTGGAGGAGGTGGTCTGAGTT